>NC_142481.1:25422272-25725303 GCF_049115385.1 Moschus berezovskii | reverse complement strand
CTCTCTTTCTCTCCTTTTTGCTAAACAAAAGAGAGCATGGGGCGGCTGGTGTCTAATTCCCCTCTGGGTCCTGGAGCTAGGAGATCAGCCAGGCTGATCACCATGCTGGTGGGCAAGTCCCTGCCCAGGAGCGGAATCGAGAGCTCTGAACCACCATGGAGCCCAGGGAGCCTGTGCAGGAGCCCTGCGAGTGGGCATCAGTGGCCCCTAATCTTGCCCTCATGGGGGAAAGCTCCTTGCCTGTTGCCTGGCTGTGAATGGGGGCGGTCCTTTATGTTGTGTTTCTTTTTCTTAGGAGCCAGGATCCTTCCCTCTTAGGGTGAAAACAAAGGGAAAGAACTCCTGGGGAAATTAAGTGAGGTTGGAGGAACGCTGTTTCTGATTCTCAGCCCTGACCTGGTTTCCTTCTCTTCCACCAGAAGGATGTGCTCAGGAGGGCAGGGCCTTCGGGGAAGCCAGCTGCCCACCAGCACCCAGCTGTTCCCCACTGGCCAGAGGATTCTCACGGTCAAACTGGGCAGCTGGGCACTGAGAGGCTGGTGAGATGTAGGCGTGTTTCCAGCCCTCCAGAGGCAAACGGGGCTTGTGCTACCTACCCAGGCAGGTTGAAGACACCGCTCAGGAGAGTATGCATTTCATACTGCAACTTGCGCAGGGGGTGGCAGAGCACAGGAGATTTCAGGGGTCAGGCTTTGAGGTTGTGAGACATCTTGATGACCCACTGACGAGCTGGCCAAAAGGAGGGCCGCCTCCGACCCTTGAGGGAGTAGGGCAGCCCGGACTTTCAACCACGAAGGACAGTGTGGTGGCTGAGGAGTCACCATGAGTCATCTCTCAAGGATGAACCATGGGTTTTCTAGAACCAACACTGATGGCTCTTCATCCTGCCGATGAGCCTTGTGTATATAGAGAGTAAGCAGGATGACTGTTTTTTCAATAAGTCTTGTATTTTAAATGCTTGGCAGGTTCCTGCCGTCTCTCAGCTCCCCACCTCTCCCTTTCTGACTGTTTGAGCGTAGGGTTTCCCAGAGGGTGTGACCAAGGCCAGGTCCACAAGGGATGTCCCTGCCACGTGGCAGCTGCCCGAGCGCCCCTCTATAGATTTGTTGTTATTTCTTCCTTCCAGCCAGACTCAGGGCTCTCTCCCGAGCCTCCTGTGGCAGCACTTTGAAGGCGGTGGAAAAACAACCCAGCTGAGGTGGTACTAGGTGACACACCTAATCCATCTTTGGAGGAGAAAGGCCCTCTTGGGTCTGAAAATAATTACTGCTTCTTTCTGTCAGCCTTTTATTTCCTCCCTCTCCTCTCTCTGCTGTACTCATGTGTTAGCCTTGCTTGCAGATTCAGGGCCCAGTCTTTTCCCAGCCCAGTGGTATGCCCCAGAAACCCCTCAACAGCATAACTCTGCACCCTCTACGTCAGAAGGCTGGTTCCTGGTGGCCTTTTTGCTCTGTCACCTTGCACACATGAGTCAGCTGCCAGCAGCCAGGAATTTCCATTCAATCCCCTGCCAGGTTTGGAGATTTGTGCTTACAAAGCCTCTCTATGCCTTTAAAGGACTCACATTTGCTTATAAACAACACTTGCTGTTTGTTTCTTGTTAAATTTTACCTCATAAACAAATATTACTATGTGAACCTCAGCCAGTAATTATTAAATCCCGACTTTTTCTCTTTTCCTCATACCTATAATGCATGGACTGTAAACCTAAGATTTAAACTTTAAAGGATGGTTTTCCTTCCTCCACCTCTCTGATGAGCTGAAGGTAGGGGTGTTTGAAGTAGTTGGCCCCATCTACATTAAAAAACACCATATGGAGTGTGGATCTCCCAGGATTGAATATAGTTAAACACTCTGGTTAAACAAACAAACCCAAAAGGGACAAGCTCTGAGTTCTCCTGCCCTTTTTGAATCAGGTACTGAGAAGCGTGACAGAAATTATTTTCACAATTAGCCTTAACTTTTGAATTACAGCATTTCTTTCGGTATAATGACCAGGCTGTGTGGTAATTTACAGCCAGTCCCCGGCCTTGCTGAGTAGCAGGGAAATGCTGTGAAAGTGACTGTTAATATTGATCAATGAGGGCTAGAGAGAGTTGCAGACCCTCAGCACTGCCACTTAAAGTGGGCAGGAAACCCAAATTGACCAGTAATAAAGTGTTTGAGGTTGTACGAGGCGGCTCCTGGGGAAACTGCTGCTCCGAGAGGAGGCTGGAGGAGAGAAGCTGTCAATTACTCTTGTTTGATGCCCAGTTACTGAGCAGGACGGAGCAGGCTGGGCCTGTGACTGCCAGAGGATGGGAGGCAGACCCGGCCTGAATCTCTCTGGAAAACTGTCTTTGTCTGGGTAGGAAGGGAGACTCAGGGGCTTTACATTCCTTATGGGTCCTGAGGCCTGGAACTCACTGCCATCTTCACCCCGGTTCTTTTAAGTTTAGGGCAGAAAGTAAAATGTGAGCTGTTGGCAATCTTTCCCCTACTTATGCGCTGGACACTAGTGGGTGATGGGGCTTTGGTTTTGGTAATTGTTGCAGTTTTGTGGGTGGGAGACCAGAAGTCTAAAAAGATAAGATTCAGGAATGAAAATCAACTTTTGTTAAGGACTTTGAGCTAAGTCTCATTTAAGGTGATGATGTTGTCATTACCATTTTCAGTTAGTAATAATAATAATAGTAGGCAGGATGATGCTCTGGTTTCAGTGCTTATTGCATTAACTCATTCAACACAGAAAACAACCCCAGGGAGGGAGATACTATTGTTTTGCCAAGGGAATATAACAAAGGGTATATGATAGTGGTTTTGATAGGAATTCTACTACTTAGAAGAGATGAATTAGAACATTCTTGTGATGAGACCATGATCCAGATGAACAACTGACCCAGTAATTGTTCCTGGAGTAACAAATTTCCTTTAATGAACCTGTGATATGCAGCATCATCTGGGGTTTGTGTTGTTAACATTACAATTCAATGGGGTTTTGTTGCTTTAAATCAGCTGTATATACTCAGTTGAGAGGTGAGTGATTTAAAGCTAAAATTGAGTAATCAACCAAAAATAAATGATTATAACCAATTTAGTTAGATTAAAAGATCAAAAAGTATTGATAAAATGGAGGCTGCAATTACTCGTACAGTCATTCTACTTTTTCTGTCTAACCTGACGCCACTCAAGAGTCCTTTTTTAGGTTACAGATTGCATGTAAAACCATTTAGGAACTCTTCCAATACAAGTAAATACTTTTAAAAAATGATGAAATATTTCAAGTGTACAGATAAAAGTACACAGACTAATACTTCAGCCACCCAGGTTTGTCAAACCTGAACAGTTTATCACCTTTGTTTCTGGCCACGTTTTCCAGCCTATGAAGCGTTTCAAGTCCATTTGAACCCTTTTGTGCGCACCTTTCCTTGATCTTGGGCTTCCCTTGTGGCTCAGCTGGTAAAGAATCCACCTGCAATGCGGGAAACCTGGCTTCAATCCCTGCATTGGGAAGATCCTTTGGAGAAGGGAAAGGCTACCCACTCCAGTATTCTGGCCTGGAGAATTCCATGGATGGTATAGTCCATGGGATCGTAAAGAGTCAGACACGACTGAGCGACTTTCACTTTCCTTGATCTCATTTCACTCTTTTGTTCTTCTTTGCCCCCAGGAATTAACCACTCTCCTGAATTTGATATTTTCTTTTTTTGCTCACATGGGTGCCACCAAAAATGGCATATAGTTTTGGTGTTGCTGCTGCTGCTGCTGAGTCCCTTCAGTCGTGTCCGACTCTGTGTGACCCCATAGATGGAAGCCCACCAGTCTCCCCCGTCCCTGGGATTCTCCAGGACCATCTCCTTCTCCAATGTGTGAAAGTGAAAAGTGTTACTTTACATCAGTGTCATCAAACTGCATATGTCTGTTGGCAACTTGGTTTTCCCCCACTCATTAAATTTTTAAGATTTCTTCATGTTGATATGTTTAGCACTTTAACTACTATAGAATATTCCAAAGGCTTCTTTATAAGTAAATTCACCATCATCTCTCCAGAGATGTTTCCATTTGCCCTGAGCAAAGGGGTCACTCTGGGTAGAGTGGTTATTCTTCTTAAATCATGAGGAAAAAGCAAATACTGAGAAAGCTGGGCAGAAAGGGAGTTTTAAAAAATCAATTGACAACTTCAAAGAAGTTGAATTAAAATTTTTTAAAAAACTGATTAATTCAATACACAGTGAATTGTATAATAAAGTATGTTGACCGCTGAATTAGATTTTAAACTCCCAGTTCAGTCTTACCCAGCCTATTTGGATTAGAATGGACGTGACTGAACTGAACTGATAGCTGCTTTACAATGTTATGTTAGTTTCTGCTGTGCAGGAAAGTGAATCAACTATATATGTGCCTATATATCCTCTTTTTAAAAATTTCCTTTCCATTTAGGTCACAATAGAGGACCGAGTCAGAGAAGGCAGTGGCACCCCACTCCAGTACTCTTGCCTGGAAAATCCCATGGATGGAGGAGCCTGGTAGGCTGCAGTCCATGGGGTCGCTAAGAGTCGGACATGACTGAGCGACTTCACTTTCCCTTTTCCCTTTCATGCATTGGAGAAGAAATGGCAACCCACTCCAGTGTTCTTGCCTGGAGAATCCCAGGGACAGGGGAGCCTGGTGGGCTGCCGTCTATGGGGTCACACAGAGTCAGACACGACTGAAGCAACTTAGCAGCAGCAGCAGAGGACCGAGTAGGGTTCCCTGAGCACTACAGTAGGTTCTCATGAATTTATTCGTTCTATACATAGTATCAATAGTGTATATAGGACACACTCAGTTTTAAATTGCAAAGCAGGGCAACTCAGTGAAGAATATATGGCCCAGTGTCCATCTGCTAGCATCTGCTTTGTCTGGCCTCTGGGCTTCTCTTTGTTACCTACACCCCAGACTGGAAGTATAAGGGATATGAATCCCCACTAAGTGCATCCTTCAACCAACGACTGAGGGGATTTTGTGAGATGGTTTGTTGGAGTAGCTCATACTGACCTGCAAGGTTTGATTATAAAATTTTCTGAAATTTCGTCAGTCAGTTGTTAAACACAGCCGTTACTAAAAATTAAATTATATACACTTGCATTATAATTAATTATAATTAAGTTAATTATATTAAAAGTAAAGGTGATTTCCATTACTTTCTAATTATTTTACTACATTTTACGTTTTCCTCTACTCTTGTCTTTTTTTTAAATTTTGTATAATAAATTTATAAATGAGTGATGGTTAATTTCCTTTTTCATCAACATGCAGCACAAGTAAGTGGCTACTATGCTTCTTTTCTCAACTCCATGTTCAATGACATTATATTGGTAGCTTTAAATCAGCCATGATGGGAGAATTTACACCATGGAAATTGGCAAATGTTACAAATCAGGGATCACTCAACCCCACTCTTACTCCGGCTGGAGAACTTGTTGTTAAAGATTTACCAACACATTACTGAGATGGTAAATAAATATTCAAGCTCCTTTACCCCTTGGTGGGGACAGCTCTGAGGTGCAGGTCTACATGGGCTGAGTTGCCCAGCAAGATTTGGGTTCAGTTTCTCATTGGTCACTTTCTTGATGACATGTTTTTGGCTGCTTTGCTCTGTGTCACTGTTCCACTCATTTCCGAATAATTCTTGAATTCCTTTTACAATAAACTATTTAAAATGAGGTCCTTGTTTCAAGCTGTGTTTTTGGGACAACCAAAACCAAGACAAATAACAAGAATGATTGCTCTTTCTGATGAGGGTAAATGACAGCGTAGGTCAACAGTTGCCTGTGACCCAGAGAGCAGTGGCACCCTGGCATGTGGAGGGCATGCTCTGTGGATGACCCACTGGGGGTTAGCACCTACAGGTTTCTTCTTTCCATGAAGTATAGTTGTAATTACTTTAAAGCATATGCTTGCAAGCTCGTTTTATTTTTTTAATCTAGCATTTTCTCTCTACTGTGGGAGCCCTCTGTAAGTACAATCTCTTATTTATTCCTTGAATACGAAACAGTATGTTGAGCAAATGATTGGTTGTTTGCTCTTCATTAACTGTGAGTTCCAATCTCTCCAAAATATACTGCTGTGAGGACAAAATCACTTAAATGCATGTGCCTTTTTTTTTTTTAATTGGAATTCATGTGGTGTAAGAGACCAAAGAGCAGAGTTGTCACTTTTTCAGTCTTGAATTGTACGATCTAAAATAATATGATTCCTTTTCCTTTGTGACTGCTAGTAGGAGACACATTTGCTTGTGCTCACTTCACATTTTACAGATATTTATCACTTTGTGGCATGATCTTCATTCCACTGAGTACTTTTTAACATAGAAGGGGGTGATGGGAATTAGCCAGTGAAGATAGAATTGGCTTGTTTGGTAGGGCCACGTATTGTTCAATTTCATCTTGCTTTTTATTTTCCTACTCTTGACTCACTCGCTCTGCCTTCTTTCAACTGGGGTCCTTTGAAAACTTACCACAGTGAAGCAGAAAATTTTTAGTGCATCTTAAACTTGAAGATTGCCTGTCTGTGCTTTTCTCTCCATCTACCTGTGTGTCCACCTTAATGTACTTTTGTTTAGTGATTGGAATGTCTACTCCAATGTCTACCCTGAACCTCTCAGGACTCTTAAATCTTCCGTGCTCATGAAATGATGCAGGTAGGCACAATCCACCCATCTCCCCATGGTTCTTTATTACTAGTTTGTTATAGATACCGTTTGTTTCATGGCTCTCTCTGCTACTGCTATTGGAAATTATAGACCTTTTCCTTATAAACTTCCCCCTTCCCCTCCCACATCAATTTTTCTGCTTTCTCTTGCATTCTGAATTTCAATTCCTATTTGAATCCACAGAACCTAGTTTTAACATTATTGGCTAATTAATATATATCTTTTAAAAGAATGACTCTTTTGCTTGCTTAGGTGGGTTGTTATTTTTAATGATTGCTTTAATGGTAGTCGAGGATGTCCTCGTCTAGGGAGGCCCTTTCTTTCTGTCCATAATGAGGCATAAGTCTTTTGCACTGTCTTGAGATTTATGGAGGGACAGGGGTGGGGGGAAAGCACCTTTTCAATTTATTACATCTTAAATAAACTGCTCCCAAAGCAAGAGCAGAACAAAACAAAACAAAAGGACAGTAGAGCCTTGTGTACTGTTTAGTTTGATGTTTACTGAGTTGCATAGAGGTTTGCTGACTACTCTGGAACTGGTAGGCAAGACTTCACATTTCATTTGAATTGCCCTTTCATATTCTGTTTACCCTTAGCTTTTTTTCCTTGTGCATCACCATCAGCATCACTATCTCCATCTCCTCTAAAGTTACCACATGTAGTTATATCCATGTCATTGGATAGTTATGATAGTTCATTTCACCATATCATGAATTTTTTAGGGGGAAAAACAATGTGAAAGAGTGGCCTCTTTATTTCATATAGGTAGGCACAGTGACCTAGACACTTAGATATATGAGCTCAAGGACATTTGTAATTCGATTAAAAAAAAACAACAAACCCCTTTGTCTTTCCTCCTTTTTGTGACAAGGTAGTAGAACATGTGATTCAGTTTTCCACTAAAATGCCACTTAATTTCATCCATGGGGTCTTCTCCATGAATTCTGTGCTGTCCCGTCTTTTCAGGTCACATCACAGAAAGAATCTCCCACCAATGCAACTGACTTTTCGCCCGTGCTATTGAAGTGCATTGTGGAGGGGCTGGTACCTGCACAGGTGGGAAAGTTGTGATTTCTTGGGCATGAAATGAATGCAGTTTATATTTCTACTATTAAAGATTAAAGAACAAGTCAATTTCGAGGTGGGTTCAGTACACCTATTGTTACCTATTCTTTTCTCTTGGTTTACCTCTTTGTGAATTCCAGGAGAGAGAAAGCTCACCATTCAACATAGGTTTGAAACGTTGCTGGAGAGGCCAAGTTGGTGTTTGTATGTATCCCGTCCAGGCTCTGTGATGCTGCCAATAAAATGTCCCCCAAGAATCCCTTTCTCTATACTCTATCCTGCTTCAGGACACTTTTACTTGGCTGCTTTGGCTCATCCTTGTCTTGTTTTTGTAGCCCTTTTCCACCCAAATCCTCTTATTGTGACTGTGGAAAGAGGGTGCAATTTTATTACCCTAACACTAAAGCAGACTTGAAACCTAAAGAAACAGTCGCTTATGGCCACATTGCTCAGACTTGAAACCTAAAGAAACAGTCGCTTATGGCCACATTGCTCTCTCTGCCTCCTTGACTTTGGAAATGAGGCATTTCATTTCTAACCGTGGTTTGAAGACCATGTAAATGTGTTTCACACAATACAAAACACCAGCTGTATGTAGATTCTAATATTTTTTCATTAAAAACCCGTTGCTTCTTTCCTCTTGCTTCTCTTGATATGTACAGTGATAAAAAGCTCCCACATACCTAAGACTTCCTTTTTTTTCAGACTCAAACTTCAGAATATTTTCAATATCTGCAACATTATCTTTTGAATAATAATTACCTCTTATATTAAATTATAAGACAGCAGGATTCAGGATTAGATCTCCCCATATTATTCTAGTGAAGGAAATTATGACAGGGGTCATTTTTTAGAATTATGTAGCAGGGTAAAAGGTCCTAGGCAGCATTAGAAGGCAAAGGCGTTTATAATTAAATTGTAATTTAGGCCAGTGATTTATCGTTTTCTCAATGAAAAATTTGGTGCTGCCTAGAGATCCTAAGAGGAACTTTAGTGAGATACAACTTAATGAAATAATAAAAAGAAAAATTATTCTGGAATAGATTGTATTACAGTGGCGGAACAATTGCAGCCTGCCTTCTGTGGGTATTTTCATTATCAACCCTATTTTTCAAGGATCTCTAATTTAACTATCATTTTCTTTTCAGGATAAAGCATGGCCAGGGAATTTTTTATCCAGACAATTTTTGAAGACTTTGAAAATATAATTAAAAACCTTTGTTTATGTTTTTTCATGTTCACAAATACATTTGGAAACATATTCCAATTTGCTTAAAAGTTGTTCAAATTGATAAAGTAACAACAATGTTTCAAAGACTGATATATTTATTTTGGACTAAAGATGAGTCTCTTTTATTCGCTTATTATGGAGGCTCCTGTCCATAAGCGTGGTCCTCCAGCATTTGTGTGTTGTTTTTCTATCTACAGTTCTGTATCTCCCATGAGTGAGATAGATCTGATCTATGGGACAGATATACACAAACCAAAAGGGAGGTTGCAGAATATGAATCATTCTTCCATTGTAAAATAAAAAAGTGAGGTCAGGTTTAAAAGGAAAAGAGTAGAATCCTTTGTTAAAAAAAAAAAAGACTTTAACAAGCAACATGAAGTCAGTGATTTTTATAGAACTAATTGGGACAAAAGATTTGGTCCACGATAAGGCCAGTTCAGTTAGTGTTTTGAGTTGAGAGATTAAACAGTTGAAGTATTAAAAAAAAGAAAGTACCACTTGCATTTGTGGTGTGATACTTGTGCTACTTGCATTTGTTACAATTCAAGTTGTTTACTTATTTCTATACTTCAGTTGTCTTCATAGAACCTTGATTGCTTTAATGATTTTGGTGGTGGTTCTGTAAAAATAATCAAGCTAAGAAAGTTTTAATGGCATGTGTTTTAAATAATTGATTGAAAATGATCTAAATATCTGTTTATCCTGCTGTCTGTAATAGCTTCTTCACTAAATATCTAATCTACTTAGTAAATAATCTGTGTTTCAAAAAATGCACTGTGTATTTACATAATAGATTTCAGGTGTATTAAGAAAACAATATATATTCTATACATTCTTGAAATATCTTAGTCAACAAATATTGTTACCATTCATTGAGTAAAGAGTGTGCATTTGAAGAATTAAAATACGGTTTTATGAAAAATCATAATGTCTTGCAAGAACCTGTTAAGGTTTATCTTGTCTCTGATTGCATAAGTTTTGTCTTTTTTTTTTTTTCAGTTTGCCCATTCTTTTTTTTTTGCTTGTTTTTTTTAAATTAATTAATTTATTTTTTATTGGAGGCAAATTATTTTACAATATTACATTGGTTGGTTTTGCCATGCATTGACATGAATTCGCCCCGGGTGTACATGAGTTCCCCCTCCTGAACCCCCCTCCCACCTCCCTCCTCCCTTTATACTCCCTCTGAGTCAACCGTGCATGCCAGCCCCGAGCATCCTATAACATGCATCGACCCTGAACTAGTGATTTGTTTCACATATGACAACATACATGTTTCAATGCCATTCTCCCAAATCATCCCACCCTCACCCTCTCCCACAGAGTCCCAAAGACTGTTCTACACATCTGTGTCTCTTTTGCTGTCTCGTATACAGGGTTATCATTTGCATCTTTCTAAATTCCATATATATGCGTTAGTATACTGTATTGGTGTTTTCTTTCTGGCTTACTTCACTCTATATAATAGGCTCCAGTTTCATCCACCTCATTAGAACTGATTCAAATGTATTCTTTTTAATGGCTGAATAATACTCCATTGTGTATATGTACCAAAGCTTTCTTATCCATTCGTCTGCAGAAGTTTTGTCTTTTTTACTTCTTAAATATACATGACAGACTTTGAGATGAAACTTGTAGGGAAAGCAGAACCCTCAAAAATATGAATTTTTTCAGAAGAGAGGAATGCTTTTTAAATTTTCAATACCTGCTTTGTAACCATGTCCTTCTGAATACTTTTTCAGGATATTAACCTGATGTTTCTAATCCTGTGGTCTTTCTCTGTCTTTCATATTTGAGAAAAGATTGAACTGGTTGGTGTCCCTGATATTGTTCTGCAGGCCAAGCCCAGTGGTGATTAAAAGTACAGGAAAGCAGTGTAACCTTGGGCAAGTGACTGAATTGTGTCTCATCTGTAGAATAGGAATAATGATAACAGGATCTGCCTCATGAGGTTGTCGAGCATGTTAAATGAGTTAATTCAAACAAAGCACTTATAACAGTGTTTCGTGTATAGTAAGTACTTGATAAATGCTAGCTGGTATATCTGTTTACTTGTAATTGTAGAGCATGACCATTCTTACTAGACAGATGTTGACGAAAATATTCTATTAAAAGTCTGCAATAAAACTTGGCAATCTAAATCTTGACCTACGTATGAAAAGCTTTTGAAAGTGAAGCCAGTAAAGAAACATAAACCACGGGAAGTTACTGATATAACAGGCAATCCACAAAACACAGCTCTTTTATTCATGTGAACTATGTTAGTCTGTCATTTTATATTCAATTCTCATGCCTTTTTTTTTTTAACTTTTCATTTTCATGTACTTTTAGAGAAGTTTTAAAACAGGAAAGTTTGCATGTAACTATCATTCAGCCTCCCCTGAAGTTAACGTCTTGCCTTGGTATAGTTGTTAAGACTAAGAAATAATTATTGATAGAATACATTTAGCCAAACTGAACAACTCATTTGGATCTCACTGATTTTCAGCTCACGGTCTCTTTATGTCCCAGGACCCAGCTCGGGCCCACACACTGCATTTAGCTGTCGTGTCTCTTTAGTTTCCTCCAGGCTATGACAGGTCCTCAGTCTTTCTTTGACTTTCATGACTTCGACACTTTTGAAGAGTACTGGTTTCGTATTTCATAGAATGTCCCTCAATTTGAAGTTTTCTGATATTTTTTTATCATTAGATTTGGTGGTTTTTGTTTTAGTCGCTCAGTTGTGTCTGACTCTTGCAACTGCATGGACTGTAGCCCACTGGGCTCCTCTGTCCACAGGATTTCCCAGGCAAGAATACTGGAATGGGTTGCCATTTCCTTCTCGCAGGGAAATTCCTAAACCAGGGATTGAACTTGCATCTCTTGAGTCTCTTGCATTGCAGGCAGATTCTTAATCACTGTGCCACCTGGGAAGCCTGACAGCCTGGTACCTATCGATATTTATATAACCTCTACTTTCCTGATCATTCCTTAGTGTTTAAATGAAAAAGTTAAATTCAGAAATAGGCATTTTTCTGACTCCACAGAATAATTCTGTTTTGAAATATGAGGAATAAGTGATCTCAGAACTGGTTTTTCTAAGAGTTAATTAAAATACATCTTTTCATTCCTTATTTCTCCAAAAAAATTTTTTTTGTTATAAATAACTAAACCCTCCTTTTTTTTTTGCTGTTTTTCATCTTTCTTTTCTTCATAGACAGTTGTGTCCCTTTTTGATGGTGCTAAAGCTGAAACTGCAATACTTTGGCCACCTCATGCAACGAGTTGACTCACTGGAAAAGACTGTGATGCTGGGAAAGGTTGGGGGCAGGAGGAGAAGGGGACGACAGAGAATGAGATGGCTGGATGGCATCGCCAACTCTATGGACATGAGTTTGAGTGAACTCCGGGAGTTGGTGATGGACAGGGAGGCCTGGTGTGCTGTGATTCATGGGGTCACAGAGAGTCGGACACGACTGAGCGACTGAACTGAACTGAACTGAAGGAAACTGCTACTATTAGGATTAATTGCTTCATGCTAGATATAATTCGGGGAAGGCAATGGCACCCCACTCTAGTACTCTTGCCTGGAAAATCCCATGGGCGGAGGAGCCTGGTGGGCTGCAGTCCATGAGGTCGCTACGAGTCAGACATGACTGAGCGACTTCACTTTCCCTTTCATGCATTGGAGAAAGAAATGGCAACCCACTCCAGTGTTCTTGCCTGGAGAATCCCAGGGACAGGGGAGCCTGGTGGGCTGCCATCTATGGGGTTGCACAGAGTCGGACACGACTGAAGTGACTTAGCAGCAGCAGCAGCAGCAGATATAATTAATGGTCGCTAGTGATTATTGTAAACTTTAAGGTTGGAGCTTATCAACACTTTATTCCTACCTTAGAATTTACGTTTATATTGTCTTTCCATCATTTTCAGAAGCCTCTGGAAATACTGAAGATATGAAAGCCACAAGTCAAATGATATGTGGAAATTAAAAAAGGACTTTTGTGGGGGATTGCTGTGAGACAAGGGAAGAGGGTAGAGAATAAATCAGACCTCTGTTTACTACGTTCACAAACCTGATGGTTTTGATAAGTCTGACAATACACCCAAAATCCACACAAACGGAAGTGATGAATTTAGAGCTGAGAAATATACTACATTCAGTTCCTATTGTGTGTTTGTATGTGTGTGGTAAGTTGTTTCAGTCCTGTCTGACTCTATGACCACATGGACTGCAGCCTGCCAGGCTCCTCTGTCCATGGGATTCTCCAGGCAAGAATACTGGAGTGGGTTGCCATGCCCTCCTCCAGGAAATCTGCCCGAACCAGGGATCAAAGCCACCATCACTTATATCTCCTGCACTGGCCAGCAGGTTCTTTACCTCTAGTGCCGCCTTGGAAGTCTTCAGTTCCTATCGGTTTGTCTTAAAAACCAAATTGTATGAGGAGGTTTCCAGGCTGGATAGTTAATGAGAGTTACAGATAACTTAGCATATCATTTATCAATGACTCTGTAATCAGAATTTTTGACTCCTCATACTGTGACCTTATCTAATGTAGATCCAAACAGCCACCATGGAAGTGGCAAGTGTCACAGTGTTAACTTCAGGAAGAATCTCAAGGTGCTACTTCTCATTTCAACCTCTTTTACAGGTTGGGAAAGTCAGATTACTCACTCTGGCAGACCCTGATGGATACCTTTTATATCTTTGGGGCATGATATCCTTTAACCCTGAAGGCTGCTTATTGAGAACCGCTGTGACTGTCTGCCAGAGGATGGTTTTTCTGATTGCTTGCTCAGTTTGGTCAACATATAGGGCAAGCCAAAATTGCCAGAAAGTTGATACCACCAGAAGAAACCATCAACTAGTGACGAGTAAGGGCTTAGTGGATACACCGTATGTCTTCCCTTGGTTAGAAGAACTGGGGCATGTAATACATTAGCTTCCAGAACCCCTGTGGGTTTAAGCTCCAATTTCCCACTAACTCAATAATGCACCTTGTTGACGTCTTACCCTTCTGTGTCATGCATGGTGGTTTTTCCCCAGATAACTTCCCAAATAAACTACTTGCAGTATTATCCTTGTCTCAAGGTATGCTTTTGGGAGAATATAAACTATAGCCAGACCAAGTCTGAGTTATTTCTTAGCATAAAACGGTTTCCAAATCCATTACTTCCTCTCCTTGCTGTTCTTGTATGTTTATTTTGTTCCTCTGGCCTCTTATCCAACTGGTTTCTCTCTGGAGAGCTTAGGGATGAGGAGGTGAGCAGGATAGAAGGCACTGGTGATGCTGAGACAAATGGGTATGGTAGCATCAGGGCAAGGAAGAGAAATCTGGCGTTTATTGAGTGCCTGCTCTGACCCAGGCACTAGACTGTATTAAGTGCTTTACAAAGGTTATTTCATCTCATTCTCTCACCAGCCCTGGGAGGACTGAAATATATGAGTCTTTTGCAACCACTTGTGTAAATAGCAGTATTAAGGCAGAGTTGTTTGGCTGAACAAGTCACCCTTCCCTCTTGTAGTCACTGGCCATGCCATGGATCTGAACTTCTTAAGCTTAGTGACATACTTGGTTTTTCTAACTCTTGGGTCTATCATGGCTGGTTTTTTCCATTGGTCAGTAAATGGCCTAATCATCATGTGGCCTTCTGCTTCATATTTGTCACTGTCAAGTTGGCTTTGTATTTTGGAAAGCTTCCAGGACTCATTACCATAATGATAAAAGGAGAGATACAGTGGGCGCTTGGGCTGATTTCCATTGAGAGAAGTTCATATTCTCAGCACAAGGACTTGGAAAACTGTTTAGAGGGGCCATTCTTGCTTTCAGAATTTATCCCTTCAAAACCAAAAGAACCTGCCAACCTGTGTATTAAAAAACATTCATGGTTATTTGAGTCTGCAGAATTGGAGCTGTCAGCTTGTCCAGAATTAGCCTGCAAGACAGACAAGGTTGATGGCAGAACTCTAACACTAATTTACTTATAATTTGCTTTTGTTTCTTCTCATCTTGGGAGCCATTCCTTGGTGTTTCATAATCAGTCACAAGCCAGGCAAACTCATAGGTTGTTTCCTTTAATAGGTGTAAGATAAGCAAAGGAATTCTAAGAAAGTCTCCTAAATGGAAGGCCGGCATTTTGTTTTGTTTATTGTAGTTGGGATCCTCTGAAGGGAAGAACCTTTTTTACTGACTTGCAGAGCTGTCCTTTATTAAGTGACTCTAAGAGCCCAAGTTTGTGCTTATTAGACAGAGGCCAGTGTGGCCTTTACAAGGAGGAAAGTGCTTGACTTTCATCTTAGCCTTTATAGTGCAGGCTATAGGCTGGTCTGTATTCTCACTTGTCATTTTCTTGCCTGCTATGGTGTTGGGAGCTCTCCAGGAACTCTTCATAATGCAGCTAAAACACAAGTGTCTTGAGAAGCCCTAATCCAAAGTGAATCTTCTATAAATAATAAACAGCAAATAGGCTCCACTTAGTTATATTAACCTCCAAATAGGTCAGGCACATTGTTTAAAAATGCAAACATCACAATAAAACGGATTCCCTAGATGCAGAATTTGATGTGTATGTGCAGATTTTCTGGACATGGTACAGGAAAAAATAGCCCACACCTATGCTTCACTACTTAAAATATTTATATATTATCTCTGAAAAGTGCTACTTTTGAGATGCTATTTATTATAAGCTGATAGAACTCAAGGGCTCTCTGTCCTCGTAGAAGTCCTTCTTATCTTTCCTGATTGCTGAGTAGTTACTGCTAACTTTACTTTCCAAGACCTGTGGAGTCCTCAAGTGAATTGGAGCTCTTGCCAAATTTTTCGTGATTTCTTGCTGAACAACTTGGCATTCATTGCGATACTCTTTTAGTTTTTTCAATGGGTCTAATTTCACATGTTAAGAATCTTATTGTTTGCCAGCCAAAATAAAATGGCACAGTTCAAAACTATTTATACAATTCAAAACATTTTTTCATGCAGAGCTCATTCTGCTTGCCTTTCTGCCTCGATTGTACGTTAACTTCATTTCTTTCATGCCAAGAATAATTAGACAATTAAGTGCTGATGCTCTGCAAATGAAATGGCATATTTTCACTGAAATTCTAACTACAAAAATACCTAGTCTAATTCTCATTCCTTCTTAAAATCAGATGGGTAAAGTGTTCCACTGCAAACTCTAACATACAGACCCAAAAGTATTCGTACTTGGACAAAGATATGGCACTATAATTCGATTGAGGAATGGCAGTAATTACTTTTTCCCTGGGAAGAGTAATTCTTGCAATTAAAAATATATAGAACTTGTGTGAGACATTTCTGTACTTTCCAATTTGCTTATGGTTTAGCCATTACCCATGTCAATCTATAATTCTGTTGTAATGATTTCAAGAGTAAATAAAGCTGCACGATGTCTCACAGTATATATATATATAGAGAGAGAGACAGAGAAGGGACCTTCATTGCTGCATTGAAATCTCCTGATCCTTTAAAACGACCTCCTTTAAATCTCCTTTCCTTCTCCTCTCAACACCATAGAATTGCCATAATTAAGAGATGATATAGAAGTCCAGTTTACTTGGGATCTGGCTATATGTCTGGTTGGATCCATTCACATGAAAGGGATATAATGCAACTCACAGCCTGATCCACCAGGGCTCCTCTGCAGTTTCCCATCTGAAGATTGCACTGAACTCTAGTAATCTCTTTAACATGAAATTCCTTATGCTGTATGAGGGTTGCTCCCTTCTCTCCCCAACCCATGTCTTCCGTACACACTGTCACTTCTGCCACATTGTATTCATTAGAAATGAGTCATCAAGTCCAACCCACACTTAAAAGAGGAAAATTAAGTTTTACTTCTGGACAGGAAGAATGTTAAATAATCTGTGGACATATTTTAAAACCACCAGAATCCTGGACAAGGATTTTAGATGGAGGAGTGACATGAATCTTCAGTAGAAAAAGGTTGCCCTAAATATAGAGTGCAGAGTATACTCATATAAGAAAAGCCTGAGTAATTTGATCAGAATCTCCTTTCCCCACTAAACCAGAAACTCTATTAAGGCAAGGACCACATTACCATTGATTCTCCAGCACTTGAAATCCCTTGCATGTAAGAGATGCTCCTTAAATAATTTTAGAATGACTGAATCAATTAATCACTAACTCAATAAATGAAAAGGTAATGAGGAATGAGTGACTTGATTACATAATTTGAGAGAAAGTATGTCAAAATGGTAAAGAAGGTACTCTGTGGAATCATAATGCCTGGGTTCAGAGCCAGGCCCCACCACATACCAGATGCATTTCTTGGGAAGTCACTTAATCTTTCCAAGCCTCAGAGTAAAAATGGGAATATTAATAGAAGCTATCCTATAGAGTTATTATAAGGATTACATGATAATTAGGTATAGTATTTGGTACATAATAAACATTTAATAAAAGTTAGTTATTATAACTATTGTTAATACTCAAGTTTTTAAGCTGTTAAATAGTAGAACCAGAATTTGAATTCATATCTCTCTTGTTTGAAAGCTCATAGTCCTAACTTTTGTGACTTCAAGAGTGGAGGTAATACTATCCTTTCATGTTATTATAAAATATTGAATATATTTCCCTGTGCTATGCAATACGTCTTTGTTGTTAATTTCATAAGTACTAATATTAAAAAGCACAGACATCACTTTGCCAACAAAGGTCCGTCTAGTCAAGGCTATGGTTTTTCCAGTGGTCATGTATGGATGTGAGAGTTGGACTGGGAAAAAGCTGATCGCCGAAGAATTGATGCTTTTGAACTGTGGTACTGGAGAAGACTCTTGAGAGTCCCTTGGACTACAAGGAGATCCAACCAGTCCATTCTAAAGGAGATCAGTCCCGGGTGTTCATTGGAAGGACTGATGCTAAAGTGGAAACTCCAATACTTTGGCCACCTCATGCGAAGAGTTGACTCACTGGAAAAGATTCTGATGCTGGGAGGGATTGGGGGTGGGAGGAGAAAGGGATGACAGAGAATGAGATGGCTGGATGGCATCACCGACTTGATGGAGGTGAGTTTGAGTGAACTCCGGGAGTTGGTGATGGACAGGGAGGCCTGGCGTGCTGTGATTCATGGGGTCACAAGAGTCGGACACGACTGAGCGACTGAACTGAACTGAACTAAATGTATACATGTTAATCCCAAACTCCTGATTTATCCCTCTCCCTTTTCCCCTTTGTTAACCATAATTATTTTCTATATCTGTGCTTCTATTTATGTTTTATGTATAAGTTAATTTGCATCTTTTTTTAGATTCCACATGTAAGTAAATCTGAAAAAATAATATATATATAAATATCAAATAATATATAATATAGATAAAAAGAAAACAAATATATAAAAACTGAATCACTTTGCTGCACACCTGAAACTAACACAACTTTGTAAATCAATTACACTTCGATTAAAAAGTTACTTTTTCATGAGTTCAGTTCAGTTCAGTCACTCAGTCATGTCCGACTCTCCGCGACCCCATGAATCACAGCACGCCAGGCCTCCCTGTCCATCACCAACTCCCGGAGTTCACTCAAACTCATGTCCACAGAGTCGGTGATGCCATCCAGCCATCTCATTCTCTGTCGTCCCCTTCTCCTCCCGCCCCCAACCTTTCCCAGCATCAGAGTCTTTTCCAGTGAGTCAACTCTTTGCATGAGGTGGCCAAAGTATTGCAGTTTCAGCTTTAGCATCAGTCCTTCCAATGAACACCCAGGATTGATCTCCTTTACAATGGACTGGTTGGATCTCCTTGCAGTACAAGGGAAGTAGTAGTGTTTAAATTCAGTGGGCCTTTTCAGTAAATATTTTGATAGAAGTTCTATAGTACTTGGCTTTTAACAAAGTCTTGGGCTTTTTTAAATTCAGTTGAGGAAGGAGATGATGGAGCTTCTTGAGGCTTAATTTTTAACAGGTTAAGCTAGATAGTATATTAAAAAGAAGAGACATTACTTTGCCAACAAAGGTCCGTCTAGTCAAGGCTATGGTTTTTCCAGTGGTCATGTATGGATGTGAGAGTTGGACTGGGAAGAAAGCTGATCGCCGAAGAATTGATGCTTTTGAACTGTGGTGCTGGGGAAGACTCTTGAGAGTCCCTTGGACTACAAGGAGATCCAACCAGTCCATTCTAAAGGAGATCAATCCTGGGTGTTCATTGGAAGGACTGATGCTGAAGCTGAAACTGCAATATTTTGACCATCTCATGCGACGAGTTGACTCACTGGAAAAGACTCTGATGCTGGGCAAGGTTGGGGGCGGGAAGAGAAGGGGATGACAGAGAATGAGATGGCTGGATGGCATCACTGACTCTGTGGACATGAGTTTGAGTGAACTCCGGGAGTTGGTGATAGACAGGGAGGCCTGGCATGCTGTGATTCATGGGGTCACAGAGAGTCGGACATGACTGAGTGACTGAACTGAACTGAACCGAACTGAACTGAAGCTAATTCTAGAAAACAGCAGGAAATACCACCAGGACCATTTTTCGAGAACACTTGTTTTGATTGACTAAGCTATACAGCAAGAACAGTAGCAGCAGCACAAAACCACTCCAAGTTGTGTTGGATAGCTGAGAGATCCCACATAACCTATGTTGATGTACATGTGAGAAACATTTAATTTCTTATAGACAACAGTTTCTTCTATGCTTTTCTTTCTACAGTGTTCAGCTTGATATGTGGGAAAGAATAGGTCTGTGCTGGTAATCTATTGATGTGTAACAAACCACTCCACACTACAGAGGCTTAAAATAGTAATCATTTAATTTTCTCACCAACCTTTAAGTCAGAGGTTTGGGCTGGAGTCTGCTGGGCAGTGTTTCTGGTCTCACCTGCGGGGGATGGCTGGAGTAGGAACAGATGGTCTAAAATAGCCTACTTACATGTTTGGTGCTGGTACTAGCTTTCAGCTGAACCATATATCTCTAGACTCTAGCTGGGCTTATTCACACCACAGCAGTCAAAATAAGAAATGTCCCAATGAACAAGTGCTTTTCAAGATTGAGCTGCATGACATTTTTAAATATTCCATTGGCCAAGAAAGTCACATGATCAAGCCCAGATTCAAGGGGTGGACAAAACTGTTTTAGAATAAAAACTACTTTAGAATCCCATGGACAGAGGAGCCCAGGGGGCTATGTTCCACGAATCAAAAAGAGTCAGAAACGACCGAATAACTAACATTTTCATTTTCTTGATGGAAAGAATGAAAAATGCTACAGAGTTGTATTGAAAAGAGGTATGCTTTGTTCTGGGATGGTAGAATCATTTTGGCTATCTTTGCAAACAGTTACCACAATGTGGAAGATAGTAGCAATTTCATGTTTCCAAGGTGTGAAGAGTTGACTCACTGGAAAAGACTCTGATGCTCGGAGGGATTGGGGGCAGGGGGAGACGGGGACGACAGAGAATGAGATGGCTGGATGGCATCACCGACTTGATGTGCATGAGTCTGAGTGAACTCCGGGAGTTAGTGAGGGACAGGGAGGCCTGGCGTGCTGTGATTCATGGGGTCGCAAAGAGTCGGACACGACTGAGTGACTGAACTGAACTGAGCTGAACTGAAGGTGTGAAGCAAGCCCAGAAAGATCTTTTGAGGGATTTACATCTCAGAGTTATATCTGGCACGGAATTGATATGAAATGTACTTCTTTTGTAGGTGCTTCAATTAGGTTACTAGGCGACCACGTAGTGTTAGTTTGTCATCTCTGAACCTTAATGCACATGCCCTGTTCAGTTCAGTTCAGTCGTCCAGTCGTGTCCGACTCTTTGTGACCCCATGAATCACAGCACGCCAGGCCTCCCTGTCCATCACCAACTCTAGGAGTTTACCCAAACTCATGTCCATCGAGTCAGTGATGTCATCCAGCCATCTCATTCTCTGTCGTCCCCGTCTCCTCCTGTCCCCAATCTCACCCAGCATCAGGGTCTTTTCCAGTGAGTCAACTCGTCGCATGAGGTGGCCAAAGTATTGGAGTTTCCACTTTAGCATCAGTCCTTCCAATGAACACCCAGGACTGATCTCCTTTAGGATGGAATGGTTGGATCTCCTTGCAGTCCAAGGGACTCTCAAGAGTCTTCTCCAACACCACAGTTCAAAAGCATCAATTCTTCAGCGCTCAGCTTTCTTCACAGTCTAACTCTCACATCCATTCATAACCACTGGATAAACCATAGCCTTGACTAGACGGACCTTGGTTGGCAAAGTAATGTCTCTGCCTTTTAATATGCTGTCTAGGTTGGTCATAACTTTGCTTCCAAGGAGTAAGCGTCTTTTGATTTCATGGCTGCTATCACCATCTGCAGTGATTTTAGAGCCCAGAAAAATAAGGTCTGACACTGTTTCCCCATCTGTTTCCCATGAAGTGATGGGACCAGATGCCATGATCTTAGTTTTCTGAATGTTCAGCTTTAAGCCAACTTTTTCATTATCCTCTTTCACTTTCGTCAAGAGGCTTTTGAGTTCCTCTTCACTTTCTGCCATAAGGGTAGTGTCATCTGCATATCTGAGGTTATTGATATTCTCCCAGCAGTCTTGATTCCAGCTTGTGCTTCTTCCAGCCCAGCATTCCTCATGATGTACTCTGCATATAAGTTAAATAAGCAAGGTGACAATATACAGCCTTGACGTACTCCTTTTCCTATTTGGAACCAGTCTGTTGTTCCATGTCCAGTTCTAACTGTTGCTTCTTGACCTGCCTACAGATTTCTCAAGAGGCAGGTCAGGTGGTCTGGTATTCCCATCTCTTTCAGAATTTTCCACAGTTTATTGTGATCCACACAGTCAAAGGCTTTGGCATAATCAATGAAGCAGAAATATATGTTTTTCTGGAACTCTCTTGCTTTTCTGATGATCCAGCAGATGTTGGCAATTTGATCTCTGGTTTCTCTGCCTTTTCTAAAACCAGCTTGTACATCTGGAAGTTCACAGTTTACGTATTGCTGAAGCCTGGCTTGTAGCACATGCCCTGTTATGTGGATGCTAAGATACAAATGGGTCTGAGTCTGCAAATCTAGCTTGGGACTGTTGGGTGGATGTAAAAGCTTCATTTATGCTTCTTAAATACTGTATGTCTCCAGGGCTGGGTAAACTTTGCTAATGAAATTTCATAGTCATATTTTCCAGTTTCTTATGAAAATTTAAAAATTCCAGGAGACTTTCAGAAATTTCATTTATTTTATCTGGATACAGTATAGAACTCCCGATACAGTCTTCTCAGGAAACTGCCATGCTGTGCCTAGGCCATCTGTCTCTGAATCCCCACCCTCTAAGCCCCATGTCCAAGTAAGACAGCTAGTTATATGTTAAGCAAGTGGAAGAGCAGTGAGAGGATGGGACACAAGTTTAATTTCTTCCACAGCCAACGAAGCATCTGCACAGCATCTAGCCTGTTTCCTTGCTTGTTAGGTCAGAAGATGTGCCTGCTGCATGGCCCCTCACCTCCTCTTTCCCTGCAGCTCAGACATGTTGCAACCCTAGGAAATCAACCTCTGGAACCCTGTGGCTACTCTTCTTGGATGTCTTGAGTGAATTTAAAATTTGAGGACTTTCTAAAATTGTCCTGTCCCCGTGGCATGTGAAATCATGATTATGTAAATAAAAGTGACGTGAAAGCTTAAAGTTTTCAAGTAAATAGATCTTATTTTGACATTTTGAATTGAAAAAAATGCAATATTTCTAAGATAACCTCTCCTAAATTTGCACCTCAAGGTTTAATTGATTATGTCTTGTAACAACTGGGAGTTATCATTTGGCATATAAGCCTGGTGTGCTGCAGTCCATGGGGTCGCAAAGGGTGGGACATGACTTAACAACTGAACAACAACAACATATTTCTTGGATCATTTTGAATGGGTTGATTTATGTTAAATTGGATTTGGGGCTTTAAATCAGAAAAAATGCATTGCTTAAAGAAAAAGCTACAGTTATTGTGGAAATGTTGGGGTCTAACAGAAGAATGGTCTTTAATATTAATAGTTTCTGAATCTTTAGAGGATGCTAATGATGCTACTTCTCTTTCTATTGTACATGATCAGAAAATACACTGAGGGCCCACTTTGTAGCTTATCTTAGTTTTTGATTCTCAACATTTCACAACACAATTTATCTAGTAGTAAAAGATCCAGAAGTTTGGAAACTCATTAAAATAAAAAATACAGCTTAAAGAAAAGGTATATTATGAAATATCCCATTTTTTTTTCTTTAACTGAGGATGGGATTTTAAAAATTAAGTTCCCCATCCCTGAGGGTATACACAAAGTTCTATTCTGGTAAGAGTGATGAATAGAAGGTAGTGTGGACCTTGATCAAGGCAACCCAAGCACATTGACCATATTATGTTCATTTCCTTGGTGCTAAGGTGGTAGATGTTGGGACTCTCCTAAAGAAAGGGTTTGAAATTCAGAAATAAACGCTACAAATTTAATAGTTACTCTAGTGGGTGTCCTGCAAGTACAGGAATGTTCACTTTTATGCTTTGTACAGTGAGTTGTACATCAGACATGCCCTGCTGAGGGGAAGCCGTCATCCTAAACAGAGGGAAAGCTCCACCCAGAGGTCTGCAGCCTGGGTGATCTTTGTGCACTGATCATACTGGACAGCTCTGAAGACCACTTAACTTCACAAGGCGTTCACTTCCTTAACACATGGAGAGCATGCTAAAGTTCCCCAAGAGTTGGTTGGGTTTGTCCATTGCTGTAGGTCAGATTTTTCCAAAATGAGTTCTGCATGATGCCCTGCCCATGATACTCCCAGAAAGGAAAAAGGATTCATAGCTGGAATGGTTTGAAAATATCATTATCCTCTTGGAGATTCACATAAGCATATTAAAGGTTCAGAGAAGTTCGACATGAAGACAACTGTTTAATCTTGTTTAAGCTATCTTTTCCTACACATCTGTGAACACAGATTTATTTTTCCTGACACATAATAACATCCCACACTTCAAAGAATATTGCTGTGGATAATCTAAGTTTGATCCTCACATTAAGCATACTTTTAGGGACTGACTTACATCACATGGCATTGGCTCCTTGTAGAAGAGCATTTGCCATGCTGTGATTTGCTATTATGCCATCAGCCGACTTAAGGGTTGTTCCAGAAATGAGACACAGGGAACTTGCCATTACATTCATCGTGGGCACCTCTTTAAGTATGTAATCGACATGATTAAATAACACCATCATGGAATTGGTATATTAAAACAATATACATTTATTATCTTACAGTACTGAAGGTTAGAAGTTGGAAATGGGTCTCACTGGACTAAAGGCAAGGTGCTGGCAGAGCTCTGTTCCTCCTGGAGGCTCCAAGGGAGAGTTCATTGTCTTGCCTTTTCTAGCTTCTAGAGACTGCCCACATTTATTGGCTAATGGCCTGCGTCGTCTTCAAAGCCAGCAACAGCCAGTCCAGTTTTTGTCATGATTCCAGCTCTCTGTCTGGTTCTTGATCTTCTGTCTTCCTCTCCCACTTTTAAAGGACCCTTGTGATTATCCAGAGCCTACCCAGGTAATTCAAGATAATTTCCTTATTTTAAGGTCAGCTGATGAGCAGCTGTAATTTCATCTGTAGTCTTAAATCCTTCTGGCTACATAATCTAATATATTCATAGGGTCCTGGAAAAGGAGGTGAACGTCTTTGAAGAGCCGTTATTATTCCTACACAACACAGCATGCATATCACTCTTTGTGCTTTGGCTTCTAGGATGTTGAAAACTATTTAATAACTATTTGGACCTTTATCTTATTTTCGTAACCTTATTTTCCTTTTGTTGTTATATTTTCATTCTTTTGTAAAATTCATGTCATCACACATGCCTGCACATTTATAAGCCTTGTCAAAATGTAGTAGAAACAATGTGCCAGTAATGAATCTCAAAAATGGTGGTTGGCAAAGTACAGCCCATGGGCCAAATCCAGTCTGCCTCTTGTTTTTGTAAATAAATTCTGTTGGAACCTACCTATTGTTTTTCCTGATATAAGGACTGAATTGAATAGCTCTGGCATAGAAGATATGGCCCGCAAAAAAGGAAAATATTTAGATTCTGGCCCTTTCCAGGAAAAGTTTGCCAGCCGTTTCTCTAGACACTCTGAGGCTTATTAGCATGTTGTTCTCTTTTTCCTACAAAGGGAGATACTGGGTCGCTTAAAATCCCTGAGACATGTTGCATGTAGTCATTTTTAGGTTTTAGCTTTAGTAGAGATTTGTGAAATGACCGGGGAGTCTGGGAAAGTATGAATATAATCTAAGTCACTGAAGAAAATAAAATGACTTGACTTTATTAAATCAGTTTCTGTTTACATATTTTCAAAAGGTTATACACTGGCTGAAGTCTCTGATTAGATTTTGTTGATTGGTGGTTACCACCTTGTCACACACATAGACATACACACAATGCTGTTACCTCTGCTCAACCTTTAGAAGAATGAGAGGGAATGGGCTTTGAGCTATTCTTAGCATTTCTCAAGTCTGGTGGTAATCGTGCATTCACCCATAATGTGCATCTCTGATGTTTTAAAAATGGAGTAACAACATTTTAGTAAACACCATTGATGTACTTGTAAAATTATAATAAAAGATATCTGTGACAGTGAAAATGTTGAAAATCTCTAGAGTATACATCTGTTTCCAAAAATCATGTACACATTATTTATCTTTCTTTTAAATCAGTGATTAACATATGAATTATGAACTGTGTAGATGATGAATTTCTTTATGACCTTTCCAAATGAAGTAGTTTTGAATTTTCTTCTCAAGGATATCTGCATTTTGTGCAATCTTTCTTTAAAGCAGCATTCCTGGGTCCCTTATGACTAAAAATCTTAATTCTGAATGCAGTTTATACATGGAGGAAGAATGGGATATTACGTCTGGAGAACAGGATTAGGTACCTATTGTAGGGCAACTTCTGAGAATGCCCTCATTCAGATCAGATCAGATCAGTCGCTCAGTCGTGTCCGACTCTCCGCGACCCCATGAATCACAGCACGCCAGGCCTCCCTGTCCATCACCAACTCCTGGACTACACTCAAAATCATGTCCACAGAGTTGGTGATGCCATCCAGCCATCTCATTCTCCGTCGTCCCCTTCTCCTCCCACCCCCAACCTTTCCCAGCATCAGAGTCTTTTCCAGTGAGTCAACGCATCGCATGAGGTGGCCAAAGTATTGGAGTTTCAGCTTTAGCATCAGTCCCTCCAATGAACACCCAGGATTGATCTCCTTTAGAATGGACTGGTTGGATCTCCTTGCAGTATAAGGGACTCTCAAGAGTCTTCTCCAACACCACAGTTCAAAAGCATCGATTCTTCGGCGATCAGCTTTCTTCACAGTCCAACTCTCACATCCATACATGACCACGGGAAAAACCATTGCCTTGACTAGACGGACCTTGGTTGGCAAAGTAATGTCTCTGCTTTTTAATATACTATCTAGGTTGGTCATAACTTTCCTTCCAAGGAGCAAGCATCTTTTAATTTCATGGCTGCAATCAGCATCCGCAGTGATTTTGGAACCCAGAAAGATAAAGTCTGACACTGTTTCCACTGTTTTTCCATCTATTTCCCATGAAGTGATGGGACCAGATGCCATGATCTTTGTTTTCTGAATGTTGAGCTCCAAGCCAACCTTTTCACTCTCCTCTTTCACTTTTATCAAGAGGCTTTTGAGTTCCTCTTCACTTTCTGCCATAAGGGTAGTGTCATCTGCATATCTGAGGTTATTGATATTTCTCCCAGCAGTCTTGATTCCAGCTTGTGCTTCTTCCAGCCCAGCGTTCCTCATGATGTACTCTGCATATAAGTTAAATAAGCAAGGTGACAATATACAGCCTTGACGTACTCCTTTTCCTATTTGGAACCAGTCTGTTGTTCCATGTCCAGCTCTAACTGTTGCTTCCTGACCTGCATACAGGTTTCTCAAGAGGCAGGTCAGGTGGTCTGGTATTCCCATCTCTTTCAGAATGTTCCACAGTTTATTGTGATCCACACAGTCAAAGGCTTTGGCATAGTCAATGAAGCAGAAATAGATGTTTTTCTGAAACTCTCTTGCTTTCTCCATGATCCAGCGGATGTTGGCAATTTGATCTCTGGTGCCTCTGCCTTTTCTAAAACCTGCTTGAACATCTGGGAGTTCACGGTTTACATACTGCTGAAGCCTGGCTTGGAGAATTTTGAGCATGACTTTACTAGCATGTGAGATGAGTGCAATTGTGCGGTAGTTTGAGCATACTTTGGCATTCCCTTTCTTTGGGATTGGAATGAAGACTGACCTCTTCCAGTCCTGTGGCCACTGCTGAGTTTTCCAAATCTGCTGGCATATTGAGTGCAGCACTTTCACAGAATCATCTTTCAAGACTTGAAATAGCTCAACTGGAATTCTATCACCTCCACTAGCTTTGTTTGTAGTGATGCTTTCTAAGGACCACTTGACTTCACATTCCAAGATGTCTGGCTCTAGGTCAGTGATCACGTTATCATGACTATCTTGGTCGTGAAGATCTTTTTTGTACAGTTCTTCTGTGTATTCCTGCCACCTCTTCTTAATATCTTCTGCTTCTGTTAGGTCCATACCATTTCTGTCCTTTAGATAATACTAAATAGGCTTGGCACTTAAGCATTTACTTTTCTTCTTTAAAGCTTTATTGAGGTAGTATTAATATACAAAAAAATTGCATGCACTTAATGTATTTATCTTGATGAGTCTGGGCATATGCCTACTCCTATGACATCACCACAACCAAGGTATTAAACATACCAATTACCTCTTATTATTTCCTTTTGTTCTTTGGTAGTTTAATTGTTGTTGTTTTTTAGTAAGAACATTTGACATGAAATCTATCCTCTTAACATATTTCAAAGCCTACAATTCCAATACTGTGTTGGTAACTATTGGTACTGTGTTGTATAGCAGACCTCTAAAATTTATTCATTTTTGTGTAATGGAAACCATATACCCATTGAAAAATCATAAAAGCAAAACCAATACCCAGTTGTGGATGTGACCAATGATAGAAACAAGGTCCGGTGCTGTAAAGAGCAATATTGCATAGGAACCTGGAATGTTAGGTCCATGAATCAAGGCAAATTGGAAGTGGTCAAACAGGAGATGGCAAGAGTGAACGTCGACATTCTAGGAATCAGTGAATTAAAATGGACTGGAATGGGTGAATTTAACTCGGATGACCATTATATCTACTACTGTGGGCAGGAATCCCTTAGAAGAAATGGAGTAGCCATCATGGTCAACAAAAGAGTCCGAAATGCAGTACTTGGATGCAATCTTAAAAATGACAGGATGATTTCTGTTCGTTTCCAAGGCAAACCATTCAATATTACAGTAATCCAGGCCTATGCCCCAACCAGTAATGCTGAAGAAGCCGAAGTTAATCGGTTCTATGAAGACCTACAAGACCTTTTAGAACTAACACCCAAAAAAGATGTCCTTTTCATTCTAGGGGACTGGAATGCAAAAGTAGGAAGTCAAGAAACACCTGGAGTAACTGGCAAATTTGGCCTTGGAACACGGAATGAAGCAGGGCAAAGGCTAATAGAGTTTTGTCAAGAGAATGCACTGGTCATAGCAAACACCCTCTTCCAACAACACAAGAGAAGACTCTACACATGGACATCACCAGATGGTCAACACCGAAATCAGATTGATTATATTCTTTGCAACCAAAGATGGAGAAGCTGTATACAGTTAGCGAAAACAAGACCAGGAGCTGACTGTGGCTCAGATCATGAACTCCTTATTGCGAAGTTCAGACTTAAATTGAAGAAAGTAGGGAAAACCACTAGACCATTCAGATATGACCTCAATCAAATCCCTTATGATTATGCAGTGGAAGTGAGAAATAGATTTAAGGGACTAGATCTGATTGATAGAGTGCCTGATGAACTCTGGACGGAGGTTCGTGACATTGTACAGGAGACAGGGACCAAGACCATCCCCATGGAAAAGAAATGCAAAAGAGCGAAATGGCTGTCTGAGGAGGCCTTACAAATAGCTGTAAAAAGAAGAGAGGCGAAAAGCAAAGGAGAAAAGGAAAGATATAAGCATCTGAATGCAGAGTTCCAAAGAATAGCAAGGAGAGATAAGAAAGACTTCCTCAGTGATCAATGCAAAGAAATAGAGGAAAACAACAGAATAGGAAAAACAAGAGACCTCTTCAAGAAAATTAGAGATTCCAAGGGAACTTTTCATGCAAAGATGGGCTCGATAAAGGACAGAAATGGTATGGACCTAACAGAAGCAGAAGATATTAAGAAGAGGTGGCAGGAATACACAGAAGAACTGTACAGAAAAGATCTTCACGACCAAGATAGTCACAATAACGTGATCACTGACCTAGAGCCAGACATCTTGGAATGTGAAGTCAAGTGGGCCTTAGAAAGCATCACTAGGAACAAAGCTAGTGGAGGTGATGGAATTCCAGTTGAGCTATTTCAAGTCTTGAAAGATGATGCTGTGAAAGTGCTGCACTCAATATGCCAGCAGATTTGGAAAACTCAGCAGTGGCCACAGGACTGGAAGAGGTCAGTCTTCATTCCAGTCCCAAAGAAAGGGAATGCCAAAGAATGCTCAAACTACCGCACAATTGCACTCATCTCACACGCTAGTAAAGTCATGCTCAAAATTCTCCAAGCCAGGCTTCAGCAGTATGTAAACCGTGAACTCCCAGATGTTCAAGCAGGTTTTAGAAAAGGCAGAGGCACCAGAGATCAAATTGCCAACATCCGCTGGATCATGGAGAAAGCAAGAGAGTTTCAGAAAAATATCTATTTCTGCTTCATTGACTATGCCAAAGCCTTTGACTGTGTGGATCACAATAAACTGTGGAACATTCTGAAAGAGATGGGAATCCCAGACCACCTGACCTGCCTCTTGAGAAACCTGTATGCAGGTCAGGAAGCAACAGTTAGAACCAGTCATGGAACAACAGACTGGTTCCAAATAGGAAAAGGTGTACGTCAAGGTTGTATATTGTCACCTTGCTTATTTAACTTATATGCAGAGTACATCATGAGGAACGCTGGGCTGGAAGAAGCACAAGCTGGAATCAAGATTGCTGGGAGAAATATCAATAACCTCAGATATGCAGATGACACTACCCTTATGGCAGAAAGTGAAGAGGAACTCAAAAGCCTCTTGATGAAAGTGAAAGAGGAGAGTGAAAAGGTTGGCTTGAAGCTCAACATTCAGAAAACAAAGATCATGGCATCTGGTCCCATCACTTCATGGGAAATAGATGGAAAAACAGTGGAAACAGTGTCAGACTTTGTTTTTTTGGGCTCCAAAATCACTGCAGATGCTGATTGCAGCCATGAAATTAAAAGACGCTTGCTCCTTGGAAGGAAAGTTATGACCAACCTTGATAGTATATTAAAAAGCAGAGACATTACTTTGCCGACCAAGGTCCGTCTAGTCAAGGCAATGGTTTTTCCCGTGGTCATGTATGGATGTGAGAGTTGGACTGTGAAGAAAGCTGATCGCCGAAGAATCGATGCTTTTGAACTATGGTGTTGGAGAAGACTCTTGAGAGTCCCTTATACTGCAAGGAGATCCAACCAGTCCATTCTAAAGGAGATCAATCCTGGATGTTCATTGGAGGGACTGATGCTAAAGCTGAAACTCCAGTACTTTGGCCACCTCATGAGACGAGTTGACTCACTGGAAAAGACTCTGATGCTGGGAAAGGTTGGGGGCGGGAGGAGAAGGGGACGACGGAGAATGAGATGGCTGGATGGCATCACTGATTCTGTGGACATGAGTTTGAGTGAACTCCGGGAGTTGGTGATGGACAGGGAGGCCTGGCGTGCTGTGATTCATGGGGTCGCGGAGAGTCGGACACGACTGAGCGACTGAACTGAACTGAACTGAACTGATTGCCCCCTCTCCCCATCCCCTGGCAACCACCATGCTGTTCTTTCTTCTATGAGTCTGACTATACTTCATATCCATTAAAAAAAGAATCATGCAGTATTTGTCCTTGTGTAGTTGACCCCTCACTTAGCATAATTCTCCAAGTTCATGCATATTGTCACAAATGGCTGGATTTACTTCTTTTTTAAGGCTGAGTAATATCCCACAAAGTGTGTTTACCCTTGTAATGGCTTGGAAACCATAACAGGAACCAGGGCTTGGCTTGTTCTAGACTGCTGCCTGTTCTGAATTAAATTTCTTTCTCTATTTCTGGGCTCTTTCTTTGCCCATTTTTGGTCAGTCCCCTCCTTTCTAATCTTAATCTCCGCATGTTTTCAGTAACTATAATTTTAATGAAACAGTCTTTTTAAATTTCATGTTTTAAAATTTACTTTAGTCCTACTTCACTTATTTGGCGAGGCACTTTAAACTTGATTTTGGACAATGATTCTTAAAACTGTTTTGAGGTATAACCAGTAAATGGATCAATTATTGTTGCTTTTCTGAAACAATTGTCTGCAATTAAAATGTTTTCCCCTCCCATGCTCTTCTAATTTATATATCCATTTTAGTTGGGGAAAAATGGAAATGTATTTATAGAAACATTTTCTACCAGGTTTGACCATCTCAACTTTAATTTCTCTACTTCAAAGTAAATAATAAACAGTAAGTTACTCTCTCCCATAAAAACAGGCATCCATTGACAGACAGCCACTTCTCTATAACGTTGAGTCTACTTCTCTCTAATGTTCCCCAGTGGCTCAATGGTAAAGAATCTGCCTGCAATGCAGAAGCCAAAGGAGACCTGGGTTCAGTCCCTGGGTCGGGAAGATCCCCTGGAGGAGGAAATGGCAACCCATTCCAGTATTCTTGCCTGGAAAATCCCATGGACAGAGAAGACTGGCGGACTATAGTCCACGAGGTCTTAAAGAGTTGGACACGATTGAAGTGACTTAGCAGCACAGCAGCAGTGTTGTGTAGAATAACCAAAATCCTTGTAGTAACTTTCTGCTTCTGCTATTCTTGCTGGATTTCTGGGCTTTTTATTGTTCCTTGGCACTCAGTCTTTGGGTGTGATATATTTTACTTTCGTCGTATGTCATCCTATTTACAACATGCTGGTGACAATATATGAACTATACCAGTTTCCACACACTATTAAAAGTACGTATCCACACACACAAGCAAAAATGAGGTTAAAAAGTTCACTTGAATTTGGATCTTTAGTGTAAAAAAAAAGATACAGTTTTAGATTGGCTGTTTGTCCATTAAAGTTTTGTGTTATTATTGGGCCAATTTACATAATATACTTCTACCACTGAGTTCCAAACTCAGCTTAGAACTCATCTTTAATTATTTCTGGAGAAGATATTTGCTGTAATTTACTTTGTCCTTTTCCCAGATGGAGACCTGTGAGAAAATTACGAATTCGTCTTCTCCTAAATCAGCAGTTAAACTAGTAATAAAATATATCCATCATTAGTGATTTATTATTTAATGTGAAATGAATTTCTATTACCACCTTCTACTTCTACCTCTTTTTTGAGAGGGAAGAAGGTGGAAGGGATGGGACTTTCTTTTCCAATGGAAACAGTGTTTTCATTCTGAGATGGGATGAAGCAGTCATTGTTCATTCTGACCATGACCTCCATAGCTGGCAGATTTTTATTGACTTTTCACTCAGAATACCTCATATTTGTCCAAGCATACATGTTACAACTCTTAACTCTTCTTGATCATTTTGATTGCTATTTTCTATATCTTTTCCTTACAGCAATTATTTATTTTTTTAATATATTTACAGACTGTGGATTTCTTAAATTCTTCTGTGACCAAAAGAAGAAGGAATCAAAGAATGCTTCCTTTGGTATGTACACACATCCCGATTGGGATGTTCATGGAATCTTTCTCAGAGTACTTTGTTTCATTCAAAGTAGTTGGAGGTTGATTTCACATGGAGGGTGTTCTCCTGTCTGATTTCTTAGACATGATGATTTGGATTATGGATGCCTGACTTAAATTTTAATGACTTTACTTCTCAAACTCTATGTGTTTTTCCCTGATTTTCCTGAATGAATTTGACTTTTGCTACAAGTGTTTCTATGCCTTCTGCACACTATGATAAACTCAACAAATGCTTTTGTTCCTGAGAAAATGAATCCAGTTGGTGAAGATTCTATTGGTATGTAGGTAGGGACCATCAGCAATTTCTGAGGAAATTCTTGTCATTATAAGTCACGAGCTTTGGCAGTTTCAGCGGTTAGTTATTGCTGGTCTTGGTGGAGTGTCATGTGGATGGCATATAGATGTATTCCTTTTTGAGAATGATCATAAGTATGGGCCTCTGTTGTTCTAGAAATGAATGAAGAATAATGATGGGGGAATCCATAGAGTAGTGAAATAGGATGTTGTTTGGAATTCATTGAATGTTTTTTGGAATTAATTTCCATGGCAGTAGTTAGACATGTGGATATGGCAAATGCACTCTCCAGGAAAACTGTGGTTTGGGTTTTCCTAAATAAGGGAAAAAGAAAAGAAGAGAAAGAGAGTTTTCAGTGTTAAGGCATGTTGGAAGCAGTAACAAGTTGCCATTTGTCATTTCCTACGCTTCTTTCCTATTGCACAATGCTTCTGACCTGGGGAGCATTTCGTTGTCCAGCAAAACATCTTTCTTTCTGACCTGAAGTATACAAGGCAAGATTTAGTATTTCTCTGAAAATATACTCCCCCATCCTGTGATTTCAAAGTAGAGACGTTGTTAAGAAAGAGCAGGGACTGAGGTGACGGCATCAGATATTCATTTGATGAAGTGTTCAGGAAACCAGATGGTTGGTATCAAATAAATGCCTTGATAAAATACTTTAGAAATAAGAACTGGTTCCCATTAAAAATATATATATATACCCCTCTGGAGGAATTTGCTTATGACTTTCACCATTTTGTTTTCATTTATATCAAGTAGTTTTAAAAATTAAGTATATCCGTGAGTATAAACCAAGCTTGGACTATAGATTTTAAAAAGTCACTGTGCTTGACTATGGATATTTGATCCCTACTTGGTCACCTGGTGTCCTTATCCTGGTTATCAGAACAACATCTGCTTAGATGGAATACTGACATTTGTGCACATTGAAGCCCCAAACACTTGAATTTTCCAACAATGAGAACACAGGGTGTTTCTCTTTGTGTGTGCTAATGGTATGGACTGATTTTGCAGAATCACTGCAGCAAGTTGTAAATGATGTATGAAATGGAAAATTCCTGTCCAGTGCACAGAGCGAATATGTACAGTTCTATGCAATCACTGCAGTGCTGGGCTGTTTATTTTAATATTTCCTTCAGATATATAGTAATTTCTTTGGTGAGTCATATCCAGATGCTTATCACTGGCACAGAGCACCAATTTCCTTTATATGCATTTCATATGAATTTCAGTTATGTATTAAGTGTACTTAAATTAATAAAATACTAGATTTGAGAGAATTTGACTTTTAATATTTTATGAAAATCATAGCAGCACACTAGTTTTGAAAAATTTCAGAAATATCAAAGAGTCCAAATAGTAAAATTAGAAATCATTTAATCTTGTTTTTGAAAAATATCCTGTTTACATTTAGTGTTTATCTTTTAAGGCTTTTATCCCCTATGGTTAGACTTCATTCTTTAAAGGAAAATTATTAAGTTGTCTTATTTGTAAATTTTTATTCCCCATTGCCAGTAAGGCTTAAATATCTTTTTATGCTCTTCTACAATGTAACATTATCACTTCATACTATTCAATTACATGAGTGTAACACAAAGATTTCCCTGTTCTTATTGAAGAGTGAACATTTAGGTTGTTTCTAATTTTGCTGATACAAACATTTCCTATATAGGCACTGCAATTTTATGTGATTTTATTAGTTTTGGTATATGTTTGGTAATGCCACACTTGTCTCCACTTGTCTCTTTCAAAATGTTCTTGGTTACTGTATTTGTTTTTTGTATTGGAGTTTGATGATAATCCAGTTAGAACTGGCATCTCTGTAAACCTGAGTCTTTGCTGTTGGCAGATTTTCTAACATGGATTCATTTTAGTATACCAGAAGTGCTACTGCTAAGTCACTTCAGTCGTGTCCGACTCTGTGTGACCCCATAGACGGAAGCCCACCAGGCTCCCCCGTCCCTGGGATTCTCCAGGCAAGAACACTGGAGTGGGTTGCCATTTCCTTCTCCAATGTGTGAAAGTGAAAAGTGAAAGTGAAGTCGCTCAGTCTTGTACGACTCATAGCGACCCCACGGACTGCAGCCTACCAGGCTCCTCCATCCATGGGATTTTTTAGGCAAGAGTACTGGAGTGGCTTGACATTGCCTTCTCCATACCAGAAGTAAGCACCCCTAATTAGGTCACGATAATTTTTTATTTAGAGTTTCTACATCTAATGCCTAAGATGTATCTGTAAAGTCCTCTCTTTGTGCCTTTTTTTGTTAATATTTTGAATGAGTGTCTCATAACATTAATTAACAAGATTCCTCTGTCTCTATGGCCCTCCTCCCCACCCCACACCGTGCTCTGGAAGCACATAAATAGCATGGAGGTACTCTCTGTTCTTTAAGTAATGTCTGCATCTGGCTTATTTGAGGGGATAATTTCTTTGAAACCTCTCATTTCTTCTCAAGGTTATTTTTTGTTTAGATTTTTTTCTATATTCATACTAGCTTCTTAAGTTGCATGTTCAATTTATGTTTAATATTTAAAATATTTCAAACTACTCATTTTCCCATGACTTTCATTTTAGCTGAATCATATGACTTTTGATATGTTGTATTCATTAATTTTTAGTAAATTAATGTATTTAAATTTAACAAATCATTCAGTAAAAACCAATTAAATTCATTGTTTAATAACTTGAAATATTTTTATATCTTCTATGACCCAAAATTCTTTCAAAAGAGTAAATTTTAAACTAGTTGAATTTTAAGATTTCATCTGTTATTATTAATTTCTAGTTTAATTGTCTCTGAAATACACCTGGTATGACTTTTACTTGAATTTTACTGACATTGTCTTTATGAAACAGTATACATGGTCATCTTTGGAAAGGGAGTCTATGGGCACTGGAGATGAAAGTGATTTTATCTAGAGTAGAGAATTTATTATATTGTCAAGCTTTTCTATATCATAGCTTATTTGTGTGTGTGTGTGTCTTCTTCGATCTTCCTCGGGCAATTGTGAGGGATGTTAAAGTCCTTTATTAATTTGTTCATGTCATTCTTTAACTCTTATTTATAGAGGTATTTGCATTCTGACAGAGAAGTATTATTTGACACACAAACATTGTATATTTGTGTTGAATTTTACTGCCTTAATGTAACATCTCCTTTTAACATGTCATATATTTTGCCTTGAATTTTCTTTAATATTAGTATTAAAACCACTATTTTCCTTCTATGTGTATCTCTTTAACATATCTTTGCACATCTTTAACTCATCCTGTTTGTATTCATTTGTCTTAGCTATATTTCTTGTAAAAAATATGTAATTGGATTTTATTTTGTAGCTCAATTTTGTACTTTTTATCTTCTCATATGGAGGTTTAAGCCATTTGTATTAGTGTTATAAACAATTTATCTGACTCACTTCTTTCATTATGTTTTTTTCTTAATTCTTTGAGTGATTTTTACCCTTATTATTCTTTCTTTGAGCACGTAGACTATATCATCCTTTCTTAATTTTTAACAGAGTATATGTTTGATATTAATTTATATTTTCATTTGTTTCTCCAAGTTCAGTTCAGTTCAGTCGCTGAGTCATGTCTGACTTTTTGCAACCCCATGAACCACAGCATGCCAGGCCTCCCTGTCCATCACCAACTCCCAGAATCCACGCAAACCCATGTCCATTGAGTTGGTGATGTCATCCAACCATCTCATCCTCTGTCTTCCTCTTCTCCTCCTGCCCTCAATTTTTCCCAGCATCAGGGTCTTTTCCAATGAGTCAGCTCTTCGCATCAGGTGGCCAAAGTATTGCAGTTTCAGCTTTAGCATCAGTCCTTCCAATGAACACCCAGGACTGATCTCCTTTAGAATGGACTGGTTGGATCTCCTTGCAGTCCAAGGGACTCCCAAGAGTCTTTTCCAACACCACAGTTCAAAAGCGTCAATTTTTCTGTGCTCAGCTTTCTTTATAGTCCAACTCTCACATCCATACATGACCACTGGAAAAACCATAGCCTTGACCAGACGGACCTTTGTTGGCAAAGTAGTCTCTGCTTTTTAATATGCTGTCTAGGTTGGTCATAACTTATCTTCCAAGGAGTAAGCATCTTTTAATTTCATGGCTGCAATCAGCATCTGCAGTGATTTTGGAGCCCAAAAAAATAAAGTCTGACACTGTTTCCACTGTTTCCCCTTCCATTTTCCATGAAGTGATGGGACTGGATGCCATGATCTTAGTTTTCTGAACGTTGAGCTTTAAGCCAACTTTTTCACTCTCCTCTTTCACTTTCATCAAGAAGCTCTTTAGTTCTTCACTTTCTGCCATAAGGGTGGTGTCATCTGCATATCTGAGGTTACTGATATTTCTTCCAGCAATCTTGATTCCAGCTTGTGCTTCATCCAGCCCATCATGTCTCATAATGTACTCTGCATATAAGTTAAATAAGCAGGGTGAAAATATACAGCCTTGATATACTCCTTTTCCTATTTGGAACCAGTCTGTTGTTCCATGTCCAATTCTAACTGTTGCTCCTGACCTGCATACAGATTTCTCAAAAGGCAGGTCAGGTGGTCTGGTATTCCTATCTCTTTAAGAATTTTCCACGGTTTATTGTGATCTACACAAAAAAGCAAAATGGCTGTCTGAGGAGGCCTTACGAATAGCTGTGAAAAGAAGGGAAGCAAAAAGCAAAGGAGAAAAGGAAAGATATACCCATTTGAATGCAGAGTTCCAAAGAATAACAAGGAGAGATAAGAAAGCCTTCCTCAGTGATCAGTGCAAAGAAATAGAGGAAAACAATAGACTGGGTAAGACTAGAGATCTCTTCAAGAGAATTAGAGATACCAAGGGAACATTTTATGCAAAAATGGGCTCAATAAAGGTCAGTAATGGTACGGACCTAACAGAAGCAGAAGATATTGAGAAGAGGTGGCAAGAATACACAGAAGAACTGTTCAAAAAAGATCTTCTAGACCCAGATAATCACAATGGTGTGATCACTCACCTAGAGCCAGACAACCTGGAATTGAAGTCAAGTGGGTCTTAGGAACCATCACTATGAACAAAGCTAGTGGAGGTGATGGAATTCCAGTTGAGCTATTTCAAATCCTGAAAGATGATGCTGTGAAAGTGCTGCACTCAACATGCCAGCAAATTTGGAAAACTCAGCAGTGGCCACAGGACTGGAAAAGGTCAGTTTTCATTCCAATCCCAAAGAAAGGCAATGCCAAAAAATGCTCAAACTACTCCACAATTGCACTCATCTCACACACACTAGTAAAGTCATGCTCAAAATTCTCCAAGCCAGGCTTCAGCAATACGTGAACCGTGAATTTCCAGATGTTCAAGCTGGATTTAGAAAAGGCAGAGGAACCAGAGATCAAATTGCCAGCATCCGCTGGATCATCCTAAAAGCAAGAGAGTTCCAGTAAAACATCTATTTCTGCTTTATTGACTATGCCAAAGTCTTTGATTGTGTTTCTCCAAAGCATTCTTTAATTTGTGTGTCTCTGTCAAATTTATATCTTCTGATCACCGAAGAATTGATGCTTTTGAACTGTGGTGTTGGAGAAGACTCTTGAGAGTCCCTTGTACCGCCAGGAGATCCAACCAGTCCATTCTAAGGGAGATCAATCCTGGGTGTTCATTGGAAGGACTGATGCTAAAGCTGAAACTGCAATACTTTGGCCACCTCATGCGACGAGTTGACTCACTGGAAAAGACTCTGATGCTGCGAAAAGTTGGGGGCGAGAGGAGAAGGGGACGACCAAGAGTGAGATGGCTGGATGGCATCACCAACTCTGTGGACATGAATTTGAGTGAACTCTGGGATTTGGTGATGGACAGGGAGGCCTGGCGTGCTGTGATTCATGGGGTCGCGGAGAGTCGGACACGACTGAGCGACTGAACTGAACTGAATTTAATGGAAGATTCTAGCACACTTCCTGCCCTAACACATGTACCACAGCTTTTTCCTGGTCCTATATTTTGGACTTTGTTTCTCCTGTCTTACGTTTTAGAAAAAGCATAATTGAAAAAAGATAATTGTTCTTATAGCATATACCTTATTCTTCAAGAATAATATTTTTGTTTACATTTAGCTTTTAAAATAGATGTGCTATAATTTTATTTCTTTGTTTAACTGGTTTCATTATTCCCAGTTAAATCACTATACTTTCTTTCTTCTTTTGGAGCTCCTAATTCTTATTTGTCCTTCAGTTAGTTTGAGTATGGCTTTAGATTTTTTTTTCAAAAAGAATGCATGATTTGTATGTTTTCTAAAATCATATATTTTTGATGATATTTTTTCTTCTTTGTTTAGGTATACATTTCTTGAGTTGTACCATTTCCCTTCAGATTTCTGTAATTTTGTTATATTGATTTCTACATCAAAGGAAAGTCTGAGGCAAGGCTCTTTTTTTCTGTGTATAATCATTGGTGTGTATGTGTGTTGTTTCTCTATGCCTTGGTATCTGTGAGACTTTATTCTTGTAACTCAAAAATTTTGATAGGATGCACCTAAGTATGGGTTTGAATAATAATAATCAACCTTTCATCTTTATCCACTGGAATATTTTCAGTTGATGAGTGTTTTCATCTATTATAACTTAAATTGTTAGAGTTGTCAAGTATATTATGATCTTCTCAAGAACCCCAGTGATCTAGATGTTGAAACAGTACGTTCTATGAAGGCAGGAGCCATAGCAGTCTTGTTCACTGCTCTGTACCTGGGTATATAGGTCCAATGCCTGGCGTATTCTAGACATTCATAGATAGTTAGATAATAGATAGATGAATGATAAACTCCATCTCTGACCTTCATGTGTATGTTTTCCTCTCTGATAATTTCAATCTTATTTTTTCATCTGCTTGTAGGGATGTTTTGTGAAATAGGCTTACCAGGACACCATAAAGCTGAAGGTTCTACTTCAGGATTAACATGCTCAAGGTTAACCTACTTGGACATTGACATTGCTTCCCTTGTCTCCTTCCCCTGTTGTCTTATGAAGATATAGCTTTAACAGAACTGTCTTTAGCTTGAGAATCAGCAAAGTTTCATAAGTCTGAAACATTCCCTCTTAACCCATAATGAGTTCAAGTTCTTCCTAGTTGATAATTAAATCCAAGAGGAAGGAAGGGGAAGTAAGCTAGCACCGAGCTTACTTAGCTCAGATCCAAAGCCTCCCTCTTGACCACAGAATATCAGTGATAACTGACTGCTTCTCTGTCAGTTAGCCGTTGTTGCCTAACAAGCCATCTTCAAATTTAGTGGCTTAAATCAACAGTTGTTGAGTTGCTTGTTATTCTCTTTGAACCGGGCTCATCTGTGCCGTTCTGTGAGTCTCCGAGTGCACACTCGTGACACTAGTCAGCTGGTGAGTCAACTGCAGGTGGTCTTGATGGCCTCATACATGTGTCTTGTGTTAGAGGTACAAGACTGAGAGTTTCTAAAGCAGCAAGAGTGGGAAAACCCCAACACACAACCACTTTTCTAGCCTCTGATGGCATACTTTGCTAAAGTTCCATTGGCCAAAGAAAGTCACCTGACTAGTTCAAATTCAAGGGGTAGAGAAATGAACTCTAGTTCTACACTGGAGGAACTTTCACGTCATATTGCAATGGCATGGATACAGGGAGTGAGCAAATTTGAGGCCATCTTTATAATTCACTCCCAATCACTCCTATTTGGGATTCTAGAAACCAAAGGTATTCATACTGAAACAAATCTATCCATTCCTTACTCTGTTGTTCTGTTGGCCAGTTAAGTTGGAATTTAGTCTAACCTTACAGTGTGTGTTTGATCTGTAGTCTCTCTGAAGAGTTACATGGTGCTCTTTCTACATTATCATTCTGGTATTTGCTGTCTTTAATGTAGATTTGCATTCTGCCAATACATTTTTGGTTACGTATAGTCTCTTCCTACCGCATTCATCATTTTTTTATTCTGTTACCATTTCATGTTTTTCCTTATAGTTTTCTGTACCTTTCATGGGGAAGTTGGTTCTGCAAGCATCATATTTTTCAGAAGTGATCTTTCTCTGAGTTGGTGGGCTGTTTTTGTTCCCTTTCTATATAAGTCTTCGGAGAAGGCAATGGCAAGCCACTCCAGTACTCTTGCCTAGAAAATCCCATGGACGGAGGAGCCTGGTAGGCTGCAGTCCATGGGGTCGCTCAGGGTTGGACACGACTGAGCGACTTCACTTTCAGTTTTCACTTTCACACATTGGAGAAGGAAATGGCAACCCACTCCAGTGTTCTTGCCTGGAGAATCCCAGGGACGGCGGAGCCTGGTCGGCTCCTGTCTATGGGGTCGCACAGAGTCGGACACGACTGAAGTGACTTAACAGCATATAAGTCTTAGAAATGCTTTTTTTGGTGTTTGTCAACAGAATAGGGGGTTTGCTCTTATGTCTATCTTCTTGTGTGGTGGATCCGATTTCCTTCTTGGATTTGTATATGGAGGATATATTAAAGTGCATGGATACTCAATTACTCAGTTGTCTCCGACCCTTTTCGACCCCATAGACTGCAGCCTGCCAGACTTCTCTGTCCATGGGATTTTTCCAAGCAAGAATACTGGAGTGGGTTGCTAGTTCTTTCTCCAGGGGATTTTCCCAACCCAGGGATCAAATCCACATCTCCTGCATTGGCAGGGAGATTTTTTTTACCACTGAGCCACCGTGGAACCCTGTATGTACATACCTCCTAGTCCAACTCTCAGTTTTTAGGGAGAATAATTTAGAGAGTGAATCCCTGAAAGCTCTATCTCTGTTCAAATGGGATACATAAAAATGTCAAATTTCTGAAATGCACTCCTTAGGTCTAAAGCCAATGAGAAATCTCTTGCTTGCTGATGATGAGGGTGATAGGGGTCATTTTGACAGAAGAGGGAATGTGGTCTCTTCTATCTGTTTATGTGCAGGTTTTGTGACTTTTTGGCAAACATTTTCATTAATAATATACATACAAAATTAAACATGTATGTATATTATAAACCATAAAAATGAATATCAGTAAACTTATGACTCAGATTAAGACGAAAACACAAGCAGGGCCATGGTATCTACCTCCTGGACCTTACCTGGTCCTCATCCTACATCTGCCCACCAAGAAATAACCACTGTGCTGAATATGGGGCTTACTACTCCCTTGCCTTCTTGCTTTTATGTGTAACAATTCCTTTTGGATATGGCGATACGTCATGAAAGTACATGAATATAAATACATAAAAGTGTGAAGTGTAAACAATTATAAGGTCTTTCTTAGGATCATTTTAACGCATGCAGAATCTTAGTATTGATCATTTGTACCTTTTCCCTTTTTAAATTATTTTATTCCGATTAGTTTATCTTTTTTTCCAAAAATAACCTTTGGCTTTGATCATTTTCTTTAACAGTTATTTTTCTATTTTACTAATTTCTACTCATCTTTATTATTTGATTTTGGGACTGAGTTCTGAAGAGTAGGTAGAATTTGGCCAATTTAAGAGCATAAAGGGCTTCCCAGGTGGCACTAGTGATAAAGAACCCGCTCACCAATGCAGGAGATGTAAGACACGTGGGTTCGATCCTTGGGTTGGGAAGATCCTCTGGAGGCATGGCAATCCACTCTAGTATTCTTGCCTGGAGAATCCCATGGACAGAGGAGACTGGTGGCCTATAGTTCATAGGGTGGCAAAGAGTTGGACAGGACTGAAGTGACTTAGCATGCATGCACGTGTGCAAGATATTTGTCAGTACTTAAATATTTGTCAGTGCTCATGAGAGTATTGGAAATAGTGTTTTAATGTCTGCTGTTGAATCATTAGTCCTACCAGATTCCCTGGAATTCAGAAATGTTGAATAGAAGTCTTGTACACTTAAAATAATTTGATTTCATTTAAACATGAATATTGATTTCTGAAATATTGGTGATATTTTAAGTCTCATATTCACCTCCTAGGTTTACCACATTCACCCTATTCCCAGAATATCTTTGTTACTTCTTTTTCTAACTCTTGATAAAAGCAGATTCTAAAATGGACATGTACCTCCTAGGGATGCCACATTAGAAATTATATGACAGTGTTTTTCTAATAGATTTTGTCTTATGTACATGATTCTGTCCTTAAACTATTATCGATTTTCATTTGCCTTGATTACCTGTATTCCTTCTCATGCATCCCCTCCACCCTGAGTCTGTCCCCACTTCTTGGATAGTATCAATTTTCTTCACCTAGTGTTTCTGTCTTAGAAAAAAGCAGAAGGATGACACAGTTAAATGGGCCACTGAACTGAAGAATGGCATGTCACACATTCTTTTTCTAGATATATAATGAGAGAGAGGTATATAGGTTAATGTGTGTATTTATAGAGATGAATATTATAGCTGTTTTATGATATTTAAGACTAAATGCCACCGTTGTATTTTTTTTTTTAAGTCTAAACTTCCCTTTAAGGAAAGCTGAGAAAAGTAGTAATTTGGAACTAGTCGGCTTAACTTAAAAAGCTCCCCTGTGACATCGGAGTGTGTTTCATGCAATTGCTTTCTTAGACTTGCTCATTAAAATATTGACTACTCTTTTTCTTCAGTAAATGCTAATCCGAGCTCCCATGTAAATGTATTTACATTTCACTGCAGGCAGCCTGCCAGGTTAGAAATAAAACCAATTTGTTAATATCACTATTTCCTTTTCAGCAAAGAAAATATGCATTAAATTAAAGGCTTTCTAAAAATAATAAGAAATGACTTCAGTTGATACCAGCTATTTATTTGTCTCTCTGACTTAGGCTGTGACAGCTCATCTTTATCAGCCTGCATTTCTCTGTTCCTCTCTGCTCTGGGCATCTTCTGTGCAAAACTCTGGATTCTTAAAGACCCCAGTCCAGGTCCTAATGTTCGCTTTGCTCCCTTCTCCTCACCTGTCCCACTGATGCACCTTTGCTAGTCCCTGCCAGCACCTATCTAAGAATCCAAAACACTGTATTTAAAAGAACGTGAGCAAATATAGTTAATCCTGGTCGATGACATGCTGCTTTACTGGAGCATTCTCCCCAGAAATCTTGGAAATCTTTGAACTGCAAGAAGGTTCCCATTTGATTTACGATTCGTAAGTGGATCAGTGTTATTAAAATCCACAGGGGTCCTTTGTTCATTTAGTCATTCTGAGGGCCACCCATCAAGTACTTCTATATACTGCTTTGCACAAGAGCATCTTCCTGGAGCCCAGAGCTGTTTCTTAAATAATCCTTCTATGGAAAGCAACTAACTATGCAACTGTACATCAAGTCATATTAGAAACTGGAGAATGTGCACATTGTGTTATGTGAACTTGTGAAGTCAAGTGAATTTTCAGTAAAGCTAACAAGATATTACCCTCGTTAGCATACTTTGCCTGGCTAAATGCTACTTTTTACTTTGTTGATTATTTTTTAATAACATGCATTGACTGATATTTGCTATTGTTCCTGTAACTTGTGAAAAAAAAAAAAAAAGAATCATTTGCAAATGCCCATGGTCTAGTTGGTCCTGAGAAAAATAAAATCTGGCATCTAAAATTTGGTACATAAATTTTGTTACTCTCCTGATTTTTCTTCTTATTTCATTTTATTTCCCTTGTTTTCTGGTCCAGTCAAATGTTGGCCTTGGCTCTATCAATTTTAGAAGGCCGAAGTCTTACTGACAATCTTAATGTTCTCTTTCTACATCGTGGAAAATATTAAAGAAATAAAAATAGTTAGCCTAAACAATGAACGATTGCCTACTTCCCACCTTTTTCTTAACTAGCTTTAAATCCTAGGGTCCTAAATTTGTTATGCTACTGACTCCACGATAGCCATAAAATTAAGGAAATCTTTCCCTTCTTCAGTCCTTTCACCTTTCAGAGTTTTTTTCTGTCTCATACCCATTTAATTTGAAGGGATTTGTTGGCCTCTTGCATCACTGTTTTTTAAATATATATATATATTTTCTATTGGTATGGCATCATGTCCACTTGCTAAATCCTGTACAACCTTGATCTGGGTGCACACAAAGAGTTTAATGACCCTTCTGGTAGAGTCTGGTCCAAAAAGTGATCAGTGTTGAGACGCTTCTCAGGAAGAGAGATTTACCAGTGCGTAGTTGTTCTGTGAGGAAAACCGCCTCATCCAGCTGGTAAGCGATTTATGCCCTGAAGCATGAAGATTTCATAGCCCTTGTCATTTTATCCTTCCTGGTGTCGCTGCAGGTGCTATTTTTATTCATATAAATATTTAATCTTCTATAAAACTTATTAAGCTGTTGGCCTCAATAACATTTTTTGGCAGCAAGTTTCCTAGGTTAAAGGGACACAGTCAAATACAACAGCTTAGCTCAAGATCATAGTTTTAAATAAAGGCATAAAATGTGATTTTTCTGAGATTAAAAAAGAAAAGACTCCAGCAAAGCTGTTTGGGGTTCAGCTATGGCATTTCCCAATAATGCTTCCACAGTCTCAGTAGCATTGAGTTGGCATCTAAGAGATCAGGAAGCAAGCTCAGTTGAAATTTAAGCGAGAGTAGTTCATATATATCTTTTTCTGGACCCAATAAAGATGAAAAGTAGATAAAATGTAGAGGCAATGTTCTTCACTTTCTCAGCATTCAAATCTCCACATTAAAAGTAGTTGGCTTCTTTGGATGGATCCCTCCTATTAAAACAGGTGACCTTTCCCCGAGCTTCTTCATTGGGTAGAGAACAAAGGGTAATGAGTGGTGGCATCTTCTAAGTCCTTTTAGATGGTTATCTGGAGATCAAGTGGAGGTTTCTCCAGTTGAATTTGATTTGGCCACAACCATATTGGAAATTTAAACATAAGCATCTAGACTTATATGCATGGACCATTCAGATGGATGTGGATTAACTCTGGAGTCATATATTTCTTTATCTTCCTGGGTATTTATAGTAGCAAATACATTTGGCCTTGAACTAGCTGGACAATGATGGACACTTGTACCACAAAATATTCTGGCATGTATAGACCTATACTAGTTTAGAGACTGTATCTAACTTAGATGAATTAATCTCTATTGGCAGCCCTAATATAGGAAATTTATGATTCTTAAGGAAGAAAAATAACATGTTAATAATAGAACATAAACCATGGGATATGGAATGAAGTTATAAATTATGAGGAATTATAAGGGTTGTATAAATTCAGAGAAGGGATTGGTTATTATTGACCAACATGCTTTAAGAGATGGTGGTAGTTGAACTGACTCTTCTGAAAAACCTGAGATCTGGGCAAGGGAAGAGAAAGTGTGTGGGTGAAGCATTAGTGAGCAGCAGGGCAGGGCTACCATTCAATAGCAACACAACTTCAGTGTAATAGGTTTTGTGACTTCTAAAATAGATTCTCACCCAGAGAGTCATAATAAAAAGATGAAGTGTTGGTTCAATCCAGATTATGTGGAACTAAATTTGGTGCTATTCTTTCTTTTATAATTATTATCCTTTCTACTGATGCAATTAAAAAACATTCTCACAGGTCCAAATATCAAGGTCCATTAATTTTTTTAAAATATCGTTAACTCATCTTGTTTAGCAATACTTTAGTTCCTTTTGTTAAATAAGTGACCAAACTGTCATACATGCTGGCTGAGTGCAGACTGGTCTAGCCACTTTAGAAACCATGTGAGCAGCTTTTTATAAAGTTAAGTATGCATATACTATATGACCCAGAAAACCTACTCCTAGGGATTTGGCCAAGAGAAATAAAAACTTTCTGTCACATCAGAACTTGTCAGTGAAAGTTTACAGTGGCTTTATTCATAATTACCCAAAGTTGGAAAGAGTACAAATGTCCTTCAGCTTGTAGGTGAAAAAGCAATGGTATATCCATATGAAGGAATTCTACTTAGCAATAAAAAGGAATGGGCAACATGGAAAAATCTCAAATGTATTATGCTAAGTGAAAGAAGACAGACTCAAAAATCTCCATGCTGTTGTTTCTGTTTACCGAATCAACATCCTGGAAAAGGCAAAATTATGGGAAAGATAACAGATTGGTCATTGCCCAAGGACTGGGGCTTGGGGGAAGTGTTGACTGAAATTATAAGGGTGTTTTGGGGGAGTGATGGAACTTTTTAGTATCTTGGGGTTGGTGGTGGTTACCTGACTATGCATTTGGCAAAACTCATAAAGCTATACACCAAAATGAGTGGGTTTTTTCATGGTATTTATGCTTCAATAAAACTTACTTTAAAAAAGAAGTGACCAACCATATGTTTTTCACAAATCTTGCGTTATGACCTTACATTGGTCTCATGTGCCACAGTTTTCAGTATTTCACATTCTAGCATCTTTTCCCTCTTAAAAGTTTTTGTTTATAAACTTCCATCATCCCTTAGAGAAATGTTTAAAAGTCTCAGAATTTTGGTGGAGATGCTCAAAGACATAAAACGAATGGTGAGAGCTCCCTTTGAAAACACAAGTATTTTATATGTAAAGAGGAACTACTTTAAAAGGACTGTTTCATATACTGAATAGGTGACTCTTTTGAGACATGGTTATGACATGATAGAACCCATGTGACTTCTTTGCTGTGTAACTGATCCGTAGACCTTATGTGGAGATTTGAACCCTTTAAACCAGTCTATGCATTCATCTTCCAGATACAAATAAACTCTCTAGTTCATTGTCTCCAAAGTTTTACTCAGGCTGCTTAAAGGATATTGAAGAAAAATCACAAAACTTGCTGTGTGGTACAGTGAAAAAAAAATTTTTTTTGTTCTTTATCGATGCTAAACCATCTATTTTTCTGTGGTTTAAAATTTTTATTTGTATCTCACTTGCTTCTAAAATGGATTTAGGGTGGCTCCTCTTAGTAAAGTAGATTTTCTGAAATTTATCCTTTTCACCAGGTCACCTTCCCACTTCCAAACCCTTCACTTTGCTGGAACAAAGTGAATCTATCTGTTATCACCCTGGACACTGTACTGCCCTCTATCTGGATCTCAGCTTCTCTTTTCAAAAGTGAAATCCAACTATGATCTGAGAGATCATCTCTTCAGTGGTCCCCAAACACCAGTTATGTTCCTTTTCATTACATGTGTCACCCTATATTTAATTAATTAGTTACTTATTCATCTCCTATATTAGAGAAGGCAATGGCAACCTACTCCAGTGTTCTTGCCTGGAGAATCCCAGGGACGGGGGATCCTGGTGGGCTGCCATCTACGCTGTTGCACAGAGTCGGACATGACTGAAGTGACTTAGCAGCAGCAGCATCTCCTATGTTAGACCCTAAGTGCTGTGTGACCATGCATCTCTTAATCACTGTTGTATTCTCAGCTGACAGCAAACACTAGCAAAATATTTGTTGAATAAATGAAGGTTACCTGCCATCCCTAATGGGCCATACTTGTGCTACTCACCCCATGCTTATACCAATTTATACTTTAAATACTTTTGGAAATAGTTTAACTATCATATATCTGAAAAATATTGTTAGTGAGGAAAAGCAAGATTTTTGCCATTACAATTATTTTTGTTTGGGGCCTATCTCAGTGCTTTGTTATAATTTCCTCTTTGATACTTTGCTTGTATATTTGCCTGCTTTTGTCTGTTTTGGGTTTGGCTGGATGTAACCAAGTGGCAGCTCTTTCACGTGAGTGTTTTGTACAGCATGTGCCATGTCTCACTGTAGCTGATATATGAGTGGCACCTAGTGCAGTTGGTGGGTGGTCTCTTCCTATGTAAATGAATGTGATTGTTCTTAGGATGGGTAGTCCAAAATGGCAAATATTATGGGATTGCAAATTTCAGCATAGATCTCTGGCTATTTGTGGATATTGAGTGATTATTTTTAACCAGTTGAAATCACTGGATCAGAGACTAGCCATTTTAATAATTGGGTTTCTGAAAGGATATAAATATGTAGCCATTACATAGAACTTATATACTTTATACAGGCCTGTGCACATATAGAGCTTTAACTGTAAATTTTAACTATGTTGGATTTTTGAATTAGAAATTGATGCAGTTGTCAGAGGCTTAGTTCCTCCATTTAATGTAGCTCTTTGTTCTTAATGGGAATTTAGGTCAGCACTGAACAGTGCCAGGGCATCCCAAGAATTTCCCCCAGAAAACAAGGGTGCCAGACATGCAGAAGAAGGTCAGCAACACTGTTTGGCAAAGTTATATTCCCTCCTATCTGGCAGCAGTGCCTGGTTCAGTTTGGACAGCAGAGACTTAAAAGAGGATTTTCTTTTTCTCATATTTTTTTTTCTTTTCCTTTTTAAAAGCCATTTTCCTTTCCCAACATAAAAATTGTTTTCTATCCAGTTCTCTCTGAAACAGCATATTTGGAGGAAAATGTAAATTCACTGTGTCACGTTTCTAAGCAGGCCATGTTTTCTGCAGTCCCACTAAGATCTGTAGCCATTGAGTCCTCTGAGTCCAAATGATACTTATGTAAGGACATGCAGTTGAGATGGGAGGGGGTTACAGCCACAGAAGTTGATTTCACCAAATGAGAAAGAAATGGCTGCCACATCCTGAAGCCAGTCCAGAGACCTCTTAGAAATACAGGTTCATAGCACTATTGATCACTGACGTCGCTTTAGAATCCATTATTATGATTTTGCTCTGGTTTTCATGGCTATGCTTTTCAAACTCTGTCCATTCTTTTGTCAACAAATATTTTCTCAGACTCTTCTCTGTGCCAGACACTTTCTGGATCTTGGGGATGCATCAGTATTCAAATTGAGCAAAATATTTTCCCCTGTTGTTTTCTGCTGTCCTTCCAACCCTCAGAAGCCAGTAGGCCTTTATTTCTTATCCCTAGTAGGAAATGAGAGAGAATTTGTGGTTTTCCTCTGAGATTACCCATGAAGTTATTGGCAAGACTGAAACTAGAAATCAGATCTTCTTGCTCCCAGCTCACCAACCACACCTTTCATTACACCAGACAAGACCTGTGGGCAGGGAGTAGCAGTGGTCAGAGTACCCTTTGGATTGGTGCTGTTGCATTTGTCCTTGGATTGTGACCTTCCGAAGGACCGCTGAGCAACTTGTCTTTGAGAAATGACCTGCCATTTTCAAACAGCATCAAGGAAAGTCACTGAGACAACAGAATGAGAAGCAAAGTATTGAGTTTAAAATTTTCTTTTTGTGTATTTGAAAAGGAAAAAAAAGACCATCTATATATATATCTATATATCTATATATCTATATGACTTAAGGAGAAGATATAAAATGAAAACAGTTTTCTCAAACTCATGTCTGTTGAGACACTCCTAATCAGAGTGGCTCCCCGCCCACCTGTGCTTCTTTTATTTTTTATTTTTATTTTTTTGGAAGGGGAGGGATGACCCTGCTGAGTTTTGGAGTATGCCTATAGCAGCTTTTAGCAAATCACAGTCCCAGCAGTAGGTTCAGCTTTGAAGAAAGAGTTACAAATCCCTCACTGCTTTATAAATATCTGCATTTATATCTTAAAGAAGAAGAAGAAAAAGCCCCTCACAGTTGGTCTCAGCCTCCTCACCCTCTCCCTCCCCCAACCCCACACTTCCCCTTTTCTTGCTTTCCTCTTTCAGAAATTAAAGATTGTGATGTGTGCAGGAAATGAGGGTCTATAAAATTGTGATAAAGTGTTCCTGCAAAATTGCCTTTGAATTTTCACCTTGAATTGCAGGCGAAATGAAATTGTTCGCTTTCAGCATTGCTTTGTTTTTGACCCCTTTTTGTGAATTCTCAAAGGAAAGAAACATATTCCCATCTTTTATAGTAATCAAATTTATCTGGCATCTCTCAGCCTCTTGAATTACTTATGCTAGAGTTGGCCAGCCTCAGGAAGGTTGTGGCTGGTTTATTTATTTATTGTTCTAAAGTGAGGGTTTTTGACATGGGTTCCCTACTTCATCCGAGGGGAGTATAGGAAAAAAAATCAAAAGTGCTTTCTGACATTGCATAATATGTGTTATGTATACACATGCATGCATTATTATAATGATAAAAGATACCCATCTAAGGACACATAATAGAGGACCTCATGATCATAGGTCATGGTTATTTCATATTTTCACCTGAGAGGTGGAATGTTTCATGTACCAATTATAAATAAAATTCTATGTAAAAAGCAAAAAAAAAAAAAATCCGGGAAAAGGCTTTGCATTAGAACCAAAGTGCTAACAATACCTAGTTGTAAACCTGTTTAGTAACTGGTTGGTTTTAACAAGTATTAATTCTGTAACAGTTGATTATATCACCTTGTAATTTAGGGAGTTTAATGTGACTCTTTCATGTAAGAATTTGGTATCAGAAAGTGAACATCAACCATCACCTACAGCTGCATTCTGTCAAGCCTGGCCTTGCTTGGTAACCCTGAGTTCTCTTTTAATGTGGTTCATTCTTTTCATTTCCAGTCCCTTGTGCCTATACTCAAAAAACCCTAAGCTACAGGTGCAAGCCTGCAGAAATCAGATTTGAGTTTCTAAACTAAATCTCTCTTATGTTGAGAAAGCAAAACAATATATCACTATCAGGGAGAATACATAAAGAATAATACTTCTTTGTGTGACCTTAACTTCCTCTGGGCTCACGTTAAAAATTAGCTCAGAAAATTGTTTTTTGAAACTATTATTAATGCCTTAATCATCTTTATTCATACCTATACTTAGAAAACTATGATGCCTGCAACTGTTGAACTCCTATCATGTTTACATATTTCTAAATTATAATAAGTTAACCCTGAAAAGCTCTACAGTTACCTTTTCTATTATTTTTACAATATAAACAAAATATGTTTATGCCATAATTTTTTTTGTACATACCAATTTTTCAATGGATTTCATTGTGTGTCAGGTTTACTAGTTACACATTTCTTAAATAAGAACTCACATAAACCCCAGAAATGTTCCTTTGAAATTATTCTTATTCAGGTCAGTAAGAGGTCCATGTAAGTTTAACAAAACATAAAATAAGGATCCCTAGGAAAGGGGGTGACATGTGTAGTTAGAGTGTCTCTCACACACACTTTACTTTCATGATACTGTGAGATCTTGAAATCACTGAAATAGGCTGGTATGAAAGTCATTCTCTAACAAATAGGCATTTCTCTGTATATCTGCATCTTAGTAGAACAAACATTGGGATTAAGCAAAAACTCAGCAAGTGCAGGGTAAGTGGGAATGTTCACATCAAGCTACTTAATAACATTAAATTTACTTTAGAAATATTTATTTTAACAAGCATTAGCAGTGACCACATTGCTGACTAATTTATGCAGTCAAAGGAAGCAACTAACCCAACTGACACAATTTGTTTTTGATGAAAAAAGAGAAGAAAATGGCTGTCCAAGAAGATTTAAATGGAAAAGCATAAGTTTTCATAGTATTTTTTTGTGGAGCTACAGATTTAAGATGATGTGAGTTGGACACGACTGAGCGACTGAACTGAACTGAACTGAAACTCCTTTATGTGTCATATATATCAGGAGCTTGCATATCTCCTTTCTCCCTTATAAAAACAATTCGCAACCTTTATATAAACATTTTAATCTATAGAAGAGTGAATTAACATGATTCTTAATTGTAGCAATAGAAATAAAAATAAGAGATGTTTATTTGAAATAAATTCTTGAAATCATTTTCTTCTGTCCCCTCAGAGATGGCAGCAAAAACACTTTTTTGATTCGGACACAGTAATTTAAATGTGTCCAGTTTTGCAGTTGTGCCTACGAATCAATTTAGTGTGGGTTTGTTCACATCTAAAGGAAAGTTAAATGCTGACTTTAAAAGTGGAGAAATGTTCCATAGATATCCTTTGCTTTCAAAAAGCATGCATTTTACTGTGATCCTTAAAAGCTTTTATTGAACTATTTTCTTTTTCTGTTTGCAAAATTCACAAAGGGCTGTTCTGTAAGCCCTCTTCATATTTTCCCCAGTTTGTCCTAAATTTTGCCTCAGGGGAATAAACAGCAACAGTGTTCCATTTCCCATTCTGAACATATATGCCAAAACAGAGAGCTTTTATTACAAGGGAAGAAATCAAATCATTGTCACCTAAAGTGCTAATTATGTCTGATAAATGTATGGCATACACTTAATGCAAAGAGAACTTAGGAAATGATACACCTTCCGTAATTACAGTGACCAACCCAGCTCCATCAATCTAAATTTTTTTTCAATCCATGTTCATTTGGGTGGCTTTATTTTTATTAAATGGCTTTCCTAAGCTTCAACAGACCCACTTGCTGCTAATAAGGAAGCTCGCGTTAAGTATTTTGGAACTGCCTACAATAAGATGGCGTGTTATGTGATACACATCCAGATGAGTGTACACAGATAAACAGGAACCACGGAGGAATATGGTTATAGTCTTCTCCCACTGGGCCTTGGAATTGCAAACTGAGGGTAAAATTTGCCATTCTTTGCTTGCCTAATGAATTTGTGTATCCAGTTAACTAAGGTACTGTATTTCTTTATCAGAGGAGCCTGAAATCCTTTCATAGCTGACAACAGACCCGTTAGTCTCTTCCCTGGGGACATTAATGACCTCGTGGGTAGGCATGCTGCCCTCAGAACCTCTGACGATAACATTTAAGAATTACTCCTCTCCCCTTGTTTTTCTTCATGGAAGAAAGCCACCATTCTTCTTAGAGCCAAATTGTATGTGGTCTCTAATCGAACCTGACACCCTTACACAAATGGAATAAGAGTAGGTTTTAATTAGACTGAAGGATGCTGATTTTCTTTGAGGCCACTTCAGAGCCCCTATCCTCTCTGAGTCCTCCAGCAGACACACTGGCTTGTTTCACACATCCATCCATATTTGGCTGCAGAAACATTGCTCCGGAGTGCGTGTGAAGTCCCTGTCATCGGGACTGATTGGCTGAATAGTATTTTCAGATTTTTGTTTTGCTGTATCACGATTCTGTCTTTTTGTGTGTCTTAATTGCAGATACAGCCAAGGTGCATCTGTGGGAACCATGCATATCTGGGCAGGCTTTTCTTTGCATCACTGAAATCCAACCAAACTATTCTCTTGTTTTTGCCTCTTCTTTCTCTCTGGGTCTTTTTCTCCTTAACGCTCCTTAACTGTTAATTTCCTTTACTCTTCTTAACCTCTCCAAATTAAGAGGTTAAATTTAGTTTCTTTCTAGTTAATGTTGCTTGCTTTTTCACTTGGAATTTTTAGCACTTCGTGTTTTTGAAGGCAGTAGAGAAGCTGAAAATTCCTCCATTTCCTTCTGATTACATATCTGAGGATTTTTGTGCATTTTCAAGAGAGTTACTGCTACCTGATGGAACGAAAACGTTAGTGGTAAATACTGAATTCTCCATTTATTTTTACTTTTAAAATCATAATTAAAATGACAGAATTCAAAGTTTTGGGTATTATAGTTATGCAAATAGGTAAATCTTGAACAAAGTCATAGTTTCATGGAACATCTTTCTTTTACTCTTTTTTAATAGTTTCTCACTAAATTCTCAAATTGTCCATTTGTTTTAGCCTACTTTAACAAAAGTCTTTCTCAATTGCAGATTTGAAGTCATTAAAAATGAAAAATGTATTTGGACTTTTCTAGTTTGGTTCTGTATAGTCTTAGACGTGACTTTCACCTTCATAATGTATTTGACCTTCTCCAGTTTGGTTCTGAATATATATGTGTGATGATAGGTCATGTAAAAGATTTTTAAATTAAAAAATAGTTTTCATTTTAGCCTGGAAAATTCTAAATATATGAAAAATATTTTAAGAAACTTTCTTTGAGTTTGAAAGACTAGTAGTTTGAAATTCATATGTTGTAGTTGAATATATTTAGTTGTACTGGTTGAAGCATAAATGTGGCATTAATTATAGTATTAAAAGTATATGTACTTCTCACAGATATGGTCAACTTTCAAAAACTAAGTAACAATTTATTTCACAAAACCTACTCCCTAAAAATGATAAATGCTATAATTTGATTTCTCAATTATATAGTTTGTTGTAGTCAGGCATAAGTCAAATATTAAAATTTTAGGACTAATTTCATTCATTGTTATATACCTATGAGAAATAAAAACAAGTGTTCACACAAAAACACAAATCATTATAGCAGCATTATTCATAATAGCTAAAAGGTGGAAACAACCCAATGGCCATTGACGAGTAAGTAAATAAGATATGGTACATCCATAGGATGGAATATTAATTGGTCATGAAAAAGAAGTACTGATACATGCTACAACATGGATGAACCTTGTAAATATTCTAAGTGAAGAAAGCCAGACAGAGAAGATCACATATTATATGATTCCATTTATATGAAATTGTCAGAATAGACAAGTACATATAGACAGAAAGTAGGTTAGGAGTTGCCTATGGCTAGAGGAGCGGGGAGATAAGGTGTTTAGCAGTGATTGTTAAAGGATAGCTAAATTTCTCTTGGGGATGATAAAAATTGGTCATTGCATAACTCTGTGAGTAGATTTAATCCACTAAATTGTACATTTTAAATAGATGAGTTATATGATACATGAATTATAGCTCAATAAAGCTATAACAAAAAGTTAGAAGTTGTATCTGTACATTTATATTTTAAATGCTAGTAAGCAAAGAGAAATATCTGACTACTTTTGAAAAAGAGAACTATCATTTGTTTAAAGATATTTTGTCTGGAGTGAAATTTCTAGATTAACATGCTAGCTAATATGTTACACGTATTGACATTCTACCCAAGACTTGCATTTCTATTATAATAGAAATAGTAATTTATTTTGTGGGTGAACTTGTGCAAATACTTTATATTAGTTCTTTTTAACATTTTGTTATAAATCATGTTGAAATTTAGGAAGAGTGAGAGAAGTGTAATCAGAACTTGAGTTACTCTTTATTTTTAAAAATATACATGATACGAAGCCTTTCACATTTGAATTTGAATACAGTTAGAATGTTTTACTTTATATTTTGTTTTGAAAACTAGATAATGACAGCAGTACTTTTTTGTTTTTCACTTTTTTTAGTGTAAATTTTAACATACATTCGGAAAACAATTTTAAGGATGTGCGTATTTGGTTTACTAGATACCTGTGTATCTACCACTCAGATTGAGAAACAGGTCACTGTCAGCTCTCTGGAAGCCCCTTTTATTGGCCTCTCCAATCTCAATCCTTCCAGCCTCTTCAAATATGGTTCTTGTGATAATCATTTCCTTAAGTTGCTTTAAAATTTTACCATACATGTATGTATCCCTAAGCAATATAATTTACTTTTGCCAGATTCTTAGCTTTGTATAAGTGGAATAATATGGTATATATTCTTTGTTAATTTTTTATTTTGGTCAGCATTGTGCTTGCAAGATTCACTTAAGACAGGGTAGGCTTCTATGCTGCTGCTGCTGCTGCTGCTAAGTCACTTCAGTCGTGCCCGACTCTGTGCGACCCCACTGACGGCAGCCAACCAGGCTCCCCCGTCCCTGGGATTCTCCAGGCAAGAACACTGGAGTGGGTTGCCATTTCCTTCTCCAATCAGTGCATGAAAGTGAAAAGTGAAAGTGAAGTCGCTCAGTCTGTCTGACCCTTAGCAACCCCACGGACTGCAGCCTACCAGTCTCCTCCATCCATGGGATTTTCCAGGCAAGAGTACTGGAGTGGGGTGCCATTGCCTTCTCCAGTTCTTATGCTATAAGAGACCAAATAGTAAAAACTTCTGGTTTTTAAGGGCAATATGATTTCTAGCCCAGCTACTGTGCTTTGTAAGCCTATGAAAGCAGTTATAGGCTATATGTAAGTGATGAGGGTGTTTGTATTCCAGAATAATTTTATTTACAAAAATAGGCCTCTTTTGAAGCTACAAATTACCAAACCTGATTTGAATGATTGTACAGGCAGAGTTTATTCATTTTCATCATTGCATATCTGTTCTAATTTTATTTTACTCATTTAATTTTATTGGAGTATAGTTGATTTAGTGTTGTGTTCATTTAGGTGTATAGCAGAGTGATTCAGTTGTACATATATATTCATTCTTTTTCAGATTCTTTATGCATATTGGTTATTACATAATAATGAGTAGAGTTCCCTGTGCTATACAGTAGTAGATCCTTGTTGGTTGTCTATTTTAAATATAGTATTGTGTGTATGTTACACTATCTGTTCTATTCTTGATGAACATTTGGTTTGCTTCCAATTTGGGATATTACCAAAAAGCTTGTTGTAAATGTTCTTATATGTGTATTTTGGTGAAAAGGTGCAATCATTTCTCTATAACATATACTCATTAGATGAGTAATGAGAACTCCTAGAAAACTAACCAAAATGATCACATGGGTCACAGCCTTTTGTAAATCAATGAAACTATGAGCCCTGCTATGCACGGCCACCCAAGATGGATGTGGTGGAGAGTTCTGACAAATATAGTCCACTGGAAAAAGGGAATGGCATACCCCTTTAGCATTTGTGCCTTGAGAACCCCATGAACATCATGAAAAGGCAAAAAAAAAAAATGACGCTGAAAGCTAAACCCCCAGGTCAGTAGGTGTCCAATATGCTACTGGAGAAGAGCAGAGAAATAGCTCCAGAATTAATGAAGAGGCTGAGTCAAAGCAGAAACAATGTCCAGTTGTAGATGTGGTGGTGAAAGTAAAGTCCCATGCTGTAAAGAACAATGTTGCATGCGAACCTGGAATGTTAGGTCCATGAATCAAGGTGAATTGGAAGTGGTAAAACAGGAGATGGCAAGAGTGAATGTCAGCATTTTTGAAATCAGGGAAATAAGATGGACAGGAATGGGTGAATTTAATTCAGATGACCATTATATGTACAACTGTGGGCAAGAATCCCTTAGAAGAAAAAGATTAGCCCTCATAGTCAACAAAACAGTAGAAAATGCAGTACTTGGGTGCACCCTCAAAAACAACAGAATGATCTTGGTTCATTTTCAAGGCAAACCATTGAACATCACAGTAATCCAAGCCTATGACCCAACCACTTATGCTGAAGAAGATGAAGTTGAACAGTTCTATGAAGACCTACAAGACCTTCTATAACTAACACCACAAAAGATGTCCTTTTCATCAGAGGGGACTGGAATGCAAAAGTAGGAAGTCAAGAGATACCTGGAGTAACAGGCAAGTTTGCTCTTGGAGTACAAAATGCATCAGGGCAAAGGCTAACAGAGTTTTGCCAAGAGAATACACTGGCCATAGCAAACACCCTCTTTCAACAACACAAGAGACAACTCTACACATGGGCATCACCAGACGGTCAATTCTGAAGTCAGATTGATTTTATTCTTTGCAACAGAAGATGGAGAAGCTCTATAAAGTCAGCAAAAACAAGACCAGGAGCTGACTGTGGTCAGATCAGGAGCTCCTTATTGCAAAATTCAGACGAACGTTGAAGAAAGTAGGGAAAACCACTAGGTTATTCAGGTGTGACCTAAATCAAATCCTTTATGATTATACAGTGGAGGTGACAAATAGATTCAAGGAATTAAATCTGGTAGACAGAGTGCTGGAAGAACTATGGACAGAGGTTTGTAACATTGTCCTGGAGGCAGTGACCAAAACCATCCCTAAGAAAAGAAATGCAAGAAAGCAAAATGGTTGTCTGAGAAAGACTTACAAATAGGTGAGGAAAGAAAAAAAGCAAAAAGCAAGGGAGAAAGGGAATGTTATACCCAACTGAATGCAGAGTTCCAGAGAATACCAAGGAGAGACAAGAAGGACTTTTTTAATGAACAATGCAATGAAGTAGAGGAAAATAATAAAAAGGGAAGACAAGAGATCTCTTCAGTAAAATTGGAGATATCAAGGAAATATTTCATGCAAGCATGGGCACAATAAAGGACAGAAATGGTAAAGACCTAACAGAGGCAGAAGAGATTAAGAAGAAGTGGCCAGCATATACAGAAGAACTATACACAAAAGGTCTTAATAACTAGGATAACCACGATGGTGTGGTCACTCACCTATAGCCAGACTTCCTGGAGTGCGAAGTCAAGTGATCCTTAGGAAGCATTACTACAAACAAAGCTAGTGGAGGTGATAGAATTCCCGCTGAACTATTTCTAATCAAAAAGATGCTGCTCTTCGACAAAATTCAACATCCATTTATGATAAAAACCCTCCAGAAAGTGGGAATAGAAGGGACATACCTTAACATAATAAAAGCTATATATGACAAACCCACAGCAAACATTATCCTCAATGGTGAAAAATTGAAAGCATTTCCCCTAAAGTCAGGAACAAGACAAGGGTGCCCACTCTCACCACTACTATTCAACATAGTTCTGGAAGTTTTGGCCACAGCAATCAGAGCAGAAAAAGACATAAAAGGAATACAAATTGGAAAAGAAGAAGTAAAACTTTAATTGTTCGCTGATGACATGATCCTCTACACAGAAAACCCTAGAGACTCTACCAGAAAACTACTAGAGCTAATCAATGATTACAGTAACGTTGCAGGATATAAAATCAACACACAGAAATCCCTTGCATTCCTATACACTAATAATGAGAAAATAGAAAGAGAAATTAAGGAAACTATTCCATTCACTGTTGCAAATAATTAAATAGGAATATATCTACCTAAGGAAACAAAAGACTTGTACGTAGAAAACTATAAAACACTACTGAAAGTAATCAAAGAGGACACTAATAGATGGAGAAATATACCATGTTCATGGATTGGAAGAATAAATATTGTAAAAATGAGTATACTACCCAAAGTAATTTATACATTCAATGCAATCCCTATCAAGCTACCAATGGTATTTTTCACAGAACTAGAACAAATAATCTCACAATTTGTATGGAAATACAAAAAACCTCGAATAGCCAAAGCAATCTTGAGGAAGAAGAATGGAACTGGGGGAATTAACCTGCTGGACTTCAGGCTCTACTACAAAGCCACAGTCATCAAGACAGTATGGTACTGGCATAAAGACAGAAATATAGATCAATGGAACAAAATAGAAAGCCCAGAGATAAATCCATGCACCTATGGACACCTTATCTTTGACAAAGGAGGCAAGAATATAAAATGGAGAAAAGACAATCTCTTTAACAAGTGGTGCTGGGAAAACTGGTCAGCCACTTGTAAAAGAATGAAACTAGAACACTTCCTAACACCATACACAAAAATAAACTCAAAATGGATTAGAGAGCTAAATGTAAGACCAGAAACTATAAAACTCCTAGAGGAGAACATAGGCAAAACACTCTCCGACATAAATCACAGCAGGATCCTCCATGACCCACCTCCCAGAATATTGGAAATAAAAGCAAAACTAAACAAATGGGACCTAATTAAAATCAAAAGCTTCTGCACAGCAAAGGAAACTATAAGCAAGGTGAAAAGACAGCCTTCAGAATGGGAGAAAATAATAGCAAATGAAGCAACTGATAAAAGATTAATCTCCAAAATATATAAGCAGCTCCTGCAGCTCAATTCCAGAAAAATAAACAACCCAATCAAAAAATGGGCCAAAGAACTAAACAGACATTTCTCCAAAGAAGACATAAAGATGGCTAACAAACACATGAAAAAATGCTCAACATCCCTCATAATCAGAGAAATGCAAATCAAAACCACAATGAGATACCATTTCACACCAGTCAGAATGGCTGCTATCCAAAAGTCCACATGCAATAAATGCTGGAGAGGGTGTGGAGAAAAGGGAACCCTCTTACACTGTTGGTGGGAATGCAAACTAGTACAGCCACTATGGAGAACAGTGTGGAGATTCCTCAAAAAACTGGAAATAGAACTGCCATATGATCCAGCAATCGCACTCCTGGGCATACACACCGAGGAAACCAGAATTGAAAGAGACACATGTACTCCAATGTTCATTGCAGCACTGTTTATAATAGCCAGGACACGGAAGCAACCTAGATGTCCATCTGCAGACGAATGGATAAGAAAGCTTTGGTACATATACACAATGGAGTATTATTCAGCCATTAAAAAGAATACATTTGAATCAGTTCTAATGAGGTGGATGAAACTGGAACCTATTATACAGAGTGAAGTAAGCCAGAAAGAAAAACACCAATACAGTATACTAACGCATATATATGGAATTTAGAAAGATGCAAATGATAACCCTGTATACGAGACAGCAAAAGAGACACAGATGTATAGAACAGTCTTTGGGACTCTGTGGGAGAGGGTGAGGGTGGGATGATTTGGGAGAATGGCATTGAAACACGTATGTTGTCATATGTGAAACGAATCACTAGTTCAGGGTCGATGCATGTTATAGGATGCTCGGGGCTGGCATGCGGGGATGACCCAGAGGGAGGATAAAGGGAGGAGGGAGATGGGAGGGGTGTTCAGGAGGGGGAACTTATGTAAACCCAGGGCAAATTCATGTCAATGTATGGCAAAACCAACCAATATAATATTGTAAAATAATTTGCCTCCAATAAAAAATAAATTAATTACCAAAAAAAAATAAGTAAAGTCATGGGACAATCACCGAGTTAAAAAAAAAAAAGATGCTGCTGCTAAAGTGCTGCACTCAATACGTCAGCAAATTTGGAGAATTCAGCAATGGTCACAGGACTGAAAAAGGTCAGTTTTCATTCCAATCCCAAAGAAAGACAGTGCCAAAGAATGTTCAAACTACTGGACAATTGCACTCATTTCACATGCAAGTAAAGTTATGCTCAAAATCCTTCAAGCTAGACTTCAGCAGTATGTGAACTGATAACTTTCAGATGTACAAGCTAGGTTTAGAAAAGACATTCATTGGATCATAGAGAAAGCAAAGGAATTCCAGAAAAACTTCTACTTCTGCTTCACTGACTATGCTAAAGCCCTTGACTATGTGGATCACAACATGTGTGGAAAATTCTTAAAGAGATGAGAATACCAGATCACCTTACCTGTCTCATGAGAAACCTGTATGCAGGTCAAGAAGCAACAGTTAGAACTAGACATGGAACAACAGACTGGTTCAAATTGGGGTAGGAGTTTGACAAGGCTGTATATTGTCACCCTGCTTGTCAACTTGTATGCAGAGTTCAGTTCAATTCAATCGCTTATTCGTGTCCAACTTTTTGCAACCCCATGCCAGGCTTCCCTGTCCATCACCAACTCCCAGAGCTCGCTCAAACTCATGTCCATAGAGTCGGTGATGGACAACTGACTCATCCAACCATCTCATCCTCTGTCATCCCCTTCTCCTCCTGCCTTCAGTCTTTCCCAGCATCAGGGTCTTTTCCAATGAATCAGTTCTTCACATCAGGTGGCCAAAGTATTGGAGCTTCAGCTTCAGCATCAGTCCTTCCAATGAGTATTCAGGACTGATTTCCTTTAGGATTGGCTGGTTTGATCTTGCTGTTCAAGGGACTCTCAAGAGTCTTCTCCAGGACCACAGTTCAAAACCATCAATTCTTCAGCTCTCAGCTTTCTTATGGTCCAACTCTTACATCCGTACATGGCTTTGACTACATGGACCTTTGTCATGACCTTTGTCGGTAAAGTAATGTCTCTGCTTTTTAATATGCTGTCTAACTTTTTTCATAGCTTTTATATACAGAGTACATCATGTGAAATGCTGAGCTGGATAAATTACAGGCTGGAATCAAGTTTACCAGGAGAAATATCCACAACCTCAGATATGCAGATGATACCACTCTAATGGCAGAAAGTGAAGCGGAATTAAAGACCCAGTTCATGCAGGTGAAAGAGGAGAGTGAAAAAGTTGGCTTAAAACTTGATATTCAGAAATCTAAGACCTTGGCTTCCAGTCCTATCACTTCATGGAAAATAGATGGAGAAAAAGTGGAAGCAGTTAACAGATTTTATTTTCTTGGGTTCCAAAATCAGTGTGGATGGTGACTGCAGCCATGAAATTAAAAGACACTTTACTATTGTAATTTTTGTATTTAACATTTAAATATATTGAGTTAAAGCTTTTCATGACATTTTCTTTTAATGATCACAGCATCTGAATCATGTTCTGTCATTCCTAATATTGCTTTCTTTGCTGCCTTATTTATTTCCTTTACATATTTTACTGAATGTTTTGCAATTTTATTATTCTACTCAAAAAAGCAACTTTTTAATCCATATTTATTGTTCTTTAATGAATGTATATATTTATTATTTTCTTCTTTCCATTTTCACTTTGTTTTTGCTTTTTAGTTTTATCAGTGTTTTTATGTTTAGAAATGAATAATTAAGCGTTACATGTCATAATTTTTCTTAATTTCAAAATTTTTCATAATTTTTATAAGTGAATTTATTTTCACTAATAATGTTATATTGCTTTAGCTATATCCTATAAGTTTTTATAGGTATTATTTTTCATTACCATACAGTTCTTATCCAATGTACCACCAGGGAAGTCCTTGTAATGTATTTCAAAGTAACTTTCCATTATATTTCTTTGTTGAGCCATGAATTATTTTGGACTGTTTTTCTTTAATTTCCATACTTATGGGAGATCTGGTTTTATTTTGTTAAATGATTTCTGTTTTAATTAAGGTGTGGTTAGAGAAGATGATTCTTATGATTTCAGTTCATAGCAGTTTTTTGAGACGCTTTATGATGAATTTTTGTAAATGTTCAAGGTGAGCATAGAGCACACTCTATGATTTTTGGATATAGTGGGTATTGTGACCTGTAGTAAAGGTCATCTTTGGTTTTATTTCATTAATCATGTTTAAAATGTCCTATATCAATGCTTTTGTCTTCAGATTTATAGTTTTGCTAATAAAGCTGTATCTTTTTAGAGGTAGATAAGCCTATGTTCTATCCTTTTTATCTTCCTAGCCTCAGCTTTTTGTATCCTTATTTTTTAGATATGTCTCATAATCATCACATAAATTTTGTTTTTATTCACTCTGACAATCTTCATTTTTAAATTGGAGCTGTCAGCTTATTTAAATTTATACTTAACATAGTGAAGGTTAAATTTGTGTTTAAATTTTCCATCCTGTTTTATATATTTTGTGTTTCAAGTTATATACTTATTTTTCCCTTTTCCTTCCATACTTTAGGTTATTTTTTGTTACTATAACTGTTTCTTATACTCATTTGGAAGTCATGCACTCTATTTTTATTCTTCTATTGATTTTCATGGAATTTATAGCATGTTCAGTTCAGGTCAGTCGCTCAGTCATGTCCGACTCTTTGTGACCCCATGAACTACAGCACGCCAGGCCTCCCTGTCCATCACCAACTTCCGGAGTCCACCCAAACCCATGTCCATTGAGTCGGTGATGCCATCCAACCATGTCATCCTCTGTTGTCCCCTTCTCCTCCTGCCCTCAATCTTTCCCAGCATCAGGGTTTTTTCCAATGAGTCAGCTCTTCGCATCAGGTGGCCAAAGTATTGGAGTTTCAGCTTCAACATCAGTCCTTCCAATGAACACCCAGGACTGATCTCCTTTAGGATGGACTGGTTGGATCTCCTTGCAGTCCAAGGGACTCTCAAGAGTCTTCTCCAACACCACAGTTCAAAAGCATCAATTCTTCGGCACTCAGCTTTCTTTATAGTCCAACTCTCACATCCATACATGACCACTGGAAAAACCATAGCCTTGACTAGATGGACCTTTGTTGACAAAGTAATGTCTCTGCTTTTTAATATGCTGTCTAGGTTGGTCATAAGTTTCCTTCCAAGGAGTAAGCGTCTTTTAATTTCATGGGAGCAATCACCATCTGCAGTGATTTTGGAACCAAGAAAAATAAAATCAGCCACTCTTCCCACTGTTTCCCCATCTATTTGTCATGAAGTGATGGGACCAGATGCCATGATCTGAATTCTAAATGTTGAGCTTTAAGCCAACTTTTTCACTGTCCTCTTTCCCTGTCATCAAGAGGCTCTAGTTCTTCATTTCTGCCGTAAGGGTGGTGTCATCTGCATATCTGAGGTTACTGATATTTCTCCCGGCAATTTTGATTCCAGCTTGTGCTTCCTCCAGCCCAGCATTTCTCATGATGTACTCTGCATATAAGTTAAATAAGTAGGGTGACAATATACAGCCTTGATTTACTCCTTTTCGTATTTGGAACCATGTATACCTATTGAAATCTGAGATTAATCAATATATTTATTCTTTTTTCAGAGAAAAGAAAGGTATTTGAACACCTTAACTTAGTCTGCTTTCTTTCTGACGTAAATAATTTTGTTATGGATGTGTTTTAACTTTTTTTTAAATGTTATTATTTTCTGTTTGTTTAAATTAATCCATAATTTAGCACTTTCTTATATTTTTCTCAGTTATTACAGATCTTTCTCTTGGGATTAATTCTTCCTTTTCCTAAGTTATCATTTCCTTTAGTGAATATATTCTGGTTACAAGCCTCAGTTTTCTGTGCGTTTAAAAAATGTTTTTATTTCTCTTTCACTCTTTGTGACAAGGAGTATGACTCCTTTTTTTTTTCTTTGCTATTTTACTGTTGATGACTTTTAATCCTCACTCTCTCCTTCTTCATCTTTGCCCAACATCTGAGTAGGCTGATAAGAAAAATCAAGGTGCTTTCTCCTTTGTCACCAGAGGCAGATTCAAACTGCACAAGTCTCATCCATTGTCTGAGAGTCCTAACCCTGGATGTATCTCCTAACCACAATGAGAGCCCCAAGGCAGTCTCCCTTTTTTGCTTTAACCAAATTTAGACCATCTTGAGATATTTGACTCGTTCTCCCCAGAAAGCTTTAATTATATAAGTAATAAATCTTTTCATATCCGCTTAATATGTGTGAGTGTCTGTGTGTGTGTGTGATTAGTCTCAACACAGAAACAGAGTTTTCAGTGAAATTCTATTCTGTGTCCCTGTAGTATACCCAAAACCCTAAAAAGATATTTTCTCTGAGTATGAATTTTCTAGTTTTTTAAATATTTTCTTTCACTATAATGAAGAAGTCTACTGTCTTTTGGCTTCCAGTGTTGCTACTGAGGTGTCAGATATTTATCTAATTATTGCTCCATTGATTATAATTTAATTTGTCTATTTTTAGTGTTTCCTTTTCATATCTTTACCAATTATCTTTGGTGGTCTATAGTTTTGCTATGATGTTGCCCAGGCAACTTTAATTCAGTCATCTGAGAGTGAAGGTTAGCTGGATGGGTTTACTTCTGGCTTACTCTTATCTGAGGGTGTGAGCCTTGGGGAATCCAGTTTAATTTGGAGAAGTTTGCCTGTTTGGAAAATGCCCTTAGGGCCAAAGAAATTTTAGTGTTCTGCTTTGCTCTTTGGGCTCTGCTTCCTCTGATATTTTGAAGTAAATTTTTTACTACCTTATCAGATCTTTGATAGTCTTAAGAAGTTACTTCCAAAAATGTCCAACATCATTTGTGATTATTTTCAATGAGAGGATGGATCCAAATAGTCTTACCTGCTGTATTTTCAGAAATTAAAGTTGTAAGCTTGATTTTTTAAGAGATTCTTATTTTTAAACTACAAATTCAGAGTGTGAATAACAAACCCCGTTCTTTAACTTTGGGTGAAAGTTTGAACCAAAGGCTGAAGATATATGATCAGAGCCTCTCATTATATATATATATGATCAGAGCCTCTCAACTCCAACTTGGTGGGACTCATTAATGCTCACAAGGTGGGGTTTTAAAAATGAGTTAGTGGAGGCACAGATAAGTAAGTTGCTCAGACAACATTTTTTTTTTTTAAGTGGTAGAGCTATGACTCCACCCCCAGATCTGTTTGAACCACCACCTGTGTTTTATTCAAACATATACTTCTGGCCAGGTTTAAAATTATTCCTACAGCCCTCTAGTTTGGTGTTTGGTGCCTACATGGGCTGTCTTATACACAGCCCGTGTTGGCATGGACTGGTATTCCTGAGGTTTGCCCAACTCTCTATCTTTGGCCCCAGAAATTTGAGTAGTAACCATTAGGAACAGTTATTTATGTTCCAAAGATGTTGTAGAGAGTCTAGCTCTACATTGTACCAGATTTACTGACCCTCAGTTCAGTTCAGTTCAGTTGCTCAGTCGTGTCCGACTCTCCGCGACCCCATGAATCACAGCATGCCAGGCCTCTATAATTATTAAAGTCCAGAGATAGAATAAAACCAAGTTTTATTAAGGCTCTTTCTTAGTAAAAATGTGCTCATATTTATCACAGAATATCAGAATATTTAAATCAGGAAAATGAAGAAATTGGAGGATAGCCATAGTCATATCCAGTCAAAGACAATTTCTTGGAAATCCTTCCAAACTCTCTATGTATATTAACATATACTCTATAGTTACATTTCTAATCTAGAAGGGAATCATGCCATACATGCTGTTTTGTAGCTAGGTTTTGGGTGCATGATATCATATGCCATAATGATGATTACATGTTGAGTAGGGAACAGTATAGATTGAAATCAAAGCTGGAAAGCAATAGGAATTCAGGCCAGAAAGCTTTTCTAAGATATCGCAAGTTTCACATTGGAAAGCAAAAAGAGTATAATATGACTTCCTAACTACTTTCTGATATTATGTAGCAAATCTTTACTGACCTATGGAACATCATTGTAAAGAGAGAACACTTGCTCTCTCTGAAGCAGAAGTGGTTTTGGTAGCCAACATAGAAATTATTGTAGCATGTTTTGAAGCCTATTGTGATATTTTGTTCCTGTTGATATTTTTCTTCTAAGTATAGTAGTTATTTCAAAGCATACAGCATTGAACATGATAATCATAATGCTTAAATATAAAGATACTTGCATCTAGGGGACTTTCTACTAATATCACTTAAATACCCTGAAAATTTTATCTTTATTTGTATTAACATTTGAAAACCAGAAAAGAACGAAGTTAGCCATCCCAAGGGTAGAAGTGATTTTCGAGGGCAAAGGGCTGATTGGTGCAGAGGTTAGTATGTTTTTAGATTCCCGGGAGAAATATCAATAACCTCAGATATGCAGATGACACCACCCTTATGGCAGAAAGTGAAAAGGAACTAAAGAGCCTCTTGATGAAAGTGAAAGAGGACAGTGAAAAAGTTGGCTTAAAGCTCAATATTCAGAATTCAGATCATGGCAACTGGTCCCATCACTTCATGGCAAATAGAGGGGGAAACAGTGGGAAGAGTGGCTGACTTTATTTTTCTTGGCTCCAAAATCACTGCAGATGGTGATTGCTCCCATGAAATTAAAAGATGCTTACTCCTTGGAAGGAAAGTTAAGACCAACCTAGATAGCATATTAAAAAGCAGAGACATTACTTTGTCAACAAAGGTCCATCTCATCAAGGCTATGGTTTTTCCAGTGGTCATGTATGGATGTGAGAGTTGGACTGTGAAGAAAGCTGAGTGCCGAAGAATTGATGCTTTTGAACTGTGGTGCTGGAGAAACCCTTGAGAGTCCCTTGGACTGCAAGGAGATCCAACCAGTCCATCCTAAAGGAGACCAGTCCTGGGTGTTCATTGGAAGGACTGATGCTAAAGTTGAAACTTCAATACTCTGGCTACCTGATGTGAAGAACTGACTCATTGTAAAAGACCCTGATGCTTGGAGGGATTGAGGGCAGGAGGAGAAGGGGATGACAGAGGATGAGATAGCTGGATGGCATCACCGACTCGATGGACATGAGTTTGGGTGGACTCCGGGAGTTGGTGATGGACAGGGAGGCCTGGTGTGCTGCAATTCATGGGGTCACAAAGAGTTGGACATGACTGAACGACTAAACTGAACTGAACTGAATCTAGGGATTATAAAACAACTTAGAGTGGAAATTATCCAACAGTGAGACAAGTCAAACTATAATATCCTCATTTTATATGAGTGAACTGGTGTTCTGTGGAGTTCTAAGCCCTTGTTCATGCACAGCTTTCTCTAGTCCTATATACTCAGTTTATAACATGTCACTTAACATATCTAAGACTTCTTCATTCCCCGAAAAGTTAATACTTAGATGGTTTTCTATTATTTGTTTTTATTGAAACAGTTTGGCAGAAGGCACCCTCACACATAACTTGGTGCATTTGGCCAAATGTTCTAGTAGTATACATTCTTACTAGGAAAAAATTTTTGTATTAAAGGATATGCATTTACAGAACTTTGACAAACAACTGCCAGATTATCCTCCAAAAGTAGTACCAATTTACATTCTCACCAAGAATGTATGACATATCTTACTTTCTTATGTTTAATGTGAATATTATATTTTTCAGCTTTATTGAAATATAATTGACACATAATCTTCATAGTTTTTAATCAGATGGGATAAAACATAAAGTGTCACATTATTTTTAATTTGTTTTAGCCACTACTAATGGGTTGGAGCATATTTTTCATGTTTATGGTTAATTTATATTTTTGTTTGTTTCTTTTGACCATTTTTCTATTGTATTTTTTGTTCCTTTTTGATTTGTTAAGTGCCCTTCAGCAGTGTGCATAATATACATGTTTTGTTTATTTAGGAGCATGCGTCAATAAGCCTAGAATTTTCTTTCTTCTTTCTCATTTCTTTTTTTTTTTGTCTTCTGCCTTTCTCAGCTGTGGACTAGAAAACCTTTAATCTCTTTGTAAACTGTGTTGCAGTTTTTATAACTTTAGAAAGTTGATACAAACAGTGAAGTCCTTGGTCCTAATTTGCCTGAAACAGTTCTGTTTTCTTATATTGTCCCAGCTTAATTATTAATAACACTGTCTTTCACTCTCCAAAGTGTCCCAGTTTGGGCTATAAATTATATGGTCCCCCTGGAATGAGCTTGATGATAAAATAGGCTAAGCCTGAGGTATTTGGGGGTACAGATCTTTCACAACAATTTTCATTTCTCATATGGTTATCATATATTCAAATTTTTTGTTTCATTCATTTTTGAGCTAAGTTAGAAATTTCTATATTTTCCTAGAAAAGCATCTATTTTACTTAGGTTTTGAAATTTATCAGTATTCAATTGCAGAAACACTGCTTTCAAGTACCCTGAATCACCCATGTCAAGGATCAAGCAGAAAAGGAATTTTTTGTGGGTGAGGTTTAGGAAAGAACCTAATAGGTGGATCAGGCCTGTGGCTCAACCTGTAGAAAAGTCAGTTAGCCTCAGGCCTAAAGGCAACCGACTGGATCTGGCCATTAGGAGATTATTATTTTCAGTATGATGAGAAGGATGGAAGCTGGATAGCAAAACAGGATTGAGTTGAAGATTTGGAGGGAAACAATGTGGATGATCTTTAAAAAAATAATGTGAAGGTAAAAAGAGAAATGGAATGGCACACAGTTCAACAGAGGGGTAAAACCAAGAAAGGGCTTTTGTTTTAGGGGAAATTTCAGCCTGCTGTGGGCAGAGAGTTAAATGAAGAGATAAAGCAGAGAGATGGGACTTTGGGACTCCAAGCATTCTGTTAACAAAGTTATGAAGCATTCCCGTAACTTTAATCTGGACCCATGTTCGTGGAAACACTGGGATTACTGGGAAGGAGCACATTTCATATTGAGTTTTGAAACAGTCTTCAGCAGGGAGAAAAGTGTAACTTTACCTTAATGGAATGTGAATTTAAAGCACAGTCCTTTATGTAGTTGGCTAAAATGAATGGCGTTAAAAAAAAAAAAATTGTGTTTACCATCACAGCCAGAGAGAGCAGCAGGTAAAATCATTTTGTGCATCAGAGTCTGGTTCATTTGTTAAATCAGTGGTCATCTTTGGTTACTGGTGATAAAATCTCTCCACATGAATTTTTCCACAATTGAGCACATTACCCTTAAGAAGATCTCCAGAAAAGGATTCATTTGTATTTGTAATCTTGAAGGACTTGTCTCATTTACAGTTTTAATAGCCATTTCAAAAAAGAAAAATCCATGAAAAACTAAATCTCCTGATGATTTCCTCACTCATTAATGAAGACTTTTAGTATGTGCTACTGTGCAAATGTCTTTAAACTGTTTTGCTTAAAATAATGTTTTTAGTTCTTTCCAAAAGGTGCTGGCCGAGCCTTTAGGTATCAAAATCTCTATGTTTAGCGCTCCTTCTACATGACCCTAAAAGTTAAACTGCTACACTGGGGGATTTTTCTTTAAATTTAATTTAACTGAAAATCTCTTCAAATTGTATTGTTGGCTTTGGTGCAGGGCATGAAATAATTTTCCATCGCACCCCACCATTCCTCGAAGGTCAGACTTTGAATTGGGCTGTTACTGTCTTGCTGCAGAATTTCCAAGCTACGTTAATTTTGGGTCTGCTGTTGATGGATGGAGCAGTTTGAATTCTGACATGCAGCAGGCCGACTTGAATGACCTGCAGAGGCAGATGTCAGCCTGTTATTTCATGCCCGTTTGTCAGGAAGGAAAAACAGCGTCTGTTCAGGCTGTTCTATTCTGGGTTGCCTACGTGAAAGTATGCAAAAGTGCACTACACTTAATATAGGTATGGGGGCAGAAAGTGTGTGGTATTTATATAATATATTGACACATAAAGGAACATATGAATGGTGGGTGTATTATGCATTTTAAGTCATTTAATGTTTTGGTATATATAAATATTTTGTGTGGATTTAAATGGAAGTGTGTATGTTAAACACATATACTGCAAAATTGCTCTCCATGTAGAGGAGTGTATCTACCAATTGTGTACTCAGGCACCTTTCTATGGGCACATGTCTTATTTTCATTGAGATCAGTGAGTGTATCAATGTGTCACAGATAAACAGAGGGCATAGGTGGATCCTGAATTGTAGGGAGAGCACCATTATAGAGTTAGGAGTGTGAACCGGGAGGAAGAGGTAGGAAACCAGGAAAGGCACAAAGAAGGGGTTCTGTTTATATTCTTGCAAAATATTAGAGCAGAACTGAAGCCTAAGGACCAAGCAGCGGGTGGATGTCGTCTGATGAGCCATCTGATAATGTAAAAGAGATTGGAGTTTCTTCAGACATCAGAGCTTCCTGCAGAAGTGACTTGAAATTATCCCGAGTTCATGAATTGCCGTGACCTGTCCATCTTCCTTCCTTAAGCAGCTGCCTTAATAAGAAGGAACAAATTAGATGGGTATGTTCTCAGAAACTGCCAGAAATAAGTGTTGTCTGGAGAAGACTTTGAGGAGGATGTGGGCTTGTTCTCGTCATCCCAGCCCAGGACTAGTTTTACCTGCTTCATTTGTGTCTGGAGACTTTGCAGAGTGACCAGTTATCAGACTGACGCAGTTTGTTTATTAATTTTTGTGCTGTGATTCATGGGGTCGCAAAGAGTTGGACACGACTGAGCGACTGAACTGAACTGAACTGATTACATACATGTATGGCAAATAGATGGGAAACAGTGGAAACAGTGTCAGACTTTATTTTTGGGGGCTCCAAAATCACTGCAGAAGGTAATTGCAGCCATGAAATTAAAAGACGCTTACTCCTTGGAAGGAAAGTTATGACCAAACTAGATAGCATATTAAAAAGCAGAGACATTACTTTGCTCTATATTCTTGCAAAATATTAGAGCAGAACTGAAGGCTAAGGACCAAGCAGCGGGTGGATGTAGTCTGATGACCCATCTGATAATGTAAAAGAGATTGGAGTTTCTTCAGACATCAGAGCTTCCTGCAGAAGTGACTTGAAATTATCCCTTTGCTTTCCAACAAAGGTCCACCTAGTCAAGGCTATGGTTTTTCCAGTGGTCATGTATGGATGTGAGAGTTGGACTGTCAAGAAAGCTGTTCGCCGAAGAATTGATGCTTGTGAACTGTGGTGTTGGAGAAGACTCTTGAGAGCCCTTGGACTGCAAGGAGATCCAACCAGTCCATTCTAAAGGAGATCAGTTTTGGGTGTTCATTGGAAGGACTGATGCTAAAGCTGAAACTCCAATACTTTGGCCACCACATGTGAATAGTTGACTCACTGGAAAAGACTCTGATGCTGGGAGGGATTGGGGGCAGGAGGAGAAGGGGACGACAGAGAATGAGATGGCTGGATGGCATCACAGACTCGATGGACATGAGTTTGAGTGAACTCCGGGAGTTGGTAATAGACAGGGAGGCCTGGCGTGCTGTGATTCATGGGGTCGCAAAGAGTCGGACAGGACTGAGCGACTGAACTGAACTGATAGTTTTAAAAAGTCAAATAATACCAAAAGTTTGAAATTCCCATAGCAATTCCCTAATCTACCTCCTACCCCTAATCTTAGTCCCTAAATGGAGCTACTTTCTATTCATTTTTCTGTCTCTTCTAATATGCTTCTAAATAATGTTCAGTTCAGTTCAGTTGCTCAGTCATGTCCGACTCTTTGCGACCCCATGAATCACAGCATGGCAGGCCTCCCTGTCCATCACCAACTCCCGGAGTTCACTCAAACTCATGTCCATTGAGTCAGTGATGCCATCCAGCCATCTCATTCTCTGTTGTCCCCTTCTCCTCCCGCCCCCAATCCTTCCCAACATCAGAGTCTTTTCCAGTGAGTCAACTCGTCGCATGAGGTGGCCAAAGTATTGGAGTTTCAGCTTTAGCCTCAGTCCTTCCAATGAACACCCAGGACTGATCTCCTTTAGGATGGACTGGTTGGATCTCCTTGCAGTCCAAGGGACTCTCAAGAATCTTCTCCAGCACCACAGTTCAAAATCATCAATTCTTCGGCAATCAGCTTTCTTCACAGTCCAACTCTCATATCCATACACGACCACTGGAAAAACCATAGCCTTGACTAGACGGACCTTGGTTGGCAAAGTAATGTCTCTGCTTTTTAATATACTATCAAGGTTGGTCATAACTTTCCTTCCAAGGAGTAAGCGTCTTTTAATTTCATGGCTGCAATCAGCATCTGCAATGATTTTGGAGCCCAAAACAATAAAGTCTGACACTATTTCCACTGTTTTCCCATCTATTTCCCATGAAGTGATGGGACCAGATGCCATGATCTTCGTTTTCTGAATGTTGAGCTTCAAGCCAATCTTTTCACTCTCCTCTTTCACTAAATAATGTTCAGTTCAGTTCAGTTCAGTTGTTCAGTCATGACCAACTCTTTGGGATCCCATGAATCACAGCATGCCAGGCCTCCCTGTCCATCACCAACTCCCGGAGTTTACTCAAACTCATGTCCATCGAGTCGGTGATGCCATCCAGCCACCTCATTCTCTGTCGTCCCCTTCTCCTCCCGCCCCCAATCCTTCCCAGCATTAGAGTCTTTTCCAGTGAGTAATTGATCCATTTTAGTCTTAATGTATGAGCTTCTGTTTTAGCTGATGTGGATTCAGCTTTCATATACATCAACCCATTTCTCCTCTGCCATGCTTCCTAAATAAGTTTATATCATTATGATGAGTACAATATGTTATATAATCATTGACTTGCTTTCACAGTATTTTTTTTTTCACTTGCTTAATTCTCTCAGTGATCCTTTCCATCCTTTCAGATCAATCACTATGTCCATCGCATTTTTCAGGAGTCCAGTATTGGCAGTGTTTCCTAGGCCTGCTTGGAGACGTTTTCTTTTGTTCTCAATCTTTTGTTGTCACGTTGAGGTTAACCATTTCCTTCTTTCTTGTTTTTGGTCACTTTTCCTGAATTTTATACCTTCTTTCTCAGTTTATTCCTTCATTTTGTTAGGGCAGCTCTCTGGCAGCTTTCTCAGAAAATATGTACTGAGAGGTAGATATTTTCAAAAGCTAAATATTTATTCTATCCTTGAACTTAATTGATTCTTTGGGTATAAAATTCTAGTTTTAAAATAGTTTTATATCAGATTTTTTTTAAGGCACTGCTCTGTAGTTGTCTAGCTTATAGTGCTGTTGCTGAGAAGATGGATGTCATTCTGGTTCTCGTCGCTTTGTGTGACCTGTTTTTCCCCTTCTGGAAACATCTAGAATCTTCTCTGTGTTTATAATATTTTGTAATTTCACGACTTGCCTTTATGTGGATCTATTTGCATTTACTGACCAGGATTCCCAGGTAGTGCTGGTAGTAAAGAACCAGCCTGCCAATGCAGGAGATGTAAGAGATGTGGGTTCTATCCCTGGATCAGGAAGATACCCTGGAGGAGGGCATGACAAGCCATTCCAGAATTCTTGCCTATAGAATCCCATGGGCAGAGGAACCTGGCGGGCTACAATCAGTAGGGTCATAAAGAGTTGGACATGACTGAGCATGTACACACGAGCAGGGCACCTGGTTGAAACCTTTTAATTTGAAAGTTTTGTGCTTTTAGTTCTGAGACATTTTTTTGAAATATTTCTCTGATAATGTTTTACCTTCTTTCTCTTTTAGAAACTTCTGTTAACCAGAAGTTAGACCCTCCTGGATATATTATTTAATATTCTTAACTTTATTCTTCTGTTGTCTTTTCATTATACTTTCAGTGAAATTTCTTCAGTTTTACCTTTTGGCCATTCAATTGGATTTTTGAAAAAAATCTTGTTTTTTTAAAGTTGTTCATATTTGTAAAAATGCTGGGTTTTGTTTCATATATACACTAACTTCTTTTATTTTTCTGAAGATATTATTTCTTTCTGAACCTTTTCTTTGACTCTTTACATCGTTTCTCTTTCCTCAAAGTTCCTTTTAGCAGTTCACTTCAATCTCTATCATTCCATTTCCCCAAGGGTGCTGTGTTCTTTGACTTCCTCAGTTCAAGAGTGAGGCACTAAAAATCGATTGGCTGTAGGGCAGGAGCCGGGAATGAACTTTTTTATTGGGGACCCCCCCAAGTAATAGATTTCTTTTTGAGTGCTCTTCAGTTTCTCTGCTGCTGCTGCTGTCACTCTGTGCGACCCCATAGACGGCAGCCCACCAGGCTCCCCCGTCCCTGGGATTCTCCAGGCAAGAACACTGGAGTGGGTTGCCATTAGAAACTCTCATTTCTTGCCTGAAGGATAGGAAGGTGTTTGGAAGCCTGGCAGGAGATATGGGCTTGGGCGACACTGTTCATCTTGCAAACTTTTGCTCAGTGCTCCTGTTTCATTCCCAAATCTAGAGACACTTCAGCTTCAATGCTCCCAAAATAAACCTTCCATCTTCTCCAGAAATGAAGCAGGAGTTATCGCCTGGCTCTGCAGAATGAAAGAGAGAACAGAGAGCTCAAAATACTCCTTTTACAAACTTTCAACCAATCCTTTTATTTTCAGCCTTTTTAGGATTCTGCAAGGGGAGTCAGCTTTCTGCTCATGCCTCTAGAGAAACTTATTTGAGCTTCATCTGCTCTGCTAAGGCAATTATTATTCTTCCCATGACTTTCTTTCTTCCAAAGATTTGTTGACATTTCTCATCTACTATCATTTTCTTTCCCATTTTCCTTGTCAATTTATGTCTTCTTATTCTTTGATTATTATTATTCCATTTTTTATTCTCATTATTTTGGTAGAATTGGGGGAGGAAGCTGACATAAACACATGTTCAGTCTATCATGGTTAGCTGGAAGTTTATGAGGCTTTGCCTTTAGAACAGCTCTCAGTGCCACTAGATTTGTACCAGGAAACTCCTGCTTTAAGAGAAGAGAAAAATCCCCATTTTTTCATTCTGACCTTGCCACTAACTCCAAACAAAAGCCAGGAATGTGGTATGTCTCTCTTTTAATATTAACCTTTATGAAAGGATATGATTAAACCACTCTGCTCACAAGAGCATGCCAATAAAGAACTCTTCAATGACTTTTCAGTCTCATGCGGCTACTATAAACCCATGGTTTAGAGATTCTTGCTTTGGACTTTTCTATCTGTGGGCAAATGGGTTTATCTTCTCCAAAACATTTTAGTTGCTTTTCTTGCATAAACAACGAAAAAAAAATCAAGAAAAGAATACTTTAGTGTAATATATCTGAGCAGGGGAGCTAGTATTGGCAGATTCAACCAGGTCTCTAGAGGAAATGCTACTGTAAACTTGATTAGGGTACTGATAGAGGTTCTAAGACATTCTTCAGTAGGATCTTGGATATGAAAGAGGAGGAGTAGGAGGATTAAAAGAAATAGAAGAATGTTTCCCCTATACTTACTTGCAAAGGACCATTACTTGGTATTTTTTCCGTATGGCTTCTATTGGACTTGAGTGCCAGAAATCTAACAGTGCTGATATATCACTCTTTCTTCTTTTTTCATTTTACTTTCCTCTTCTTTTTTCATCAGGAACCTATGAAGTCTCTGTAGCTCTCGTCAAAGTTTAAGCCCATACCGCAAGACATACTTTTAAATGCTTTCATTTCAGACAGATGTTTTGGAATATAAGGAGTCCATATTAAGAGAAATAAATCAGATTCCTACTTCTTTCATTCATTCAACAAATTTTTGTTGAATACCTGTTATGTATCTGGCACTGTGTTTTGTGATAGAGATGCAAAAATGAGTGCTCTCTACACCCAGAGACAGACAGCTTACTGAGAAACACAAGCAATTAGTGGATAAAACACAACACAGAAGGTACTATCATAGAGGTATAGTAATTTATTTAACAGATGTCTATTAAAGGCATATCATGTTTAAGGTATACTAGATACTAATATGCAAAATGGAACTCTTGAAAGAACTCACATCCATATAAAGTCATTTGAAGGACCTGGGGAAAGAGCGCCAATGAAAGCCCTCATGCTGTATATGTAGATATTGAAAAGTCGTAAGTAAAAATCAGTCTAGTAAATAGGATATTTGTAATTTGTAATGCTTAACTGATCTGATTCAATTCCTGCCTCTTTTTTATAACTTAAATAACTGTTATTCACATTTTCTACTTTCCATTCTTGCTTCTTGACAATTCATTTTATGCAAAACAATTTGGATTATCAATTCTTGATAATGCAAAATTGGTACTTCTAATAAATAAATATCAGGTTAAGTCAATTACCTGCCTAAAATCAAATCCAATCACCTTATTAACTTCCAATTTGGGAAAAATCAAACTGTCATTGAGCATCCTAATACATATATCTTTACTTCACATTCATGATTATTTCCATAGAATAAAATTCTCCAAGGGTGTGATCATTTTATGACTCTTGAAAGCTACTGCTACACTGCCCTAAGGCTGTAGTGTATAAGTTTACACTCACACTAATAGTGTATGAGAAGTTTGGTTTGCCTGTACTATGCCTCATGGTGGCAATTCTAAGTTCTTAAAAAATATTTTTCAATATGACTAATAAAAGTGATATATAATTGTCTTATTTTTGAATCTCCATCTACCGAAGAAGCTGAAAATCATTTCAGAGGTTTTCTGAGTCTTTCATTAACAGTCTTTCACCATTTTGCCTAAGCCACTTCTTGTCGTGTACTCTATGAGGGCGTTCGTCATTCTGTACTAAGTTAAGCACACTTAATATATTGCAGATTTTTGTCTTCATGCAGTATGCATAAGTTGTTTTTCAATTTGTTCATATAGTATCTTTTTGTGTATAAATTTTACATGTTTTTTAGACTAATCTACTAATCTCTGGCTTGATAGAATCATCTCTTCTTCCAAATCAAGATATAATTTAAACATCAAAAATTATTTAATAGATATCAATGCACCCACCACTCAGCTTTAATACACACACACACACACACATATGCACTTGTTTCAGCCTATCTTTCTTGCTTCATCATATCTTTATAAAGACAAAAGAAAGGGCTTTAATTTAATTTTCCTCTCAAATCACATCTGATCTCCTTTGTTTTACTGGCTACATTTCCTATTGATTTGAAATGTCAGATTGAAGTATATAAGTTTTTAAAATATATTTGAGTGTATTTTGTTCACTTATTACTTTGTTCCATTGATCTACCTATATCAAATCAGAACCTTATTGTTTTAATTACTATAGCTATCTGCATTTTAATAGCTGTAAGAGAAACTCCTCCTTGTCCATTTTTTTTTTTCTGATATTTAAAGCTAATTCCCTGTTTTTATTTTTTCAGATGTGCTTTGGAATCATCCTATTAAATTCTACCCCACCCCAAAGATCTTTAGTAGTTTTTAGTATAATTATGTCACATTCATCAATTAATACTAGCTGAAGTTAGTAGCTTTATGGTTGTGTACCTTTCCATCTAGCTACAAAGATATTTTGTCTTTGTCTATTTAAACTTTTGTTTTATGTCCCATTTATGCAAAAATATTGCAGTTTCCACTATATGGATAATGTGAAATTCTTATTAAATATATTTCTAATAATTTTATCCTCTAATTCCCATAATGATTGGCATGTTAGCATTGTTTTTTTTTCCCAACTGGTCATTGCTGACATAGAAGGAAACTATTGTTGTTATTGTTGTTTTTAATTAACTGAATTTTACAACTTGCTACACTGTAGAAGCGTTTAGTTTTCAAAGATTTTTGGTTACTATTCATATTTGTCAGGTTCCAATTATATCATTAGAAAACAGTTATACTTTTCCCTCTTCCTTTCCAGTATGCATACTTAAATAGTTATTATTCTTACCATATTGCTTTGGCTGGAACTTCCAAAATTAGATTGAAAGATAGTATTAATAATGATGAACCAAGCAACCTTGTCTTGTTTTTGTTTTCAGAGTTTCACTATGAAGTTTGATGTTTTCTGTTAGTTTCCAATAGATATAGTCTCTTAAAGTTTATTATAATAAATTTAGTTCCAAAGATAACGAGTTTGAGGGGTCTGGAAATAGCTAATATGAAATATTAAGTTAATTAAAGAGATCTAGTCAGGGCTGTTATTCTTATTAATATATATGAGAAATGAAATTTTGAGAGTGGATGTGAAATTATGGAAACAGATAAGCTCATTCATGGAAAATGTATAAAAATGATAAAGATCAAAAGGATGAGGAGTAAAAATAAACTACTCAGTTTCATTGTTCTTTGGTCATTTGTGACTATAAGAGAAAATTAATAACCCTATTGAGAACAGAGTACCATACATTTGGTTAAAGCCAAATTACAATAAGATCTAAAGAATACATATGTCCAAGGTCAGGAGTGGTGGCCATGAAGAGGTACCCCACATACAAGGTCAGCAGTGGCATCCATGAGGAGATACCCCACGTCCCAGGTAAGGAGCAGTGGCTGTGCTTTGCTGGAACAGCTGTGAAGAGATACCCCACGTTCACGGTAAGAGAAACCCCAGTAAGACAGTAGATGCTGAGAAAGGGCTTCAGAGGGCAGACAGACTGAAATCACAATCATAGAAAACTACCAATCTGATCACATGGACCACAGCCTTGTCTAACTCAATGAAACTAAGCCATGCCATGTCGGGCCACTGAAGACAGATGGGTCATTGTGGAGAGTTCTGACAGAATGTGGTTCACTGGAGAAGGGAATGGCAAACCACTTCAGTATTATTGCCTTGAGAACCCCATGAACAGTATGAAAAGGCAAAAAGATAGGACACTGAAAGATGAACTCCCCAGGTCGGTAGCTACCCAATATACTACTGGAAATCAGTGGAGAAAAACTCCAGAAAGAATGAAGGGACAGAGCCAAAGCAACACCCAGTTGTGGAAGTGACTGGTGATAGAAGTAAGGTCCAATGCTGTAAAGAGCAATATTGCATAGGAACCTGGAATGTCAGGTCCATGAATCAAGGCAAACTGGAAGTGGTCAAACAGGAGATGGCAAGAGTGAATGTCAACATTTTAGAAATCAGCGAACTAAAATGGACTGGAATGGGTGAATTTAACTCAGATGACCATTATATCTACTACTGTGGGCAGGAATCCCTTAGAAGAAATGAAGTAGCATAGTCCACAAAAGAGTCCGAAATGCAGTTGCTGCTGCTGCTGCTAAGTCACTTCAGTCGTGTCCGACTCTGTGTGACCCCATAGACGGAAGCCCACCAGGCTTCCCCATCCCTGGGATTCTCCAGGCAAGAACACTAGAGTGGGTTGCCATTTCCTTCTCCAATGTGTGAAAGTGAAAAGTGAAAGTGAAATGCAGTACTTGGATGCAATTTCAAAAACGACAGATTGATCTCTGTTTGTTTCCAAGGCGAACTTTTAAATATCACAGTAATTCTAGTCTATGTCCCAACCAGTAATGATGAAGAAGCTGAAGTTGAATGGTTTTATGAAGACCTACAAAACCATTCAGAACTAACACCCAAAAAAGATGTCCTTTTCATTATAGGGGACTGGAATGCAAAAGTAGGAAGTTAAGAAACACCTGGAGTAATGGGCAAATTTGGCCTTGGAGTACGGAATGAAGCAGAGCAAAGGCTAACAGAGTTTTGCCAAGAGAACGCACTGGTCATAGCAAGGAACCTCTTCCAACAAAACAAGAGAAGGCTCTACACATGGCCATCACCAGATGGCCAACACCAAAATCAGATTGATTATATTCTTTGCAGCCAAAGATGGAGAAGCTCTATACAGTTAGCAAAATCAAGACCGGGAGCTAAGTGTGGCTCAGATCATGAACTCCTAATTGCCAAATTCAGACTTAAATTGAAGAAAGTAGGGAAAACAACTAGACCATTCAGGTATGACCTAAAACAAATCCCTTATGATTATACAGTGGAAGTGAGAAATAGATTTAAGGGACTAAATTTGATAGGCAAAGTGCCCTGATGAACTATGGATGGAGGTTCATGACATTGTACAGGAGACAGGGAGCAAGACCATTCCCAAGAAAAAGAAATGCAAAAAAGCAAAATGGCTGTCTGAGGAGGCCTTACAAATAGCTGTGAAAAGAAGAGAAGTGAAAAGCAAAGGAGAAAAGGAAAGATATTCCCATTTGAATGCAGAGTTCCAAAGAAGAGCAAGGAGAGATAAGAAAACCTTCCTCAGTGATCAGTGCAAAGAAATAGAGGAAATAATAGAATGGGAAAGACTCTTCAAGAGAGTTCTCTTCCAGAAAATTATAGATCAGTTCAGTTCAGTTCAGTCGCTCAGTCGTGTTCGACTCTCCGCGACCCCATGAATCACAGCACGCCAGGCCTCCCTGTCCATCACCAACTCCCGGAGTTCACTCAAACTCATGTCCACAGAGTCGGTGATGCCATCCAGCCATCTCATTCTCCGTCGTCCCCTTCTCCTCCCGCCCCCAACCTTTCCCAGCATCAGAGTCTTTTCCAGTGAGTCAACTCATCGCATGAGGTGGCCAAAGTATTGCAGCTTCAGCCTTAGCATCAGTCCCTCCAATGAACATCCAGGATTGATCTCCCTTACAATGGACTGGTTGGATCTCCTTGCAGTATAAGGGACTCTCAAAAGTCTTCTCCAATTTATAGATACCAAGGGAATATTTTATGCAAAGATGGGCTCAATAAAGGACAGAAATGGTATGGACCTAACAGAAGCAGAAGATATTGAGAAGAGGTGGCAAGAATACACGGAAGAACTATAGAAAAAAGATCTTCATGACCAAGGTAATCACGATGGTATGATTACTCACCTAGAGCCAGACATCCTGGAATGTGAAGTCAAGTGGGTCTTAGGAAGCATCACTACGAACAAAGCTAGTGGAGGTGATGGAATTCCAGTTGAGCTATTTCAAATCCTAAAAGATGATGCTGTGAAAGTGCTGCACTCAATAAGCCAGGAAATTTGGAAAACTCAGCCATGGCCACGGGACTGGAAAAGGTCAGTTTTCATTCCAATCCCAAAGAAAGGCAATGCCAAAGAATGCTCCAACTACCACACAATTGCACTCATCTCACATACCAGCAATGAAATGCTCAAAATTCTCCAAGCCAGGCTTCAGCAATACATGAACCGTGAACTTCCAGATGTTCGGGCTGGTTTTAGAAAAGGCAGAGGAACCAGAGATCAAATTGCCAACATCTGCTGGATCATTGAAAAGCAAGAGTTCCAGAAAATCATCTATTTCTGCTTTATTGACTATGCCAAAGCATTTGACTGTGTGGATCACAATAAACTGGAAAATTCTCAAAGAGATGGGAATACCAGACCACCTACCTGCCTCTTGAGAAACCTGTATGCAGGTCAGGAAGCAACAGTTAGAACTGGACCTGGAACAACAGACTGGTTCCAAATAGGAAAAGGAGTACGTCAAGGCTGTATATTGTCACCCTGCTTATTTAACTTATATGCAGAGTACATCATGAGAAATGCTGGGCTAGATGAAGCACAAGCTGGAATCAAGATTGCTGGGAGAAATATCAATAACCTCAGATATGCAGATGACACCATCCTTGTGGCAGAAAGTGAAGAACTAAAGTGCCTCTTGATGAAAGTGAAAGAGGAGAGTAAAAAAGGTGGCTTAAAGCTCTACATTCAGAAAACTAAGATCATGGCATCTGGTCCCATCACTTCATGGCAAATAGATGGGGAAACAGTGGAAACAATGGCTGACTTTATTTTTCTGGGCTCAAAAATCACTGCAGATGCTGATTGCAGCCATGAAATTAAAAGACACTGACTCCTTAGAAGGAAAGTCATGACCAACCTAGACAGCATATTAAAAAGCAGAGACATTACTTTGTCAGCAAAGTCTATCTAGTCAAGGCTATGTTTTTTCCAATAGTCATGTATGGATGTGAGAGTTGGACTATAAAGAAAGCTGAGTGCTGAAGAATTGATGCTTTTGAACTGTGGTGTTGGAGAAGACTCTTGAGAGTCTCTTGGACTGCAAGGAGATCCAACCAGTCCATCCTAAAGGAGATCAGTCCTGGGTGTTCATTGGAAGGACTGATGTTGAAGCTGAAACTCCAATACTTTGGCCACCTGATGTGAAAAGCTGACTCCTTGGAAAAGACCCTGATGCTGGGAAAGATTGAGGGCAGGAGGAGAAGGGGGTGACAGAGGACGAGATGGTTGGATGGTATCACCAACCTAATGGACATGAGTTTGGGTAAACTCCGAGAGTTGGTGATGGACAGAGAGGCCTGGCGTGCTGCAGCCCATGGGGTCATAAAGAGTTGGACACGCCTGAATGACTGACTGAAGAATACATATCCACAAAATAGAAAAGCAAATATAAGCAACCATTTAAATAGTTTCATGGTAGAGAAAATAGACTGGTAACTTCAGCAGGAAAAAGAAGCAAAGGAGGAGATAAACATTGTTGACTGAAGGAAAAAAAAATTGAATAAAACGGAAAGGGGATAGTTGGTGGAGGTAAGTCGTGGGAGTGTTAGGATGGTCAGTGGTCATTAGGAGACTATCCAGGTCATAGAGTGAGGGGGTTGCTTTAGAACTGAGGAATAAGGCAGGAAATGAGTGTCTGTTCTTTTGAAATACAGGTAAAAAGCCTTTCATTTTCAACCTACCATTACAAGCTCATCACATGCCTAGAACATCAGTTCCCTCTATACAAATGTAATAGAACACTGGGTCATACTTGTATTGGTGTGTGTGTGTGGGGAGGTGGTACTTGTGGGAAAAGACCACTTTCTGGGCTGAACAACTAAGTAGCATGCACCTCCCTCTACCTCTGGTAGAAGGATGAGTATCTGTTAAACAGTTCACTCATTTGGTGGGTTCTACTGGCTTCTGGAAAGACGGCTAATCAGTGAATTAGGTAGCACTTTCTGGAGTACAGTATATACCTATTTCTTGGATGTTCCTTTCCTTCTCTTTATAATTGTACTACATCAAGACCTTTGCCAAAATTTCTTTTTAGTGAGGAAATTTTGACAAGATTGCACAGGAATTGAAGTTTTCTCTTCCAAATCTTCCATTTCCACCCATCACCTGAAATTATTACTTTTATGGTTACTAGAAAAGACTCTGATGCTGGGAGGGATTGGGGGTGGGAGGAGAAGGGGATGACAGAGAATGAGATGGCTGGATGGCATCACCAACTTGATGGACATGAGTCTGAGTGAACTCCGGGAGTTGGTGATGGACAGGGAGGCCTGGCGTGCTGTGATTCATGGGGTCGCAAAGAGTCGGACAAGACTGAGTGGCTGAACTGAACTGAACTGAATCTTTAATAAGATCACTAAACATACCTTAAAACCTAAAATAAAAGTTCCAAGATTTTAGAAAGGAGGAAGTACCCTTCTCCTGTTTGTTCTTTTCTACCTTCTTTGTCACACAATGCTGCCTTCAGTGTCTTAGAAGGGCTTGTTTCTTCTAGGAAACTCATCCATTGAGATTCAAAGAGTGGGGTGCACCTGCACTGTTCACGTTTGTTGTCTTCAAGAAATTTCTGTGTGCCCAACTTGCTTGTAAGATACATACATGCAAAATGTTATGAATGATCTGTCTCTGCTTGTAAAAATCATATCTGTAAAAAAAATCCAGAAAAAGATACCAATGTTTATTTTAAATATTAAGCTATTTATACTTAAATATGAGTGTTAGTGAAATTATGTTTTATAATTAAATATATATAAATATAATGAACATCTGAGTTACCTTCTCCATGACTGTATTTTTTTCTTAGTACAAAATGACTCAAGACTGACTTCTTAAATTTCAGCCAACTCTTCATATGAATATGAGTCACTTTGAGGTAAAAACATCTCTGAGGGAAAGGAATAGAATTAGTCATTTTCAGAGAGAAGAAAATAATAGTGTTTGATTTTAGTTCACTAATGCAGCATGATAATTTCCCAGTTTTGTGTAACATGTACATTTCCTTTTTAAACTACTGACATCATATGGTGTGTGTACACATATACATATGTATGTATGTTTACATAGATAGATCTTTGTATCCTGCTTTGATTACATAACATCATATTTTGACCATTTCTATTATAAAAAATGTCAATAATATTTTGACCACTTCATAATAGCCTCTTGTAGATATATATTATACTTATTTTACTATTCCTCTTTTATTATACATTTAAAGCTATTTTTAAATATTTTACTATTAGAAATAATTCTTTGATAAACATGACTACCCTTAATCCATTGTTTTACCCTGGCTTTTTTCCAAGGGTAGATTCTTAGTAATGAAGTCATAGAGTCAAAAGCTGTTTTTTAAGGCCCTTGATGCATGTTGCCAATGCTTTGAAGAAAGGCCAGGTCAATCCATGCTGCTGTGACAGCCACCAGTATTGATGCATAGAGCAATATTATGTGTCTTTTTCCCTTTGTTAAATAAACTGCTTCAGGTATAGGGGAAAAAATTATAGGGAATAATGTAAACAAACCTATGTACCCACTACCAACTAAAGAAATCAAAGTTACAAATAGCTGTGACGTCCCCATCTCATTTGCCTCACTTTCTTTCAAAGGTGACTCCTAAGTGTGGTTTTATCACTCTTTTTTTTTCTTTTTTTTTAATATTTAATAAATGGTACAAAGCTCAATGCCATAAACATTAACAGTTAAAATTTCACCAAATGAAAAAAATACTGTAGAATACACAGTTGCAAAAAGCTACATTAAGTTATTTTACAATTGCCTCAAGCTGCAAAAAGAAAAAATACCCAATGCCATACCTAAGTTATCCCTCTCTCAAAATAATGCCATTTATATTATAAACCATGAGCTCCCCATCAAAAGACGGGAACTGCTTTTGTTAATTCATATATATATATATATATATATATGACTGTATCACTTTGCTATACACCTGAAACAAACACAACACTGTAAATGAAATATAGTACAATATAAAATAAAAATAAGTAACAGATCTTTGGGGCTTTACACTGAGTTAGAGTTCCTATCAGAGGGACAATAGCACCACAGCCTCACTGGATCCTCATGAAGGAGGCACACGAATGACTGGATTACAAGAGTTACAGGAATGAGAGCTGCTCATTTCCCAGAAACTACAGCTCACAGAAAGCCAACAAAGGCATGAGATACAGACCATTCACTTATGAATGTGTAAAACTCAAGAAAGGCCTCATCACTCCTACAACATGTCGAAAGTGCCTCAGAATTCACACAATACCGACTTTCTCATGGTTCTGGTTAAATCACATGTATCAGTTTATGGTTTTAACATTCTTGAATGCATCTCTATACTGTTACTGTACTAGCCTTTGCTTCTGGTTTTGCACTAGGCCTTTCTTAAACATTTACTAATGTGATATGTGACAGAACAATTGTGCGATGTTGATTTAATCAGCATTTTCATGGTTACTTGTGAATTTGAACTCATTTCATGTTTTGACTGCTCATTGTTTCTCTCTCTGTCCCTTTTAAAATTGGCCTTTGGTTTTTCCTTGTCAATTTCTATATCTTATATATATTAAAGAAACAACTTTTAGACATATTTGTAGAAGATGTTCTATTTACTTTTATTTTAAAATATCTTTGAAACATAGGAATTAAAATACAACAAAGTTATCAATCTTTTTGTTAACTTCAATCATTACTTTAATGCTCATAATATCTTTCTATGTCCAAAGTCCACCTAGCATATGTTTTTCTACTAATCTCTTTTGTATAGTTTTCTAAAGAGAGGAATCTGCCTGTGTGTCTAATTTTTAGGAGTTGATGGGGGCAAGAATGCCTGTGTATATTCTCCTCCTTCAATCAAATGTGAATACTTTAAAGGCAAGAACCATTTTTAAATCTTTTTTCCTAACTCTACACCTAGTGGAGTTAGAACTTTAGGAATGCAGAAATTGCTAGAATATGTTTGTTAAATAAAGAAATGACCATCATATTCATATTTTACATGCACTACCTTAGTGAAAACATTTTATGACCCTTTTGGAATCTATCCTGAAGCATTTTCTTTCTCTCCACCTTCTCTTATCTCCTTTGTATTTGTCTTAAATAACTTCAAGTATTATAAAAATGGCTTATTTGCTTCATTTGAAATAAGCCATATTCCCATTTAGAGATAAAAATTAAAAATGTGAACGCACAAAAAAATTAACAGCATGCTTTTTCCAACCCAGCAGCAACTTATTGAATTATCTAACCCCAGTTCTGTACATAGATTTGTGATTTATATGTAGATGGAGAGAAATGATCTCTAGCTAAATGACAAATGAAATAGATGACAGATACATAGAGATTACATGCTTTAAGTTAAACAACCAACTGGTTTGAAGCTGGAATTTCCTTGGCTTTATAGCATTCCCAGCCACCCCTGCCAGAACTCTGAAGGTCTGAATGGTATATCCTGAGTTGTTAAAGAAATTATGAATTTTTAACATATCCAGAGGATGAAGTACTATCCACAGATAACATTTAGTATTTGTGGGCCATGTTGGTTTCAGAAAACTTTTGCATTTTAAATATTCACAGAGGTTGGTAATATTCACACCCAAAATTCATACCTGACTTAAGACCCAATTCCAGGTTTTTCTTTGGCATCCTCCACAACTCTGAATGGTTATGCCTCATTTCGCCCAAATCAGAAATCATCTTTTCTGATTCCTTACCACTGCTCCATGTGGAAACTTACTCTCAAGGAAAATTCTGACACCAGGATGTGCCACCTCAGTTTTAAGTTAGAAAAGCCTAGTGGATTGATACTAGGATGTGAATGCAGGTTAAAACAAAGGAAGACCGAAGGAGAAGCTCAAGTCACCTCTCTATAGGTAACTTTTTTTTAATTGAATAGCCACCTTCTTCTCCCAAAGAAATTAGGTTTTTAAAAATATATTTAAATGGCACCAAGATTGCAGTTCCTCCTGATTACAGCCGGGGAGTTAAGCTGAGCCTGTCATTCTTTTCTTAACTTAGGCTGTTCTGGATTATTCCTCTGTGAGTTTATGAGTTAACAGTGAGGTACCAGCTGAACTTTCTATTTCCGGGCTGGTGTTCACTTATGTCATGACTTTGTTGAAATATGACTTTAAAACACCATTAATGAGCAGTTGCTTCTGGTCAAAATCTGGTGGCAGGTCCATTAGTTAGATTTGGTCTTTTCCCAGTTTGCTGTCTGTCTCCTTTTCCATTCAAAAGTACGGAGTTTGGTGGAACCCAGTACCCTGAGCAATACTGAGCAGCACCTAAAATCATTTGATAACAAGAAACTGTCTTTAGTCACTTTAAGGCAAGGTGAAGCTGATGTTTGATGCACTATGTATTTAATTTAGTTTGCTATAGAAAAACAATACAGATGCAAGGACCCCAGATAAAACCTTTTCCTTCTGAGAGAAGGATCACCTTCTTCACACAGTAAAATTAATTTCCAGCTTCCCTTTTGGCCACACAAAAGACTTTTTGGAGGTGGAATTAAATCTGGAGGTTTTCTCTTGTCTGGATTTTCTTGCTAAACGTAAACTGTTTCAAAGAAGGTTGAAATTAGACTAATATTTTCCAAAGTGTCTACCTTTCAGTCTCACTGAAGAAAACCTCTGGAATTTTTTTCACTGTGCTGAAATACCATGACACCTGTCTAGACCAATTAGAGCAAAAGAGCGGTTGAGTCTCTGTAATAGAAATGATGGATGTGTTGGGGATGGTTTTAGCGACTCATTAGCCAAATGCTACAAAGATATAAAAGTTTTTATTTTCATTTACAGCAAGAGCCTGCTTAAACCTGTACCATTCTCTCCATTACCTCTTTCTTGTGCAGTTGAAAGCAACTATCTGTTCAAACCACCCAGCATGCCTCAAATTTAGTATGCAAACTGTCCTGTTGCCTGTTCCTTTTGAGTTATCCTGATCCTATTTCTAACTAGTAGGATTTCCAGACTGAAAGAGGAAAGTGGCAGTAATTTAAGTATACTTTAAATTCATTTCTTTCTATCCATCAATTGTGCTTGGGAGATGGACACACAATGTTTTGGGTTTTTTTTTTTTCTCTTCCTTTACATTTCTTTTTCTCTTCATCTCAATTTATAGCATTTGAGTTTGCTTTTGTCTTTTATTATCCTCACCCAGCCTCCATCTTCTCATCCCCTCCCGTGATTGGTCCTGTGGCAGGTGCATCTTTCTTTGGTGCTTTGGAAAACAGGAGGCCTTTATTCATATCAAGTCCACAGTATCATAAATGCAATTTCGATTCGGGTGTAGAGGTTGCCCTGCTTGTAATATGAATCATAAACACCAGCAATGCAATTTTAAGAAGCTGTTTTCTCCCCCCAAGAAAGAAGGAAAATAAAATCTCTGAATCTGCTAAAGTCAGACCACCTCCCTCCACCTGCTTCCTTACTCTGAACAAAGGCTGGTCAATCTCAACCCTTCTGAATACTGTATGAAATTCCAGGCCACATACAGAGCATGTATGGAAACAGAATGTGCAGCAGGAGATGGATTGTGCCGCTCGCAGTATTTACGTACTGGCGGCCCTGTTTGTGCGCACACACACGCGCATGCGGCACGCCGGTGTGGGGGGAATGGCTGGCTGTTGGTGCAGATTTATATTTCCCATCACTGCTCTCTATCCTTTGGGATTAACTTTGTCACGGGAACACCAGCGGGGGTTTATTACAGTGTATGACAGCAGGTATGGGGCTGTATGTACATTGTAGATTCATTGTCCTCCTGGATCAGGATTAATACAGCCACACACCCCTTCCTTCCAAGAGCTTACTTGGTGCGCGGACATTCATATATCTTACGGGGCTGGATCTTCACAAGGCCTCTGGAGGTGGGGATAGGACCTACATGGCTCCGCCAGGGTTGGGAGTGCATTCAAAGAGATTTGGTTGTAAAGGCTTACGGCTTTTCATTTAGAAATTTCGGTTATTTAAGAGACAGAAATGCACCTGAAATAGGAAAACTGGCCAAACAAGAAGAAATTCATAATTCGCCAGTGTGATTCAGAACAATTAAATAGACACAATGCTCTCTGAAGCTGTAAGTTTAGTGACATCAAATGTAAATTTGTTAAGTGCTATGAGCAGGGCAGGCATAGAATTTGGTACTGTAAGGAGCACAAGAGGGTTTCTAGAATCGAAAAATTCAGCTTCTGAGCATTCACATGGTACAGCTCTCCTCCCATCTCCCAGAACTTCTTGTTTTCTGGTGAAAGATTCTTGTTCAGGATCAAATAGAAGCTCATTTGGTCTAGAGCCCTTTTCAGCAGACTTTTTTTCTAAGCCTGAAAAATTAGGATACTTCACAAATGGTTGTTTTTTCTCTAAAAGAATAGATCCATAATAAATGTAAGCCCCAGAAATCATCTACTTTTTAAATAGTTGTTTGAGAGAAGAATTTTGAAAATATAATTGGGGGAAGAAACTGGAGTAACATTGATTTTTTAAAAGATTATAAATTTTGATATATTTGTTAATGAAGAAAGTTTATAAATTGCTTTCTTTATTCCCAGAAATGTGATAAAAGAATTAATGGGTTGGAGATAGACATTATGGATAGTTTTTAAGTAGAATGATTTAAAGGGATATTACTCATTTCTAGATAATGTACTAGGTGCTGGATACTACAAGCAACAAAATAAAATTTGTCACCTCAAGAAATCCATAATTCAGGAGACACCTTGCACTAACCCCTTAGCTTATCCTGCTTCTTCTAACCTTTCAACATCCTCCCACTAACAGCTGTTTTCTTAAAGTATGTCAAGTCTTTCCCAGGCATGATCATTATTATGAACAAATGGTTGAAAAAGACACATCTGAAGTTTATGCAAGATTCTTCATTCAAATGAGCTTTGGGAATTCTCTGGTGGTCCAGTGGTTAGGACTCGACACTTTCACTGCAGTTGTCCAGGTTCAGTCCCTGGTCTGGGAACTGAGATCCCACAGGTCATGCAGCGTGGCCAAACAAAACAAAACAAACAAACAAACAAACAAAAACGAAGGTGCTTTAAGTCATACAAATCAGAAGTCAGGTTTTTCTTGACAAGCTGATCAGTAAGGTGAGTTGTCTGTGCCCCTGTACCTCAGACTTTCTGGCTTGAAAAAGATGCTTAAGAGTCTATGATGCTCTCCTCCACTTTATCAAGAGATTGAATCTTGCTGAAATACACAGTTAGTTACACCTTTCCTTAGCTTTTATATAAGACCTTTCATGATAAGGGCTTTTCTTTTTGTTTTCTCTTCCTTCTGTCCATCTTCAAATTCTAGCAAATATCTACTGTTAGAAGCCCCTGCTTCCCTGTAGCTCAGATGGTAAAGAATCCGCCTACAATGTGGGAGACCTGGGTTTGATCCCTGGGTGGGGAAGGTACCCTGAAGAAAGAAAAGGCAACCCACTCCAGTATTCTTCCCCGGAGAATCCCATGGACAGAGGAGCCTGGAGGGCTTCAGTCCATGGGGTCGCAAAGAGTTGTACACTATTGAGTGACTAGCACTACTCTACTAGGAGCCTTTGCATCCACCTTGCTATTGCCTACATCTGTGTCTTTGTATATGTTTTGCCATACCCTTTGAAGAAATCTCTTCTGCTTAATGTTTTTCACACTTGACAAAATCCATGATTTCCTTCAAAACTATGTATATGCTTCAGTGTTTTAATCATGTGTCATGTGTTTAGCCATGTCTGACTCTTTGTGATCCCATGGACTGTAACCCGCCAGTTTCCTCTGTCCATAGAAATTTCCAGGCAAGAATACTAGAGTGGGTTGCCATTTCCTCCTCCAGGGGATCTTCCCAACCCAGGGATCGAACCAGTGTCTCCTGAGTCTCCTGCATTGCAGGTGGATTCTTTACCTGCTGAACCATTGGGGAAGCCCATTTTCAATCATAACAGTATATTATTTTTGTTTTCTTCTCTGTCTTCTCTATAATATGATGATGAATTTTTTGACATAGGGAGCAAAGACATGTATGGCTGCATCAGAAGTAGAGAATAAAGTTCTCCTTTATCCCTTGATCCTCTACAACAAACATAGAGTCTGGCACAAAATAAGTTCTAAATAAATATTCATTGGGCTGTATGTTGAAGGAGATTGTAAAAGTTAGGTGAAACAACTGGAAAAAAAACAAAGTAACATTATCATGTAAAAGTGAAGCGTCCCAAACATGTATGTCACCATGCTTTAGAGGAGTGTAAAGTCGATGAAGGACAGGAGAGTTGCCAAGTCTTCCAGGCGGAGGGAAGGCCTGAGATGGAAATTAAAGGTAAGAAGAGAATGTTTGTGGGGGGAGAGAGGGATGACATTCCAGAGAAAAAGAGCACTGGCAGCAAAGAGCGGTAGACTATTCGCTGGTGATCACATAGTCTAGATTTGGTAAGTGGTTCTCACTGCGCGTCACTTAATTTTTTTTTTTTTTTTTACTGAAGGCCATTCATCAAATGAATGTTGAAACATAATTTAATTTTCACATCTTTGTAAGATTTTTCATATAAATATAATTGTAAATTGAAATATGTATCCTGGTCTTAGATTAGACGATAAGGGGACAAATTCTCTATGTCAATGTGCAGTTAAAGATAGAAGTCTTATGTTTAGGGGTACAGATGGTTCAAGGAAACCAAGGTCATGGCATTTTCTTTTATGGCTTTGCTTTGGCTGATGATTCCCTTTCACCCGTTTCCATCCCAGATATAGGAGCTATATAGCCATCCATGTCCAGCTCAAAGTGGAAACCAACAAATTTGATACATGACATGTCAAATACATTATTTATTGTCATATGCATGTCACTTAAGGATCTGTTTCATGAAGAAGGGGGAACTTTTAGAGCCTGACTAGGCAGTCATTCCAGGACCACCAGCATCACTTGGGGTCTTGTTAGAAATGCAGAGTCCCAGGTCCCAGCCTGCACCTAAATCAGAATCTACATTTGAACAAGCTTCCTAAGTGATGTGAATTCCACTGACCTGCAGACTGTACTTTGCGTAGCAAAGCCTACAGTGTTTTTTATACAGGTTCCTCATCTGAACCACCAATAAAAACCACCACAGAAAATTATTTGAGAGACTGTTTTCTCAATCTCCCAGAATTGGGAGATGAGTAGTACATTCTAGGTGCAGAGGTAAGAGGTTAATTTATTACATGCAATGGATGCCTTGAAGAATTAAGGCTTAATTAATCCTCTCAATGGATTCTCAATCAGGAAAGGCACCCGGAATCCTGAACTTGAAGGAGAATTCAGGTTGACGCTATTATACTTAAACTTCATTAAATGTGAACACATTGAACTAAGCAGGTGTGAGCTGTAATCTTACTGTGAGATGGAGGGCTTCCCATTGGTGAATCTGTTTTTATTCTGAATTAGCAGAAATCATGGCCAGCTTTGTACAGACTACAGCAAATTTAAATCTAAAAAAATTTAGCAGACCTTCCATGACCAATTCACAAAACCAAATGGTACAGATCTAGCTGTGGCTGAGTTAAGTAAATAAAAGTATGACACATGTCTTTCATAGCTCCACATACATACGATATTTAAATAGCTTCAGAATCCAAAGATATTTTTCTCAGACACCTAAAATAAAAACCACTTTTTGTGTGTGCCAGAATGTAGAACAGTCACTGGATATGTGGTAATAGGAGAGATGAAATTCTTCCATGCTTTGGGCCCATGAAAATGGGGCCACAATTGACATTATTTCGCAACTTTCTCCATTAGCATTCTTTACGACAGTCACACCTGTCCTTTGCATGTAAATAAATGTGTGTGAGATTGGATCTGGGAAAGAAGAAATGTCTTTGAGCAGGAGGCAGCATTTGGCCTCACTACACAGAGTAAGAAATCAGGAAGCGCAGAGGCACATTAACAGCCGGGGACTTCTGACGTTGACCTCCTACAAAATTGGATCAGGCTTTTCCCTGGCAGTTGTATTAAGCGCACACATTTGATGAAATGTGCTTCTGAAGCTGGCATATTTGACTGCTTGCTTTCTTTCTTCCCTCTTTTTTTTTTTTCTGGGGGGATAGATTCTTTATTATCTGCTGAATTCATTTCACTCTGTCAATATTCTATAGAAAAATGATGGATGTTCTATAATTTTGACTTTTATATTAATTCATAATTTTGATGGCTCTACCTGAGGGCTGCTTTTCTCTCTTGCCGCCTTTGCCGCTCCTCCCTCCTGCCCCTGACTTGGGTCTCTGGTTGCTCCATCCGGCAGCTAAGCTTATGACAGCCGCATCTCTCCTTATTGCCTCAGCGAACTGCAGGTCTTTTTTCATATTAAGCTCGCAATAACAGCAATGAAATTCAGATTTATAGCTGGAAATCAGCCTATTTGTAATATAAAACATAAACATTGGAGCATTTGCAAAAGCTAAAGAAGTTTTTTTTTTCCTGCTTTGTATTTTTCCTTCCTTGGAACTTCATGACTTGAGTCCCAAACAAGGGCTATTTTAAAATTTTCTGGCACCATGTAATATAATTGATAATAGTGTTTAAGCAGCATCTAATATCATCCAGCATAGTGCAAAGTGAGCCATCCCAGGATATGAGCTTAAAAAATTGCATTAACACTTAGACAAAATGAAATTTTTATACTTGATTTGCTCATGGTTGGACGGATGCAACTAAACACAATTTGAGCTGTCACTTTGCAAAGGGGAAAAAAATATGCAACTTTGGAATGTTTCAAATGAGCCCAATATTAGATTCTATAACTCAGAGTGACACAGGAAATACTATTTGCAACACGATTGGTTCATTAATATTTGGTAATTGTAGTACATCATTTTAAAGGGGAAATAAAATGCAAACAAATGTTTGCAGCTTCCAGTCAGTCACTGCTTCTCAACTGCCACCACCAGGAAAGGTCTGGGAGCGAAAGGATACATGCATTGGGGAAGTTATAGTTCCCCCTCCCCATTTTCATTTTGGAAGAATAATTTTCCTCATAAACCAACATGTCAGACAAAGCATCTACATTTTTAAAAAAATATTATTTCATGATTTTCCACATGCACATTTGATGTAAACCCTGGAGGTGTATTCCCTGAGTACCTATTACCTCCATTTTAGGGAAATTACATTAAATTATTAGTGACAAATTTACTTGTCTGCCAATGTATTTTTCTGGAATTTTACTACAACATCAATACTTGGCTGTTTTATATGGGCCCTCATTTACCTGTCTTTGAAGGCAGCCACCCCTTGGGGAGCCCTGTCTGTCACTAACAGAAGCTGGAAAAAGTCTTTAAGTGTAACATTCACAGTTTTGAATTAGATGGAAAAATATGTTGTACTTTAAAAATATAATGCACCCCTCTGAGTTTCACAATTAGGCAACTTGTTTCATAATCTATTGTTTCACTTTTTGAATAGGGAGGAAGCAACCCAGATCATCACCAGGTACCGGAGCATGAACAATGGATGTTATCTTCAGGTGTAAAGTATGTCTGCCAAGGACTGACAGCAAAATGGGGATGGATGGTCACATGCTTGTGTTATTTTAGGGGAATTAGTGCAGAGAGGATTTACAAGGATACGAATGAGCCTGCAGCTCTGAGGTCCCTCGTTTGAGAGGTGCCTTTAGTGTCCTGGGAGCTGTTGGGAGCTGTGGAGGGTTCTGGGATGGCAGGGTGGCCGGGAGCCAGGTGTCATCAGGGGAAAATCTCAGAAAAGAGGGATCGATGAGAGCCAGTTCTTTGTTGTGATTTATTTCCTCATTTTAAGTAAATATTAGCACCAGAGCCTTATTCCATATTCCTTTCATACAGAGAATTCTGCAAATTTCTTTGTTTCAGACCCCACAAAACCAGGATCTGTTCTAAAGAAGGATGCTATTTTTCTTGGCATCCCAGTTTATGAACAGAGTTCTGGTAAGCAGAAGCAACATGTGTGAGGAATAGAACCAAAGTTATGCCTCAAACTGTAGAGTCCTGTTGAGGGAATGCATGAGACAAGTGAGCGTGCAGTACACATAAGGAAAGTTTGAAGCAGAAGCAAAGTGAAAATGAAGAATAGTGAGCAAGAATGTAAGTCCTAGTGATGTGTGCTTAGTCACTCAGTGATGTGTGCTTAGTCACTCAGTCGTATCTGACTCTTCGTGACCCCGTGGACTGTAGCCCACGAGGCTCTGCTGTCCATGGGGATTGTCCAGGCAAGAATACTGGAGTAGGTTTCCAGGCCCTCCTCCAGGGGATCTTCCCAATCCAGGGATCGAACACAGGTCCCCATTGCAGGTGGATTTTTACCCTCCGAGCCACCAGGGAAGCCCGTAAGTCCTGGGGGTGGGGGATGGGGGAGTACATTCATGTCTCCATTTTTCCTTTGATGTAGAATTCTTCATTAGAGTTTACCAAAGCTCTGATGACATTTAAAATTTCTCCTATATTATGTTTGGTTCTCTGGTTTATATATTATTTTTTCTTTGAGATTCTTAATTATTTAGCAGAATAGTTCATTTGTAGTTTAAGATCCTGGGGTCTCAAGTTGGTCAAGATCCTCTGTGTCTTGGTCTTACCAAAAATATGCAAATAATTTGTTATTGTAGATACTTAACTTGGAGTCGAGAATTGCACAGATATGTGTGTGTGTGTGTGTGTATATACACACTATATATATATACTAAATTCTAGTATATATTTTATATATATACTAAATTCTCAGGAATTATTTTCTTAAGAAGTATGCAACTCTATATGACTCAACCTTTGGCTATTGCTGTTCTTCCCCATTTTCTGCTATTCAGGAGCCTCCCTTTTCTAAAAGCCTTTCCTTCCCTCCCCCCAAAACACAACCATTTAGATCAAATTAACTAGAATAACTGTTTCAACTGACCTAAATTCATCCTCTGCTATGGCTTGGGAGGTTTGACCTTAATTAAACCTCTATTTTGCCGGAGAATGAGACTGCTGGAGGGGAAGACCATATGAATTTCTACTTTCATTTCAGGTGGAACATTAGTAGCACCTGGGAACAGATCGTTAATGAAATATGTGTTTTATCCAGCAGTGCTCTGTTAAGACCTGGAAATTTGGCAGTTTGGCAAGTCTAAATGGGGAAGAACAGTAGCTAATGTCACCAAAAGGAGGTAGTAAAAGGTCAGTACTCCTGAAAGAGATATAAGGGGTGATGACTCAGGACAAAATGGCAGAGACCTAGGGACCATGAGCATATTATCGGATTTCCTTTCCAACTTCTCAGTTTCCCTTGCTCACTTAATCATTGTCCTTGGTGCCAAACAACTGAAATTCGTGAAGACATTTAGTAGTCACAACTACCCTACAGGACAGATACTGTGATCCTCATTTTTCCCAAGAGGAGACCAAAGTACAGGGCAATGTAAACATTTTCTTAAGTATATCTAATAGTCTAGCCAGGATTCCTACTGACTTGCTTCTCACTCACAGTCCAGTTAATTTCTTCTCTGTTCAACTATCTTCTAGCCATCTAACTAATTCTGAATGCTGAGCTGTTTTGAAATGTTTACTCTTCTTTGGCCAATTTTAGTATCTCTTGAATAGTAGTCTTTGACTATATTGTCCAAATTTGAATAAAGAACAATTAAAGATGAAACTCATCTAACTTTGGTCCCTAACACATTGCCTTCACTGAGGGGAAAGGGACCAGTGATAAACTTGGGAAGGAAAGGTAATCGTGCAGAAATCTGGGCAAACCTATATATTCCATCCTGAACTGCATCAACCCTAGTAGTAAAGTGTTGTGTGTTCATCTTCCTTCAAACCAGAGACTCTTTATTGAGAGAAAATGTTTAGAAATTGTTCACCTGTCCTAACTGTTGAGATGTCATTGCTAACATCTCCTACAGCTCCATTTCTGAGGGCTCATGAAGCTTCATGATTACTTTAAACCAAACAAAAATTTTGTTAAAAAGGTTGGGATTGATGAGTGACAGCCACCCAGTGGAAATGTCATCAAAGCCTTTCAGTTTTGTTTTGCATTTATTGCTCTAAGAGCAATATTTATGTTTCTTTGACATTTGAAATCAATGCTTCCACTTATAAATCTCAACCTGAGAAACAGGTGTATGCTGTTACACTTATGCTTTTGTTCTTAGGATGCAACCAAAACAGAATATTCTTCTTCTGCCCCTGCCACTATCGTGGGTGCCCCCCACCCATTGAATGCAGTTGTAGCTCTAATATTTCAAATGCAGTCTGTGGGTTAAATTAATCAGGTGGATAATATTAAGTACTTATCAAAGCCTACTAGTGTGCTAGGTATTTTGGAGGAAGAAATATACCCAGGATCCTACATGTAGTCAGAGAAACAACCAACAGTAAAGCTGATAGAGCAGCACTGGTTTAAAAACTGAGATATGAAATAGAGACTATTGTTGATGCTCAGAGAGATAGTATGTGGTAACCAGTGACAGTTTTGTGGGTGGGAGTTGGGTTTGGTCAGCAGAAAATGGCATAGAACATTTCTGGCAAGGGACAGGAGAGGCAGGAGGTGGGAATATCCTGCATTTTGCAGCTGAGGCTGGGATAAGAAATAAGTGGAAATGGATTTGAAAAATGGAAATGAAGAACTCTATAAACTGTGGGGCATTCATCATGAGCCACTAAAAGATCACTGACTAAGTTTGAGAAAGCATAACTATTGATAGAAAGGCCAAGAACTTTACAGACCTATAGTTTTACTTTCCCCATGCTGCTCATTTTTATTAAGATTTGTATAGCTTTGGGTGGAATTTTGAAGGTGTTCTTATTTTGAACCCTCTCATAGAGAAGTTAGATGTTGAATTTTTCTTAGCTTTTCATACTAAATATCCATTGAGACGATGTTGAAGAGTGTCTGCACAGGCTAGGACACTGGTGATTTAAAATATGCTCTTCTTTTCTTTTTCTCCCCAGAAGCATCCTCTAACTTATCCATGGTAGTCAGCTGTGACAGGTCATAGTTCCATCAGTCTCTTGCCAAGAGTCACATCCTGGTCCTTTATTCTGGTTCAGAAAATGCCATCTTCTGAACTACCGAGGGCACCAAAGATACAGTGGGTCTGCCTGGCACCTTTGGAACAAAACTTAATTTGGGGTCCTGCTTCACCTTCAGAGATTTAGCAGAGCTCACTTTGCCCTTTTAAAAATTCAAATCTGTTTCCATAAAGAGGACTCTGTTTCAGATATAAAATGAGAGAGTTTGAATTGCAGTCATCTCTTCATGGTTTGAAGTCTACATATATCTTTAAAAAGTGCTTCTCGGTTCCTTAATCCCCCTGTGAAAAGAAAGAGACCAACTTTGGATTATGGACTTTCTCATTATGAGCTGTGGAACTTGGGATGAGTTACTGAAGTTCTCTGAGCCTCAGTATCACCATCTATAAATGTGGAATGATAATAATTCTCTATAAGCTTATGGTTTAAAAAAAATTAAAAATATAAAGAAACTGGCAGTGTACTTGACTCATAGTAGAAGATCCCCCCAGTATCTTCTCTATCTTTGAGTTTGTGACTTGATAGAATTTTCTAATCCCAGGGTGTTGTAGGATTTAATTTGGTAGAGAATTGCCAGTAGGCATTTAAGAGAACCAGTGGACAGTGATGGTGATCTTGCTTCTAACATTCTAAGGTTCTCAGATAACTCAGCTCTGAGGAACTGCCCTAAATGGGGAATACTATAATGATGATCATTATTGACTGAAGTCTAGACACCAGACACAGCACTGCTAGTGTCCAGTTGTAACAAATTCATTTGCCAGGCAAAAGGAGACCCTGTGGGTTGCATGGATATTCCATTATGAGTGATCTGACAGTACCTGAACGTTAGTTAATGACTTAGAAAGAAGTGGTTCAATTGCCTCATAGGCCAATGTGCACAGCCAGGAGAAGTTCACAGGTAGCACCACCTTGGGAGTCAAGGAGAAATGACAAGGACATTATTTAGGACACCCATGGGAGCCTGTATGAATGGAAGGGATAGCATGTGGGTAACTGAAGGAAGGCACTGTCATTCTCCTACTCAGAAAGTTTGTCAGTCCTAATGGTTTTAAATGAGACTTCTTTTCTTTTTGTTTGTTTCTAAGCAGGGTAACATTTTTAGAGCCCTCCCTATGGTACCTTGTTTTATAAGTTGATTTCCTATAAATGAGGCTTCTTCAGTGATTTTCTCCTGCAAAAACATTTCTAACAAAGACAATACATTTGACTAATAATAGCTCAGATGACTATCTATTTTTCTAGAAATTTTCATAAAGAAACAATTTTTCAGGCATCTCCATCTCATATATAAATTTCTGTTAAGTAAATTGTACAAATTTATCTTCTTGGTTAAAAGCATTGAACTAGATGGTGAGTTCTCTTGGCAGTGCTTTGCACATGTTTTTAATATCTTGTGTCCTCTAAAAAATGATCAAGGATGATTTATTTGGAACACAAATAATTATATTGTACGTGTGTATATACTACATATACCTGCACCATCCCCAGTGTGTATTTTAGCAACTTCTGCTAGAAGAATTCATGTCTCGTGTTTGTCTTCAATACTCAGTGCCTTTTATTTGCCCTTTGCTGTTTTCCTCGCCTCACTGTCAGCGCTTGATGAGGAGTCAGCTGCCCGAGTGGTCAGCAGCTAGATTCCCACATTATGAACAGCCCTTCATATAAATTACTGCTGATGGTAGAGGCCCCCCTCCTCCCAGTTGCAAGGGTTACTTACATTTCAGAATGTTGGAGGAGGAGGTGTTTGGTTTTGAGCAGAAAGAACTTCTTTGCACACTTGCTGTTTACAAACTCGTCTGTACCTAATCTTTCATTTCGGCTCAAGATGGAGGGTTTATGATGAATGCAGTTGACGCAGAAAATGGCCGAGTGCTTGGCTTCTTTTAAATACATCATGCTCTGTGCACACAGGCTCTGAGCATCAGTTAGAGAGAAGTGACAGCCGACTTGACCTTTCTCTCTGAATCGCATGTGGAAAAAGGGAATTAGCTTGCTACAATAGTACTTGTGAACTTGCTTTAACTTATCACTTTCCTCTTTAGAAGGAGGAATGCACGTTAGAAATGCAAAATCACCTTCAGGTCTCATGTTGTTTAAAATGGAACTAAACTTCCTGATGATATTAAATCAGATGTGTCAAAAGAATTTACTAAGGTGATCATAATGCACAGCATACAAGTTTTCTTCTCTTTTTCTCTCTCTCATTTTTTTTAAACAAACCAATATTTACATTTAGTGTTGAGATGCATTGTATGTGTGTATTGAATTTTGCATTGGCTATTGAGCTTCCTCAGGAGACCATAGGAACAATAGGTCTACTAGTGAGGTACGAGGTATAAAAGCTTTTAAATTGGCTTCCCTGTAACTGGAAACCAAATAAATGGCTATGGGAAATAGGAAAGGAGACTTAGCAGGGTTTTTTCCATAGTTGCCAATTAATGCTTTTAGAAGATCTAGTATGCTCTGCCTACACCCACAACAGCTTGATTGACACAGACCTCAGCCAATCATATTGTTTCCTTGTCAGCTATAATTAGCCTATGATCAATTACCATGATTTTAGACTAACTTGAATGGGAAGTAAAAACACATTGTAACCCAAAAGCTCATCAGGTAAATATACCATATAGAGAAATATCTTCTCTGACCTCTCTGACATTTTCAAACTGTTTAAAAGTTGAAGTTAATTCTTTCTGATGGCCTTTCATCTTTAGTTGACAACAGAGAGCCCCAGAGTGGTGACAGCTCTTGTCAAGTGGGACTGTCTTATCAAAAACAGTACCCTCCAGATCTTTCAATCCAAATATTCTAATCTAAAATAATTGCATTTAAAATTTCATGTAGCTCTTATGTCTTCTCCGAACTATCCTGGTATGAAACCACACAAATCTCTCCCTGCAACCCACTTTAAGCTTCAAATTTTGCTAGTTTAAAAATGCATTGTAGAGGTACCATGTAGCCTGGAGATTATAAAACTGTAGCTGGACTGAACAGCTACAATTTGTTCTGTTGTGTCTTTTATTTGTATCTACATGCTCGGAAGGTGTTTCTGCAAGTGTCAGTCTGAGTTCTGTTTCTGTACTCCTCGTGCTCAATCCAAGCAGCATCAAATCTTGTCTTTTGCAAAAGCAGCAGAGATCCTGGATTTGGCTCTGAGATGATGTGAATCATCTGTTGAATATTTAGATTTTTAACACCATGTTTTAGTTATCTCTTCTAAACTCAATTCAATTTGTGATATGGAGGAACCTGTAAATGGCATGTAACTGTTAGCCGCTAGCCATGTTATTATCCATTGTCTTGGATCCCAAGACAGATGGCTGGACCCCAGATCTTTTGTAGAAGGACTTTTTTGCTGGCTTATAGATTTGAAGGCAATTTCCATCCTCTGTTACCAGCCCTGTTGATACAGGTACCGATGTTACAGGGGATTGGTTTATGTTTGGGGTTCAGAGATGTTTCTTTTTTGGCAGAATCCTTCCACAGACCTGTGTTTTTCCTGTCCTCCTTCCTTGCATAAGCCAGAATTCCTTCTCATAGTCTCTGACCAAGTCCTATCACAGGCATCATCCTGGGCCACTTTCTCCTGGTGCCTCTTTAGCAGTGGTCTTGGACTGACATTTCTTTCTCCATCCCTTCCCTTCCTCTGCCCTTCCTCTAGATTCAGCTCCCACACTGTGCCCTGAGTTGTGACAGGTTTTTTTTTGTTTTTGTTTTTAAATAACTCTGCCCCCTTGAATAAATTATTTAGTTAGGTTTATGTGAAGAGAAGATCACACTGAAAGGAACATACTATCCTTCTCAAACTGATTTTCATTGTTAAAACACAGCAGACTCACTTCCCGTTCACATAGGTGAGGCGGGGCTGCAGAGTCAGGGTTCCAGATTGAAGCAAAAAGAACTAAGAAATAAGATCCTTTAAGATCTTTCCTGAGAAAGCAATAAAAGTAAAAATGTGCATACCTTCTCGGTGTTAGCTTTTCTCTTAGATACAAGTTACTTGTGGAATCTTTCTATTTTTTATTTTAAGCTTTTACTCTAGGAAAAAAAGAGACAGAAAAGGAGGACCCAAAGATTTTGCATCTTTCAAAAAGCCAACATGATAAAACAAATAGTATATTCAAAATAAGATCTATTTCAGAGCCAGAAGTCTGTCTGCTGCTGACATTTGGGATCTGAGTTGACTTTCCATATTCCATGTAGACTTCTGCTTTTATTTTTTCAAATGGCTGGATGACCAGTCACATGTGGTCCTGACTAGACAGATGCCTCATTACCAACCTGGCGTTTGCTGCTCCATGAACAGCACAGATGTGCTGAAGGGAAGTGTTGCCGAATATCTTCCCTCTTTTCTTCCATGTTCTTCCTTTCTTTTGTCAGAGAGCATGCTTCAGAGAGCATGTCTTTCCAGACATAGATATTACTAAAGATATTACATAAACCTGAAAATTTGCTTATTCATTTTAGGCAGTGTAAGACAGAGACAGATGAAGGCCCGTGGTATAGCTTATCTCTGGGCCCGAAGAAAAGTTCTAATAGAAAACAGCAGTGTGCCGAGGGTGTTAAAAGGGTTAGGGTTCAACTCTCCGAGGTTGATTTTATTAAGACTTTAATGGTGCTGTGGCCACACCCTACCTGCTGCCTCAGCAACACAATTTAGTCCTGTCCTCTTTCTGGGAGATTCATGGGCCTAGGCTTATTTATACAAAACTGCTTGCAAGAAGGACAAATGCAGACACCGATCTTGAATACCATGCCTAGTTCCACAGAACACAGAATCACCATAGATGTGCTTTGTGAAACATTTCAAAGTAGCTACTACCCCTCCCCACTCAGGAGCCCCAGGGAACACCATGTGGCCCTGAAAGGTCATTTATAGAGAGGATCCAGGTCTTACCATGCCTTTACCTGGGCAATTTCTTTCAACTTTACTCTCACAGGAAGAATCTTACCTTTGATCCCAAAAGAACAAATCATAACCGTCCTGCTTCTAGAGCTTTTTACCTGTTTTCCTAATAGTCACACTGCTTCGTCTTCCTCCTGCACCACGATCATTGTGAATTTCAGAATCCTACCTGACATCCAAAGAAGAAAAGCAAAAATTAAAAACATGAATTTTCCTTATGTCAGTGAAAAGGATAAGGCACTGACATCACTTTATCGTTCTTTTACACAGATAGTCTGTCTCTTGAACATTAAGAAAATTTCTGGGTGGAAGCCCTGGTTGAATCAGAGCTTAGGGAATGGAATTCCTTAGGTATGAGCCTCATCTTCCCCAAATGAAGATGAAGTTAGAGCAGATTCTGCTGAGACTGTTTTGACTCACAGGCATTTCTGAAATTTGGATTTGGTTTTCTGTATAACAGTATACCAATACTAATCTTCTGTGTGAGATCTTAATTTTCAGTAATATAAATAAAGACTCATATTCTCTTTCATGTGTTTTCCAAATTCTAAGAGAGTTAAGCAGTCTACTTTGATATTCTACTAGTCTTTTATCTTAGAGAATTCTCTACTCTGGCAATTTATTTTTTTCTTAGAGTATTAAGATATTAAAAATTTCATTGGGACTACACTCTCATCTTTGGTCTTCAGCTGTTTTAAATCTTTATTTCCTTTTTTATTCATTTTATTAATTTTTCCTTCCTTTTTTTTTGGTTCACTGCCATCCTTGTATTTTCTCTTTTGCAATACTTCCTTATCTCTCCCTCTCTTCCTTCCTTTCTTTTATCTTTTCTTTTTTTTAAGATTTAAGGGCACTATTCTTAAGTTTTATTTAAGAACTTTAGAAAATAACTCCAAAATGAATTTGTCATTTTTTAGTTATATTAAAAGCAAATTGTTATGCTATGTTTAAAGTGTGCATTTTTGTGCTTTGAGAATGCAGCTTGTTTCACTTCACATTTCCAAATGCTAGAACTCATTTTTGAGTTAGCCAGCCTGTTGGAATTCCCTAGTCGCCAAGCTGTCCTTGCTTACTGCTCAGTGACAAGATGCCCCCACACTCTCTCAAACTCCTTTTGGCCCACTGATAGAAATCCATGTTTTTGTTTTAAACAGCTTTATTGAGATATAATTTACATGCCATAAGATTCACCCATTTTAAGTGTTTTGAGGAAATAGAAGCTTCCTTCTCATTCAATTGCGTAAGTTTATTTATTATTTGAAACTGGAAAAGCTACAAAACATGATCAAATAGAAATCTTGAAACATTCTTTGAACCCCATTCTATTTAAATGCATAATTTTCCTATTACAGCCGCCTGTTTGCACCTCTGGAGTTAAGGTCACAGCAGCGTTTGCATTATAAACCCTTTTTTCAAGGGTTTATAAATGCAGCTGCTTTTGTTTGCTCAGGACTGAAGCTTGCCTCTTGCCTCATGAGGTTTCCATGCAATAGAGCAGCTTTTTGGGGTGGAGTTTTCTTTAACTAAATTAAAAATTTAAAGCACCATGTTGCCCTTTAAAAAAACTCATGGCAAGTGTCAAAAAGCCTAAGTAAGAATTTCTCCCCAAATAACTTTTTTAAAATGTATATGCAGTTTTTAATTGCCTTTGCTTCTAAAAATTCTCCACTGTGCTCATTTTCCGATTAATGTTATTTGCTTCAAATATTTACAAACCTAAATCCAACTTGGTTTATAAATGAAAGAAAAAAAAAAACATGTTATATACGATTGCTGTCTTTCAGCCTTGTTAACAGAATTATCTCACAGTGCATAAGCCCAAAGATGGCATGAAAAGATAGAAAACCTGTCATAACCTCATGAGAAGTTACACAAATATATATGCATTTGAGAGTGCATGTTCTCTAGGAGAGTTTAAAATATTTAAAAAGAAAACCATTTACATTTTCAGGATCATATTTTGCCTTTTTTCAAAACAATAAAAGTGTATAGTAGGGGACACAAACCACGATAAATTATTAAATTGATTTTAGATGTTAAAAAACAAAATATACAAGCTCATTAAACAAAATACAATATCAGAATGTCAATTTAAATGAAGTATAATTGAGAGCCCTGACTTTGTTTGCATACAATTGCCAGAAACTTCTAATCAGACCTTCACTTGGTAATTTTAGGAGGTGTTTTACCTTTCAATCACAGACCAGTATGTTTGTGGCTGCCTAAATCTCACCTTAAGTCTCAGAAGTCAGGTTTCATCTTGTCAGTTGTATTTAATTTTTTAAAAAATATTATTTTATTTAATATTTTTTGTGCACACTTATATTTTGTATGGAAAACATGGATAAATCAAAAGCAGGATATTGTTAATGAATATTGTGTTCTGCCATGTACAATTTGATGGAAAATAGCATGTTCTTCCCCAAAACATCCACAGTGCTCAAGACAAAAACATTTTGTAGTCAGGTCCATTCATGGTGGACTACAAATCCCCAAAGTTAGGGACTCCCCAAGCGATCCTGCATCTATGTCTTACCCCTCCCAGCAGAGCCCATGCCTCCTGCAAGTTTGTTGAATGAAGAAATGACTATCCTACTCATCCGGAAGCTCTTGGACAGCAGTAAAACACTCAAAAACCAAAACAGTTTTTCTAACCTTCCTCCCACCGCCTGACTCCTCAAAACTAAACAAAACAAAACCAGCAAATAAACAGAAAGGTTTAATCTGGATTTATGAGACCTAGCACGAGGGTGACAGCCTGAGTTGATGTTTCAGCTGTTTCAGCTTGAGTTGAGGTTCCAGCGGCGGCTGACAAAGGCTTCATCAGGTGCCAGAGAAAGGCTGTCCCAGAATCTTTCTTTGTCAGAGCCTGCGGAGGTAGTTGTCCATCCTGAGCCCTGAAATACAGGGCTCCCCAACTTCCCAGCTTTAAACAGTCCTTTGAATTTAGAATATGTTTATCTAAGCCAATTTTTTTTTTCTAACCAAATAAATACAATTCTAAGCTAGTGTTGAGAAACTGTATTTGTTTCCTGCTAAGATATTTAATCGGAGAAGGCAATGGCAAGCCACTCCAGTACTCTGGCCTGGAGAATCCCATGGATGGAGGAGCCTGGTGGGCTGCAGTCCGTGGGGTCGCTAAGGGTCGGACACGACTGAGCAACTTCACTTTCACTTTTCACTTTCACACATCGGAGAAGGAAATGGCAACCCACTCCAGTGTTCTTGCCTGGAGAATCCCAGGGACGGGGAAGCCTGGTGGATTTCCGTCTATGGGGTCACACAGAGTCGGACACGACTGAAGTGACTTGGCAGCAACAGCAGCAGCAGCAGCAAGATATTTAATAATTCCCCTTGGTCTCTCCCAGTCTGAATTTTTTTTTAACTGGGAGATTGCATTTATCATCCTGTTTCTTGACCAAAGTATTGTTTAATATAGTTGTATTAATTTAGTTGTGTTATAAATTTAGGAACATAAGAATGGGGAAAATAATTTTGTTAATCCAGTGCCAACCAGTTTAATCTCTCAATGTGGTGTTTCTGTTAACAGACTCTTTGTTTTTCCTGTGGGTAACCAACAGTAGAAAGGTGCCTTTGAGTGCTTTTATCCTCACAAAGTGAAGCATTTCCCCAGCAAGAAATGTAGGAAGAGAGGGAAGAAAACGCACAGCGTTTCCACATAGTGATAGCTCCCAAACAAACATGCCTCTCCATACTCTACTTCACATGTGTGTGAAAAAAGAGAGTGCCCAGAAAGCAAATACAATGATGGAGGTGTGAAATCATCTCCTTTTGTGGGTGGATGCATCAGATTTTCATTCTAGGGTGAAAATGAATCCGTCATTTCCAGCCACCCACCATTTCCCATTATTCCCTGAATACTTTTTCCTTCTAAAGTTAATGGTATTAAAAAAATGGGTACTTTGGCTCGGGGAAAAATCCAGAATGCAGGTCTCCCTAAGAAAAATCGAAATCCTGCCTTGGTTTCCTCTCATGCAGTGCGGTGGGATCTTTCCCAGCCTGGCTGCAGTGGTTAGGGATGACAGACATGGCTCCCTGGCCACCTATGCTCCGCTCCAGGCTGTCGACAGCCAGGAGCCTGAACATCCCACCACCCACTCTCTACCGTACACTTGGTCTGTACATATTTATAAAGTTAAATACTTACGTACACGTTTCAGATTAATTGGTTGAAGTAAAGACTCTGTGGTTTTTCACAACCTAAGTTATTTAAAAATTGAGTCTCTCGTTTTTAAAACAGTGGGCTAGAACAAAATTAGGATTTGGCTTGACTGGAATTGAATTTTGGGGTGTAGACATTCTTATCTGGCATCTCTAGAAAGTTTTCTTCAGTGAGTATACATGCTGCTATCTTTTTTGTATTTCTGAAGTAGGTAACGCCTTTAAAGGATTCCTGAACTCTCCTCTTCTCCCTTCCTCCTATTCCCTCCTTGTTTCCCTGTCCTTCCCACCCTTTTTCCTCTCTTCCCCTTCCCTCCTCCTTCCCTCCCTGTCTCCTTTCCTCCTTCCTCTCCTATCAGGCTACCTATGATTTTCCCTTTAAGTAACCTGCCAATGGCTGAGGGTAAAATCCCCAATCTGAATCTTTTTTTGTTTTTTTAAGTTTTCATTTAAAAATGTGAATGTGGATACTTCCAATTGTTTCTGCTCATACCCTCTATTTAAATCAGGGAATTCTAGAGGGAAATGCCGTTTCATTGTTGGCAGCACATTCATTTTCCCTTCTACTCCTCATTGGGACAGTAATGAAAGGCTTAAAATTGATCCTTTTTATTTTTATTTTTTTAAATGGAGGCAGTGTCAAATATTTGAATTTGTCTCTATCATTTGTTTTCCAGGACGTGGAGTAAACACTGCATGTGCACATTCTGTAGGTGGTTATGATGGATAAATTGGTTATATGATGCAGAAATCAAAACGATGGAGGGATGATGACGATGCACAAATCAGATGTCTTTGCATGTCTTCCCACTTCTGAGATGGCATTAAGTCAGAGATTTTTACCAAAGTGATTCTAAATGCCCGTGTCTACCAGAATGAAAGTTGCAGCTTGCGCAAATCCAGACTGGAAGCACAGAGATCTGTGCCAATTTAGAGAGGTGGAAAACTTCAGGTTGATATAGAGTTTATGAAGATCTGAAAGTGAGATGGCCATTCCTGCAGTTTATGAAATTTGCACACGTCTGTGTTAAGTCACTTCACTCGTGTCTGACTCTTTCCAACCCCATGGACCATAGCCTGCCAGGCTTCTCTATCCATGGGGATTCTCCAGGCAAGAATACTAGAGTGGGTTGCCTTGCGCTCCTCCAGGAGATCTTCCCAACCCAGGGATTGAACCTTTGTCTTCTGTGGCTCCTGCACGGCAGGTGGATTCTTTAGCGCTGAGCCACTGGGGAAGCCCAGTTTATGGAAATTGGGCATCTGCAAATGATAAAGAGAAAATAAATGAAAGATGGAAAGTAAGGGATAAGAAAGAATAATGAAGAAATACTAGCAGTTTAAGTACAGTTCTGTGTATGTTTATGTGTAGTTTTCATGGCTGAACTCTCCATTTTTTTTTTTTTTAAGTTACCTGTTTTTTTGGCAAAATGCCTTTTCAGTTCAATTCAATCACTCAGTCGTGTCCGACTCTTTGCGACCCCATGAATCACAGCACGCCAGGCCTCCCTGTCCATCACCAACTCCCGGAGTTTACCCAGACTCATGTGCATCGAGTCGGTGATGCCATCCAGCCATCTCATTCTCTGTCATTCCCTTCTCCTCCTGCCCCCAATCCCTCCCAGCATCAGAGTCTTTTCCAATGAGTCAGCTCTTCGCATGAGGTGGCCAAAGTATTAGTTTCAGCTTCAGAATCAGTCCTGCCAATGAACACCCAGGACTGGTCTCCTTTAGGATGGACTGGTTGAATCTCCTTGCAGTCGAAGGGACTCTCAAGAGACTTCTCCAACACCCTAGTTCAAAAGCATCAATTCTTCGGCGATCAGCTTTCTTCACAGTCCAACTCTCACATCCATACGTGACCACTGGAAAAACCATAGCCTTGACTAGATGGACCTTGGTTGGCAAAGTAATGTCTCTGTTTTTGATATGCTATCTAGGTTGGTCATAACTTTCCTTCCAAGGAGTAAGTGTCTTTTAATTTCATGGCTGCAATCATCATCTGCACTGATTTTGGAGCCCAAAAAAATAAAGTCTGACACTGTTACCCCATCTATTTCCCATGAAGTGATGGGATCAGATGCCATGATCTTAGTTTTCTGAATATTGAGCTTTAAGCCAACTTTTTCACTCTCCTCTTTCACTTTCATAGTTCCTCTTTACTTTCTGCCATAAGGGTGGTGTCATCTGGATATCTGAGGTTATTGATATTTCTCCCGGCAACCTTGATTCCAGCTTGTGCTTCATCCAGCCCAGCGTTCCTCATGATGTACTCTGCATATAAGTTAAATAAGCAAGGTGACAATATACAACCTTGACGTACACGTTTTCCTATTTGGAACCAGTCTGTTGTTCCATGTCCAGTTCTAACTGTTGCTTCCTGACCTGCATACAGGTTTCTCAAGAGGCAGGTCAGGTGGTCTGGTATTCCCATCTCTTTCAGAATTTTCCACAATTTGTTGTGATCCACACAGTCAAAGGCTTTGGCATAGTCAATAAAGCAGAAATAGATGTTTTTCTGGAACTCTCTTGTTTTTTTGATGAACCAATGGATGTTAGCAATTTGATCTCTGGTTCCTCTGCCTTTTCTAAAACCAGCTTGAACATCTGGAAGTTCACGGTTCATGTATTGCTGAAGCCTGGCTTGGATAATTTTGAGCATGACTTTACTAGCGTGTGAGATGAGTGCAATTGTGCGGTAGTTTGAGCATTCTTGGGCATTGCCTTTCTTTGGGATTGGAATGAAAACTGACCTTTTCCAGTCCTGTGGCCATGGCTGAGTTTTCCAAATTTCCTGGCATATTGAGTGCAGCACTTTCACAGCATCATCTTTTAGGATTTGAAATAGCTCATCTGGAATTCCATCACCTCCACTAGCTTTGTTCGTAGTGATGCTTCCTAAGGCCCACTTGACTTCACATTCCAAGATGTCTGGCTCTAGGTGAGTGATCACACCATCGTGATTATCTGGGTCATGAAGATCTTTTTTGTACAGGTCTTCTGTCTATTCTTGCCACCTCTTCTTAATATCTTCTGCTTCTATTAGGTCCATAACATTTCTGTCCTTTATTGAGCCCATCTTTGCATGAACTGTTCCCTTGGTATCTGTAATTTTCTTGAAGAGATCTCTTGTCTTTCCCATTCTATTGTTTTCCTCTATTTCTTTGCATTGATCACTGAGGAAGGCTTTCTTATCTCTCCTTGCTATTCTTTGGAACTCTGCATTCAAATGGATATATCTTTCCTTTTCTCCTTTGCTTTTCACTTCTCTTCTTTTCACAGCTATTTGTAAGGCCTCCTCAGACAGCCGTTTTGCTTTTTTGCATTTCTTTTTCTTGGGGATGGTCTTGATCCCTGTGTCCTGTAGAATGTCACGAACCTCCATCCATAGTTCATCAGGGCACTCTATCAGATCTAGTCCCTTAAATCTATTTCTCACTTACACTGTATAATCATAAGGGATTTGATTTAGGCCATACCTGAATGGTCTAGTTGTTTTCCCTACTTTCTTCAATTTAAGTCTGAATTTGGCAATAACGAGTTCATAATCTGAGACACAGTCAGCTCCCAGTGTTGTTTTTGCTGACTGTATAGAGCTTCTCCATCTTTGGCTGTAAAGAATGTAATCAATCTGATTTCAGTGTTGACTATCTGATGATGTCCATGTGTAGAGTCTTCTCTTGTGTTGTTGGAAGAGGGTGTTTGCTATGACCAGTGCATTCTCTTGGCAAAACTATTAGCCTTTGCCCTGCTTCATTCCGTACTACAAAGCCAAATTTGCCTGTTACTCCAGGCCTGTTACTCTTGACCTCCTACTTTTGCATGCCAGTCCCCTATAATGAAAAGGACATTTTTTTTGGGTGTTAGTTCTAAAAGGTCTTGTAGGTCTTCATAGAACCGTTCAACTTCAGCTTCTTCAGCGTTACTGGTTGGGGCATAGCCTTGGATCACCGTGATATTGAATGGTTTGCCTTGGAAACAAACAGAGATCATTCTGTCGTTTTTGAGATTGCATCCAAGTACTGCATTTTGGACTCTTTTGTTGACCATGATGGCTACTCCATTTCTTCTAAGGGATTCCTGTCCATAGTGGTAGATGTAATGGTCATCTGAGTTAAATTCACCCATTTCAGTCCATTTTAGTTCACTGATTCCTAGAATGTTGACGTTTACTCTTGTCATCTCCTGTTTGACCACTTCCAGTTTGCCTTGATTCATGGACTTGACATTCCAGGTTCCTATGCAATATTGCTGTTTACAGCATCAGACCTTGCTTCTATCACCAGTCACATCCACAATTGGGTAATGTTTTTGCTTTGGCTCCATTCCTTCATTCTTTCTGGAGTTATTTCTCCACTGATCTGTGGCATATTGGGTACCTACCAACCTGGGGAGTTCTTTCAGTGTCTTATCTTTTTGCCTTTTGATACTGTTCATGGGGTTCTCAATTCAAGAATACTGAAGTGGTTTGCCATTCCCTTCTCCAGTGGACCACATTCTGTCAGACTTCTCCACCATGACCTGTCTCTCTTGGGTGGCCCCACACGGCATGGCTTAGTTTCATTGAGTTAGACAAGGCTGTGGTCCGTGTGATCAGATTGGCTAGTTTTCTGTGATTATGGTTTCAGTGTGTCTGCCCTCTGATGCCCTCTCGCAGCACCTACCGTCTTACTTGGGTTTCTCTTACCTTGGACGTGGGGTATCTCTTCACAGCTGCTCCAGCAAAGCACAGCCACTGTTCCGTACCTCGGACAAGGTCACCCCTCCTCATTGAGGTTGCCCCTCCTCTTAAAAAAGCTTTTAATGTATATTAAATCTGGAACCAGAAGCATTTAAAGTAAAAACACTGCTAATGGACCAAAGATGACAAGTACACAAGTATCACATCCTTTTCAATATCAGGCATAAATCTACTGGAGGGTCATTGCCATGTAATTAATTGTTAATATCATGTCATTTCCACTACAGAAAATGTTCCCCTAAATATTTCATTTGAAAAGTTTTGTTTCCACCTGTTTTGGAATATTAGCATTAACAAATATTTAGCTTTGAGGAAATTTTTTCAGGTTCATCAAAGTGAAAAGCAGTATTATTATTGTTGGTTTTTCCACCTTTTAATAATCTCTGAAACTGAGGAAATAAGTGATCTCACCCCACCTGTCTTTGTAATATTCCTTCAAAGCAAAGAGAGTCAGCTGAATTAAATTCTACGTGCATGGATTTAGTACCTACTGTGTGCAAGTATTATTAGGCCAAGCATAGTTTAGAAAGTCCTGTACATACTGTGTTGCCATGTTGTATAGCTTTGTGAAGTCTTCTGCTTTAGATTCAGTTAGAACATGAAGCCAGCGTGAAGCAAAAGGGTACAGGGATATAGGGGGGATATGTAGGGTTCATGGGCAAAAAAGTTTCCTGAGGCTAAAAGCCAGCTTACATACTTTGTGCCCTTCTCTATCCCTCAGTGTAGGTGGGGATTGCAGTGCTGTGTCCCAGTGTCATCTTCATGAGACAAACCCTTCTTTCCTCTTTTAGGTCTGAGTATTCAGCATACACTTTAATCCTTTGTGGTCATTCCTGGTTGAGATGACTAATGTTAGATTTTTCTTGACAGAACGTGGTTGTAAGTTCCCCTTTGAGCAGTGTTCACGATGATAACGTTTTGTGTTGATTTAGAAATTTTCAGTTTGAAGAAGGAATTCATAGGGTCTGGACTCCATCTTAGGCCTGTTCATGCTGATCATGCTTGGCCACCTTTCCAATGGACTCTGAACTCTGTATTTAGTGCCTATGAAAATGACAACAGAAGGATAAGACCCCCTCCAGACAGGGGAACCTCAAAGATCGTATCTAGGTTACTCATCACCTAAGAGAAAACATACCCTAATCACCCCTTCCTCCAGACAGGCCATAAATTTTTCTGTATCTATCAGAGTGTAACCTCGGGTTTATTGATTATTGGCTAATTGTTTGACTGTTTGAGCACATGAGCACATAGCACGTGAATGATGGGTTTATTGGGATTGTATTTTCCTTGGTTTATGTAAGTCTCAAAGAATTTGGAGTGGTGGGTTCAGACACGTACACATGGGGTATAAAAGATTTTCACAAATGCTGATCGGGGTCCTTGGCTAAGAGGAGACTCTGCCTTGGGCCCACCGGTTTAGTAAACTGCACTCCACTATCTGCATTGTCCTTCTGAGTGAATTTGTTTCCCGGAATCCATGGCTACAACAAATTGATTCATAGTTCTTTCACATTTATTTCCTCATTGGATCTTGGAAAACAACCGTGTTAGGTAATCAAGGATGCCTAGTACTTTTCCCATTTTGTTGAAGAAAAAACTATACACATTAAAGTCATGTGGAAAGAACTGAAGCTGTGGTTCCCTTGCTCTTAGCCAGGGATTCCACCTACTGTCCTCTCTGGGGGTCCACAAACTGAGACCCAAGGGCCTTAGACCAAGACGAGCCTATTTTTAACCTATTTTAGCCTAATTTTAGCCTATTTTTTCTTTTATGGTCCCATGAGAGAATGATTTTTAAATTTTTAAATGATTACATTTTAAATGGTTTTATAAGTACTTAACCAATAGCCTATATTTTATCTCTTGGTCTTAAAATATTTACTCTCTGGCTCTTCAAGAAAATGTTTGCTGAGCCCTACACCATCCTCTCCAGCCTTCTTTCTATCCTACCCAAACCAGCCCCTCCCCAATTAGATTATTGACTCTGTAGAGGAAATACCAACTCTTTTTTTCTTTATGTATTTGGCACACCAGGTATGGATTTCTATGCGTGTAAAAATTTGGCTAATACTATTTGACCATTTAATTCACTCAGACAGACCCAAGTATGCCAATTATGCCTGGAATCTGCCTTGATTTGGGGTTAAAGTTAGAAATGGGGTTGCAGTAGAAATAGAAAAGGTCTAGCTGCTGTAACTTTAGTGTCTGATTTCTAGCATAAAATTTGTTTCAGTCAAACCTAGGCACCCCAGTGACAGAGTTTTCTCTCGCATCGTGACATCCTAATGTAAGGGAAAATGTGTATCATGTTTAATTCCCTACCCCTCTCCATGACAAGGTAATTCAGTGAGTGCCTTTAGTTCTTGAGTTCCTTTTAGCTCTTTACAGCTGACTCTTTCAAAATCAAGACAATAGAAGGGACACTGTTGGCTAGAGAAGCATGGGTTCCATGTTAAGAGAACCTTGAAGATTAGGCTGTTTCAGTGACCACCTTCACCATTTTGAAGATGAAACTCTCAGGCCTAAGTCATCATTTTAGTTAGAGCATAACCAGAACAGCCATTTAAACTGAATGTGGCCTTGTTGGGCTAAGACAGGAGGGCAGAGCAGTTACTCCAGGCTCTGCAGGATATGAGCCGGGTGGGTCCATAAACACGTTAAGTGAATTGGATGTAAAATGCAATATGAAATGCTTTGGTGAGAGATGGATGTTCTGCCTCTGTCTATCCTAGGATGGATTTTAGAAATTGTCTCCATATGGAAGCCAACACTGGCATGGCAGTAGGCATGAGTCAAGCACTTCCTGCCTTGCTTAGCAAAATAAGAGAGAATGCAGAGACTTGTAATCGTGGGAAAGTTTAACCAGGCAACTTGCAAAACTAAAGCATATCTGACTATCTCACTGGTGTTCCCAGTGAATTAGATTTGAAATTTGCTGCTGCTGCTGCTAAGTCACTTCAATCGTGTCCAACTCTGTGCGACCCCATAGATGGCAGCCCACCAGGCTCCCCCGTCCCTGGGATTCTCCAGGCAAGAGTACTGGAGTGGGGTGCCATTGCCTTCTCTGAGATTTGAAATCTAGACCTAGGTAAATGTTTTGGGGGCAATAGTGACTTCTCTTTTTCCTTTTAAAAATAGTATTTATTTGGTTTGTTACTTTCCTGTGTTATAAGATATAACCCAGAATGGAAAACTCGGAAGATATGAAAAAAAAAAAATCTGAAAAATCTGCAGTCCTACTCAGAGCCACCCACAGGTACTATTTCAGCACATTTAGTTTCAGCTTTTATTTTCTGTGTGTAGGTATAATTTTAGACAATGTTGAAATTTTGCCTTATTTGATTTCTGTTCTGCTATTTATTTTAATTAATGATGCAATGTGATTTTTTCCCCCTGAGCATTTTTAACGAGTACATCAATGGTGTTATATTTCATCCCATAATTATATAATAATTTCTGTATTCATTCTTCTAGTATTAGCTGTTAACTTGCTTTAGTTTATTAATTTGTTATAGTAATTAATGTTGCAATGAATTTTTAGGAAGAATTTCTGGAGATGGGTTACAGTTCAAGGGGCATAACCCTTTTCCAGATTTTAGAAAGCTTGCATCAACTTATATTCTTTTCAGCTCTCTATGAGAGCACATTTGCATCAACTTTCAAATGGTAAGAATTAATTTCTTTTCAGTCTTTGCCAACTTAATTGTTTAAAGAACATCTTGATTTAAAAAAATTTTTTTTCTCATGGGGTTATTAGCCAGTTGTATTACCTTTGAGGGTTATCCATCAGTTCATCCTTTTGCCCATTTGGGTGGGGGGATGGTGTTCATTTCTCTCTCTCTTTATAATTGACTTGCATGATACCTTAAAGCCCTCAGATCATAATATTTTAAAATTATTTTGCCAAGGAGAGTAAAGGGAAGCAAGTGGAAGCATTTAGAATTAGAAATTCATAGAGGTTGTGCTTTTATATGAAAAATTAAAATAAATATAAATAATTCTTCTAAAAGATTTTTTTGGGTGTAGAATGTATTGAAGGTTAGGTCAGTCCCCACTGCAGGAAAATGGGGGTGGTTTTCCTCACATCTCATTTAAAATTAGAAGCTTCTGGTTTTGTCACATTTAAATATATAACCAAAAATGTAGACTGAGCATTGCAAAAGGTAGATTTCTCTCTGTGACCAGACTTTTTGAGGCCTCCCAAATTGAAACAATTAAAGCACTGTTTTAGAATAAAATATTTTACATAATCAAAACCACCACCCAGATTTTGAAAAGTTAGCATTTGCCACAGTTGCTCCACATGATTTTTTCCTGGTTTTCTTTTCTTTATTACAGAATAAGAAGTCACAGCCCCCTAATCCCATTCCCCTCTCTCTGATTATTTTGTTCCTGGCCAGTTTATGCTTTTACTACCCATCCATGTTTGTTCCAGTAGTCTTAATTCTGTGTTACAGCATGTTATTTTAAGCATCTGTTTCATTAACTTGCCCCCATTCACTTAACATTATTTTTAAGAAAACATCACTTTTTGAAATATTAAGCATATATTTTCAAATACTCTATATATCAAGGAATATCTGGCAGGGTAAATGTGGTGAAAATGACAGAATTAAAGAAAGAGCGGCAAAATGCTGCAGAACCAGAAATCAAAGCAAGGAGCTGTTAAAATGTCCTTTCAGATGGGTCACTTTGTGAGATGTACAAAATCGTAAACCTGTTCTCTGCCCTCGATGAATTTTATTCTAATTGAGTAAAAGAAAGTAGAAATAAACACATGATAAATTGAAACAGAGATTCTTTACCTTCTGAGCTACAGGGAAATCCCGAAACAGAGAGCCAAACAATTGTTAAATAACCCTTGTGTGCAGGAAAACTTTTTAAATGTCACTAGCGAGCGTATCAGAGAAGGCAATGGCAACCCACTCCGTACTCTTGCCTGGAAAATCCCATGGGCGGAGCAGCCTGGTAGGCTGCAGTCCATGGGGTTGCTAAGAGTCGGACATGACTGAGAGACTTCACTTTCACTCTTTCTGTTCATGCACTGGAGAAGGAAATGGCAACCCACTCCAGTGTTCTTGCCTGGAGAATCCCAGGGACGGGGGAGCCTGGTGGGCTGCCATCAATGGGATCGCAGAGAGTCGGACACGACTGAAGCAATTTAGCAGCAGCAGCAGCGAGCGTATGCTTAAGGGTCAAGAAATGAACTGATTTTTCTAATACTTAAAACCAGGATGGATATACATATTTTTAGTAAAACACTAAACATTTTCTGGAGAAAAGTCTATTACTCATTGTATTGAGGTTTTCCTCAAATAGCTATTGACCACCAACTCTGGGCAGAGCACTTTCTGTATATGTTAAATATAGCTTGCTGTTTCTAGAGTTAGGCTGAGTTCCAGTGGTTCAGAGCATTGGTGCTCCATGATGACCAGATTCTGGTTATGTGCCTCTTCCTCTTGAGGGGGTAAAATGGGGCTGGGAGGCCAGGTGTGTGTTGACAAGGACAAGCTAAGTGTACAGATATCAAGGATCCACAGTGCTATTAGAAAAGAGGCTGTGGTGTATACACTAAGCCAGAAGACATGGCAGCCATGGGAATATAAAAAAGGGACATTGGATCAGGGAAGAAAAAGTCAGCAGCCTTCTGGTTCACATTTCAGGTCCCATCTCTTCTGAGGCCTCACAAGATTTCTTCCCAGAGATGATGTTGCTTCTTCAGAAGCAGCCCACTTCACATCTTTCTGGCTTTTAGTCTAATGTATATGATTATGTATACATTATATATGCATATATATGTACAGATTTATATGGCTAATACAGTCTTATCCAGCTTTGGAGGGTGTTCCACTTGGCATGCATTGGCAAGGTATCCTATACTCACACAAGGAAGGTCTCAGAATTCCCTTTCATAGTATTGGGATCGTTCCATGCACAAATAAGGTGCTCAGTATATATTTATGGATGCCACTATCCAGCAACTCCAGCCCTGCCAAAGTTGCCCCAGTAACACTGGGGATGGGGTGGGTGAAAAAAAAAAAAACGAGGGAAGAGCTAAAATTTGCAGTAAAATCTGAGCATAAAACTTCCCAAACAGGAGAAGCCAACAGACTTCAACTGACTAAAAAAAATCTCAAGATAAAAATTCTGTTCTCTGAAGAGAGGTTTCATTATTTCGTGTCCCCCAAAAAAGTCTCATCATACTAGGTGTGTGTGTGTGTGTGAGTATATTTACCAGTGGATTGGGGTTTCCTTCTTTTTGATGTCATTTTAATCTTGGGTTCATTATTCAGTACATAAACCTTTATATAATAGTTCTCAATTGGCTGCCATCCTTTTTGATGACCTGTCCTAATGGAGAAAGCAGCCATGGAGAAAATCCAAAGCAGTTGACAATCCAAATGCTGTTAGATTTGCTTGTGAAATGTAATGTTTGGTTTTCCATTGCAGATAGGTTCAGACTCATGGGCTTGAGACCTATGAAGTTACATGGGCCCATTCCTCAGAAGGGCCCTGGTCCTGGTTTAATGCTCTACTGTCACTGCCTTGAGATTTTAATTGCTTTTCATTTAATTGCTCCACGTTTTCATTTTGTACTGGACCCTGACAATATTGTAGCTAGTCTTGGCTTCAAATTAGCTTTTCTTAAAAGCAGAGACATTACTTTGCCAACAAAGGTCTGTCTAGTCAAGGCTATGGTTTTTCCCGTGGTCATGTATGGATGTGAGAGTTGGACTGTGAAGAAAGCTGAGCGCTGAAGAGATGCTTTTGAACTGTGGTGTTGGAGAAGACTCTTGAGAGTCCTTTGGACTGCTAGAGATCCAACCAATCCATTCTGAAGGAAATCAGTCCTGAGTGTTCACTGGAAGGACTGATGTCGAAGCTGAAACTCCAATACTTTGGCCACTTCATGTGAAGATTTGACTCGTTGGAAAAGACCCTGATGCTGGGAGGGATTCGGGGCAGGAGGAGAAGGGGACGATAGAGAATGAGATGGCTGAATGGCATCACCAATTCGATGGACATGAGTTTGAGTGAACTCCGGAAGTTGGTGATGTACAGAGAGGCCTGGTGTGCTGCGATTCATGGGGTCGCAAAGAGTTGGACACGACTGAGCAGCTGAACTGAACTGAACTGAGATAGACTGTAACATGATTCTGCATCCCAAAAGAAGTCCATGTGAACAAAAGGAAGAGACTTCTCACAGCCAGAATGGCCAACATTCAACCTGTGACTTTTCTCTGTCTGATACCCACATGGCTGATGGAGATATAGCTGACATGTGCTGAGAGTCTTCCAAGTGCCCAAAACAAGAAGGTAAGATATTATTGGTACATATGACATCAGACTTTAAAGGTCACAGAGAACAAATGTGTCCTCCTCTATAAGAACTAAGAAGGTATGGACAAACCCACTCTTTAAGGCAGTATTTTAAGAACTGTATCACCAAGAAAGGTGTTCTAGTGTCCTGTTGTGAGTTTAAATCCTATTCTTGGCCAGTGACAAAGAACAGACATGAACTGTGATTCATGGATGAAAGGTGATACGGCTTGACCTATCTTGGTCAGAAGAATTTGTCCAGAGGAAGGCTTTTGATGCAGAGGAAACTGCAGAGAAAGCAAAAGTATGTGCAAATCCTTTAGCTTCCTGAAGTGCCCTGTGACTTGTTCCTACAGAGAAGGCTTGCATCTCTCTTAGCGACCTGCCTTTCCCCATATACCCTGACATCCATTTCTGAGGCAGGGGTACCCAAGCAACCTTTCAGCCTTGATCCTCTCTCTCATATTTAATAAACCTTTGAAGTAATTCATCCTTTTTGCACACCCTCATGAAGAGAAGTTTGGCATAAGTGACCATGCCATATGCCTACAGTAACAGTGATAATATATCCCAGAGTCATGCATGCAGGTCTCAACAGCCGTTTATTCATGTAATAGTTACTGAACTTACAGCTCAAGAGTTCTACTAAACTCTAACATATACATTGTATTCATTTCCTAGAATCATTGTAACAAATTACCTTAAACTGGGTGACTTAAAACAATACAGCTTCTCTTAAATTTCTGGAGGCTCAGTTCAGTTCAGTTCCGTTCAGTCACTCAGTCGTGTCCGACTCTTTGCGACCCCATGAATCACAGCACGCCAGGCCTCCCTGTCCATCACCAACTCCCGGAGTTCACTCAAACTCATGTCCATTGAGTCGGTGATGCCATCCAGCCATCTCATTCTCTGCTGTCCCCTTCTCCTCCCACCCCCAATCCCTCCCAGCATCAGAGTCTTTTCCAGTGAGTCAACTCTTTGCATGAGGTGGCCAAAGTATTGGAGTTTCAGCTTTAGCATCAGTCCTTCCAATGAACACCCAGGACTGATCTCCTTTAGAATGGACTGGTTGGATCTCCTTGCAGTCCACGGGACTCTCAAGAGTCTTCTCCAACACCACATTCAAAAGCAACAATTCTTCAGCGCTCAGCTTTCTTCACAGTCCAATTCTCACATCCATACATGACCACGGGAAAAACCATAGCCTTGACTTGACAGACCTTTGTTGGCAAAGTAATGTCTCTGCTTTTTAATATGCTATCTAGGTTGGTCATAACTTTCCTTCCAAGGAGTAAGCGTCTTTTAATTTCATGCCTGCAATCAGCATCTTCAGTGATTTTGGAGCCCCCAGAAATAAAGTCTGACACTGTTTCCACTGTTTCCCCATCTATTTCCCATGAAGTGATGGGACCAGATGCCATGATCTTAGTTTTCTGAATGTTGAGCTTCAAACCAACTTTTTCACTCTCCTCTTTAACTTTCATCAAGAGGCTTTTGAGTTCTTCTTCACTTTCTGCCATAAGGGTGGTGTCATCTGCATATCTGAGGTTATTGATATTTCTCCCAGCAATCTTGATTCCAGCCTGTGCTTCTTCCAGCCCAGTGTTCCTCATGATGTATTCTGCATATAAGTTAAATAAGCAGGGTGACAATATACAGCCTTGACGTACTCCTTTTCCTATTTGGAACCAGTCCGTTGTTCCATGTTCAGTTCTAACTGTTGCTTTCTGGAGGCTAGAAGTCTGAAATCAAGGTATCAATCTGGACCATGCTCTGTCCGAAAGCCCTAGGGGAAAATCTGTTCCATGTCTATTTTCTGGTTCCTGGTGGTTGCTGGCTATCCTTACCTTATAGAAACATCATTCTAACCTCTGCCTTCATCTTCACGTGGCCTTTCTGTCAGGACACTAGCCATTGGATCTAGTGCCCACCCTTAGCCAATATGCCCTCATCTTAACTTTGATAATTACATCTTCAAAGACTCTATTTCCAGAAGAGTTTATATTCTGAAGTTCTGGGTGGTCAGGAATTTTGGGAGGATACTATGTAACCCACAACACATAGATTTTCAAAAAGATACATTTACTGCTCTCAAGTTGCTTGCCATGCAGAGTGGGAAAAGAGAAATATGAAACCATATTGTACAGATACAAAGGGGGAAAGCTCATAAGATATAGACAAAATGCTGTGGAAAGCTATAGGAAGGGGAGACAGTTTCCAGAGGGGACGATGAGGAAAGGCTTCATGGAAGAGGTGCTGTGTTTGTTGGAGTTTGACTGGTAAGTAGGACTGAGACATGTAGAGAAAATATAGGGAGAGAGTTTGGGAAACAACATGAGCTAAGGCAGGGAGGAGAGACTCAGAGGAGCATGTACACATATGAGTTATTCAGGTTGGCTGGAAAATAGAATACATGATAATCAGCGGTATCCAGAAAAGTACGCTGGATAAGATGACAGCGATCATGAATGCCTGCTTAATGTGTGTGAACCTTGTTCGTCATGCAATGCAGAGTCACTGATTGTTTTAAAGGGAAGTGATAGATTGTGCTTTGTGTTTTAAGTAAATATGGCAGAAGTACAAGGGATGCATTTATTCATTTCTTCTTTTGTGCAACACATGCTTATTGAATACTGGACTCTGAGGAATATAATAGATCTGAGAATGTGATAGAGAGTTGCAATTGTATTTCCTACCCACTAGAAGCTTTCTGTCCAGTGAAGAAGACAGAGAACTTAGATACTGGGTATTATTAGAATGTAGCATGCCATGATGGGTGCCATGAATGGACAGGGGAGAAACACTTATTCTCCCATGGCAAGCTTTTAAAAGGAATTGATATTACAGCTGAGATGGGAGGACAGATGGCAAGGTGGGCACTCAGAGTGTGGGCAACATGTTTGAAGGCTAGACACTAAAGCCATTAGGGGAAGCTATAAGAAGTCCCCCACAGCAGGAAGTTTGGTGTGGGGATGGTCAACACACTGTGGGCAGAGGTGGGGGAAGAGGTCATAAGTGGAGCTAGTGAGAGAGAGCGAGACAGAGCTAGTTTACATGCCACCCTGAAGGCACAGACACAGCCAGAGCTGCATTTTAGAAAGGCTTGCAAGGGTTGTTCTGTGGGGAAGAGATTAGAAAGTGGTGGTCAGTGGGAGAGAAAATGATGACCGGGTTCAGGGCGGTAGCAGTGGAGACGGAGAGAACACTGACCAGAGAGTTATTTAGGAGGGAGAATCTACTGGACTCCAGAGTGATCGAATGTAGGGTCGAGAGAGGAGGGAGCCACAGATTACCCTCAGGCACAGGCAACCTAGTGAATGATTCAGCAAGTTAGAGGCCAACTGAAGGGGTATGCACTTCTACTTTATTGACTACGCCAAAGCCTTTGACTGTGTGGATCACAACACACTGTGGAAAATTCTTCAAGAGATGGGAATACCAGACCACCTGACCTGCCTCCTGAGAAATCCGTGTGCAGGTCAAGAAGGAACAGTTAGAAATGGATGTGGAACAACAGACTGGTTCCAAATAGGAAAAGGAGTACGTCAAGGCTGTATATTGTCACCCTGTTTATTGAACTTATATGCAGAGTACATCATGAGAAGTCCTGGGCTGGATGAAGTACAAGCTGGAATCAAGATTGCTGAGAGAAATATCAGTAACCTCAGATATGCAGATGACACCACCTTTATGGCAGAAAGTGAAGAAGAACTAAAGAGCCTCTTGATGAAAGTGAAAGAAGACAGTTAAAAAGTGGCTTAACACTCAGAAAACTAAGATCATGACATTTGGTCCCATCAGTTCAGTTCAGTTCAGTCACTCAGTTGTGCCCGACTCTTTGCAACCCCATGAATCACAGCACGCCAGGCCTCCCTGTTCATCACCAACTCCCAGAGTTCACACAAACTCACCTCCATCGAGTCGGTGATACCATCCAGCCATCTCATTCTCTGTCGTCCCCTTCTCCTCCCACCCCCAATCCCTCCCAGGATCAGAGTCTTTTCCAGTGAGTCAACTCTTGGCATGAGGTGGCCAAAGTATTGGAGTTTCAGCTTTAGCATCAGTCCTTCCAATGAACACCCAGGACTGATCTCCTTTAGAATGGACTGGTTGGATCTCCTTGCAGTATAAGGGACTCTCAAGAGTCTTCTCCAACACCACAGTTCAAAAGCATCAATTCTTCGGCACTCAGCTTTCTTCACAGTCCAACTCTCACATCCATACACGACCACTGGAAAAACCATGCTAAAGCTGAAACTCCAATACTTTAGCCACCTCATGCGATGAGTTGACTCACTGGAAAAGAGTCTGATGCTGGGAGGGATTGGGGGTGGGAGGAGACGGGGACGACAGAGAATGAGATGGCTGGATGGCATCACCGACTCGATGGACATGAGTTTGAGGGAACTCCGGGCGTTGGTGATGGATAGGGAGGTCTGGTGTGCTGCAGTCCACGGGGTCACAAAGAGTCAGACGTGACTGAGGGACTGAACTGAAGGGATATGTGTGGGGGAGAGAGATGGTGAGTTCAGCTAGAGAATTTGAGGCTCTGAGGAGATATTTGGAAGGAAACATCCAGTAAGGAGATATGAATTTGTGTTAACAGAGTATCTGGGCTCAGATAACGATGTCAAAGTCATCAACATATTAACTGGAAATTAAGTGTAAACTCCCTGGTAGCTCAGCTTATAAAGAATCTGCCTGTAATGCAGCAGACTCTGGTTTGATTCCTGGGATGGGAAGATCTACCCACTGCAATATTCTTGGGCTTCCCTGGTGTCTCAGACAGTGAAGAATATGCCTGCAATGCGGGAAACCTGGGTTCGATCCCTGGGTTTAGGAGATCCCCTGGAGAAGGGAATGGCTACTACTCCAGTATTCTTGCCTGGAGAATCCAAGGACAGAGGAGCCTGGCAGGCTAGAGCCCATGGGATCACAAAGAGTCGGACATGACTGAGTGACTTTCACTTCACTTTTAACTTTGTGTGAGTAGAGTTGAAATAGTAGAGGGCCTAGCCCAGACCATGTGAGCATGAATAATGAAGAAATGGGCAGGCGAAGGCCACCAAGGAATGTGGCCAACAGAGAAGAGAACCAGAAAAGAATGGGCCATAGGACCCAAGAAAGGATAATATTTTAAGAAGGGAATTGTTGGTTCTTTTGAATGTAGATGAGAGGTCGAGTAAGATAAGAACTAAACAGTGTCTATTGGATTGAGCAGCCAAGTAGTCCTTGGGGCCCATTGGAGGCCATCGTCTGGCCCATGGGATGTGCTGACCTCGAAGAGGAGAGTGGTGGTGTAAATGATAGATGATTAATAGGCAAGCAATGTAGAGGCTGGGTAACAGAGATGATGGTGGTATTATTGACAGAAAGGGACACTGATGGAGAAGTTATTTATGTGTGGGAAAGGGGAGATAATGAGCTCCATTACTTGCAATGAAAGCATCCTGAGGAAATCTCTTGCTTGTATAAGCAACCCTAAGACAAACATCCTCACACATTGTTCCCTTGGAGACCTGTGCAAGATCTTCTCTGTGGTATTGACAAGAGAAGAAATTGCTGAGTTATACTTAATGTATTAGGATACTAAGTGCCACTGAGAACTCCTAGGAAGCTCTTCAGAAGGACTCTGTCATTTTATGTTCCCAACACCAGTGTGTGGAAAGTTCCCACCTTTGCTAAAGCTTGGTATTATTCTGTTTTCTAATGTTTGTCAATCTTACTGGTATAATGGGATGTCTCACTGTTATTTTCAAATACATTTACCTGTTACTAACAAGATATTCATACTTTTATAAACATTCAGACTTTATTCCTCCTTGTATTGCCAAGTCATAGCCTTCATCTGTTTTTGTTTTTTTTCTCTTACAGGTTTCCTATCATTTTCTCACTGTTCATTTGTTCATTGCTTATTTTTCATGTTAAACCTATATTGGGTTTAGACATTGCAAATAGCTTTTATTTATTAGAAATCCGTAATTTTGACCTTGTCAAACCCATTAATGCTTGTGCTTTGTAATTTCTTTCCCCTACCTCCCTCCTGCATCTTGGCAATTTTTGACCTTTTTTTTTTCTCTTCTTTTAGCTTCTACTTTTACCTTTCACTCTGCACTTCTTAATACCCACTGGAAGTCCTTTTGAATATGGTGTGACATAGGGATCTGCCTAATTTTTTTCCTGCTGGGGAATCACTTTCAGCTATAAATTTCCACTAATAAAACCCCTGTTGGTTTTCTTTTGTGGGAAGCATTTGGTTTTCTTTGTGGAAGGATTTTTGATCACTGACTCAGTTGTTTTTGTTGGGATATCTCCTGGAATCTATAGATCCACTGGGAGGACACTGATATTTTTTTCCACTATTGAGCCTTCCCGTATATGAATGTGACATGGTTCTTTATTTGTTTAGATCTTTTCAAATTATTCTAGTAAATGCTTAGCTATAATATTAGGCACATTATATTTTTATGCTATTATAAATAATATCTTTGTAAAAATGTAATTGAATAATTTTTCACTGAATTATACAAAAATATAATTGTTTATAGTACATTGATTCAGAATAACACTGCTAAACTCTTCTGTTTAGATTTCCTTTTCACTTTTTAACCTTCACAATCATATCTATTTGATTAATTTTGTTGTGGCTTCTCCAATCATACCTTTTATTTCTCCTCCTGCACTAGCTGGAACCTCTAGTACAATGTTGAATAGGAGTAGTGAGAGTGCGCATCCTTTCTTTTTCCCAGTTTCAAATGGAAGGCTTTCAGTATTTCACCATTAATAAGATGTTTGCCAGAGGTAAATACCCTTTATCAGAGAAACGGTATTTAATTCTGTTCCTATTTTGCTAAAAGTTTTTATATTGAATAGATGTTGAATTTCATCAAATTCTTTTTTACATCTATTGAGTAAATCATATCATTTTTCTCTTTAATCTGTTAATGTAGTGACTTATAGTCATTAATTTTCTAATGTTAAATGAACTTTTCATTTCAGGGATAAATCCTTCTTGGGCATGACATATTATCATTTTTATATATTGCTGGGTTTGGTTTGATAATACTTTAGTTGAATTTTGCATCTATTTTTTTTTGAGTGATCTAATTTTCCTTTGTCATAATGTCCTTGTCAGGGTTTGACATCCCATTTTGCTAGCCTCATCAAAGTAATTGGGAACTGTTCCCCTTTTCCCCATATTTTAGAATAGTTTTTATATTAAAATTATTTGTTCCCTAATTACTTGGTAAAACTCATCAGCAAAGCCATTGACATACTAAGTTTTACTTGTGGGGTGGTTTTTGATTACTGATTGAGTTTTGTTTTTTTTTTTTTAATGTTTATGGGGATATTTAGGTTTTCTTTTTCTTTTCAGGCCACTTTTAATAGTTGTATTTTTCTAGGAATTTTTCAACTTTATCTATATTTTCAAATTTATTAATATAATGTTATGCATTGTAGTTGTTCCTTTACTAAGTTGTGTCCAACTTGCAACCCCATGGACTGTAGCACACCAGACTCCTGTCCTTCACTGTTTTCCAGAGTTTGCTCAAATTCATGTCCATTGAGTCAATGATGCCATCCAACCATCTGCTGCCTTGAGTCTTTCCCAGCATCAGGATCTTTTCCAATGAATCAGCTCTTTACCTCAGATAGAGAATTGGAGGTATTGGAGCTTCAGCTTGAGCATCAGTTCTTCCAATGAATATTCAGTGTTGATATCCTTTAGGAATAACTGGTTTGATCTCCTTGCAGTCCAAAGGACTCTCAAGAGTCTTCTCCAGCACCGCAATTTGAAAGCATCAATTCTTCGGCACTCAGCCTTCTTTATGGTGCAGTTCTCATATCCGTACATGACTACTGGGAAAACCATAGCTCTGACTATATGGACCTTTGTTGGCAAAGTGATGCATTACACCCCCTTGTTATTCTTTTTCATATCTCTAACATCTGTAAGCAGTCTTCATTTTTATTACAAATATTTTTATATTTTCAAATTTTGTTCTTGATCTGTCAGTTATACTCATTATTTCAGAAATTTAAAAAATTGAGTTTCTTTTGTCTATTCATTCCCCTACGTGTTTATTTTCAAGTTCTGTTTATTAATGCTTTTTAAAAAATGTTCTGCTTTATACTTTTCTTAAAAAAAAAAGCAAAGCTTTTTATTGTGGAAAATTTTAAGTATGTGTGAACTAGACAGAATAGTAAAAAGAACTGTCAGGTACCCATCATTTAGCTTCAACAGTTATTCATATATGATCAACCTTGTTTCACCTATACCCCATCCACTTTTCCCCTGCCCTTTAGATTATTTTCGCGGTATAATCCCAAGAGTATGCCATTTCCCCCTATATAATTTAATATATATCTCTAAATGATGTGGAAAGGTGTTTTTTAAAAAGGTGTTTTATTTACACCTCCAAAAAAGAGTTTTTTTCATCTTATTTTGGAAAATTTCAAATATATATATATACAGGAAATAGTACAATGAACCTTAATGTAGCCATCATCCAGCTTGAGCAACTGTCAATTCTTGATATCTTATTTCCTCTGCATCCTTCCCACTGCCTCCCACACACTATTTAAAGAAAAGTCTATTTGCATTTTTACATTTGAAGTTATCTGAATTTACCTGTAAGGTCTAAGGACTTTATTGCAAAGTAGAGACAGAAAAACATTTTCATGCCTAAAACTTATTAGCAGTCCTTAATATGATCAAGTATCTAGTCAGTGTTTATTTTCCTAATTGTCTCTTTTTACTTTACCAATTCTTTGAATGAAGGTCCAAATTCATAGCAATATATTTCAGTCATTGATATTATCTTAAGTGTCTTTTTAATCTACCGTGACCTTATCTTTCTCTTTTAATTCTTAATTTTCACTTTGTGTTATTTTATGTGTAAGTTCACTGATTAAAGAAGCTAAATTATTTGTCTTATAGATGTGCCCACAATTCGAATTTTGTTCTTTCCATTCTTCTGTTGTCATTTAATGTATTCTGTTCCTGCATTTCAAAGTAAAATAATAGTTAGATCTATAGGCTTCATTAGATAATGACATGATTTCTTTTTCTAAAAATGCTCTAAGAGGTTAAGTGCATTTACATCAGAATACATGCAATGTCTGAATTTTCTTTGTTGTGATGTTACAGCTATTGATGTTATTTTTTTGATCCATTGATTCATTAGTGGTTACACAGTAGCAATATTCTATCATTTACCTTCTATTTATTAGCCAGAGCATTTCTTAAAGCAAGGTAACTTTTTATCAGAAAATATCTGGTTACAAGTAAGGTTTATATAAGAAATAAAGGACATGATTCTTTCCCTTTATTTATCAGTTTTTTAAATAATAAGTTGCTTTTCTAGAATACTCTAATGATGACCAGTGTCATCAATAGTATTATTATGAACTCTAGATTTAAATATGTTGATGTATTTTGATGTGTTGAAGTTATTATTACCGCTGCTGCTCACATTGTCCCATTTGTGGCCAGTGGGAAACTCTTTAAATTGATTCCTGTGTCCTTACAATATAGACTATGTCATGACTGACACCCTGGCTACTGGTATGAAACAGTGTTCCATGTTCATCCTGTGGAATCTGACTCAAACTGGGAATCAATTATTTTTCCAAGGAGCACTGGTTCCTCTTAGTTGGAAATAATTAAAGACCACAGCCTCAAAGTAAGACCCGCCTGTTGATAACAGGTTGGTCATGGTTTTTAAGAGTTTTCAAGAGACCACGTTAGAACAATTTTTAAAAATTATCATGAGTTCATACTGATACTTCCAATCCAAATTCAGGGCTACCTGATTTTACTTCAGTTCAGTTCAGTTCATTTGCTCAATCATGTCCGACTCTTTGCAACCTCATGAATCACAGCACGCCAGACCTCCCTGTCCATCACCAACTCCCAGAGTAACCTTCATCAAATTTATATCTGCATGTCCTTTCTTCCATGCTGAAAATCTGTGCCAATATGGTTACTTATTTTTGTTATCCCATGATATTCATAGAAAAGTTTCAGAATAAAAATACCAACACTACCACCAATAATATAATTATTTAAAACAGTTTGACATTTTTTAGAGTATTTAGATTTTAGGGCAGTATGGTTTATTGTCAACTTACTGTATTTTGAAAACACTTAACTATATTTTTTCTTTGAGAAGAGGTTATAGTTAGGTGACACTATTTAATTTTAATTTCAATGTTTAAGGATTGTATTTTAAATTTAATGTTTTGTACTTTTACCAGATTCCAAAGTCAAATCCACAATACAGAGTATATTCACAGTTAATATTTACAGCTTCTTTTACTATCTACTCTACTCCCCATTCCCTATCGGTAGCCATTACCTTTTACTTTTTTGTTTTTTACTTATTCTGTTGTTATGTATATACATATTTATATGTTCACTTATGTATTATATTTCCCTTCTTAGGTAAATGGTAGCATAATATATATGCTTTCTTCTACCTTCATTTTTTCACTTAAAACATAAGAAAATAGATGACATAACACAATAGTTGACATGATACCACTATCACATCCAAAAATTTAATATTTTCTTAATTAAATATCCAGTCAGGATTCAGAGTTCTCAAACTGCATCATAAAAGTAATTTTTGTTCTTTTTTCAAAAATTAATTTTTTAATGAACTAGACCCTGCTGCTGCTGCTGCTGCTAAGTCACTTCAGTCGTGTCCGACCCTGTGCGACCCCACGGACAGCAGCCCACCAGGCTCCTCCATCCCTGGGATTCTCCAGGCAAGAACACTGGAGTGGGTTGCCATTTCCTTCTCCAGAACTAGACCCTAAGCCTCTTATATTCTGTATGTCTCCTCTGCATCCCCACTTCCTCTTTCCCCTCTTCCAGCAGTTTGTTGAAGAAAAACCAGGTCATTTGTCATGTAGAGTTTCCTTTTTATTCTTTTGGTAACTTTAAACTTTTTACTTTGTATCGAGGTATAGCCAGTTAACAATGTTGTGGTAATTTCAGGTGAACAGTGAAGGAACTCAGCCCTATATATATGAATGTAGTCTAAATTTTGCTGATTGTGTGTCCATGACACTGGTTAACATGTTCCTCTGACTCCTGTATTCCTATGCAATGGTAGTTGGATCAAAAAATCTTCGAAGCCTTTTGGATATATTTTGTTTTTCCATTTCTATTTCTTAAGATGGATTCCTATTGCACTGATATTTAGCCTTCCTTCCTTTCTAAGGTGAACATTTAAAGTGATGTCTTTTTTGCTATATGCAGTTTTACCTGCATTCTGTACTCTTGAAAGTTAGTTTTTGTAGTGTTTTCATTGTTATTCAGTTGTAAACATTTCCTCGTTTCTGTGATTTTTTTTTCCTTTACTTATTAGTTTTCTTATTTAGAAATGTTTTCTAAATTCTAAACTGATAGGGGTTTCAGTAGTTATTTTTATGTTATTGATTTCTAGGTAATGCATATGGTCAGAGAACATATCAGTGTTTGCTGTAGTGGTATAATATAGTTTATCATTTCAATCCTTTGAAATTTGCTGAGATTTGCTTTATCATTCATCACCCAATATATGTCCCATCTTTAAAAATGTTCCTTGAAAAGAACGTGCATTCTAGTCTGTAGTTGGTTGGTGCAGTGTTCTATATATTTAAGTTGTACTATAGGAAATTGCTGTTTTTGAAGGTCTAAATGAAACTTCTGCATTTTAAAAAGATATGTTTTATTTAAAATATATACCATCAGCATGAAGTTTTTCTCTGAGTGAAATATTAAATGAACATTCCATATTTTTATAAAATTTGGCTCTTTTAGGCTGTGTAACTTACTAAAACCCTCTAGTGACTTATCCAGTGGGATAGTTATGTTTATTGGGAAGAACTCCAAATCCTGATAAAGGTGGTAGCACATTGGACAGCAGTCTAGTGAGAATGTTGGGTATACCCAGCTGTCATAGCCCAAGTCAGTCACTTTTGTTGTGGGAGTTAGTGATGAGTGTGGTGGAATGTCAGTGTGCAAAGTTTGGGAATGTGTCTGGTAACCACTGTGGGTTGCTTTAAGATCATATTTTTGTTTATAATCCCTAGTTTTTGATTATATGTTGCTGCTGCTGCTGCCTAATTCAAGTTTTAAAAAGAATAATAAATTAGGACTTTCCAACACAACATGCAGTATTTTGTAATATAGTTATGGGCTTGGTCCTTGTTTGGAAGCTTCACTGACATCCAACCATTGTTCAGGTTATTTGCAATCATCATACAGCTCATGACTCACTCTAAAAATGGCTCTGTGATAGAGTGGTAGGTGTACCTCCAAATGTCCTGGTGTATTATTCATCAGTTGGTGTACTCACTTTTCTAATTTTTTTTTTTTTACCTTTCCTGTAGCAGTCAAGTGTTGAGAAGCTATCATAGATCTCAAATTATGATTTGTGAATTAACTTCTGCCCTGGCTTGGAATTGACCTTTCAAACTGGAGTCGGATATTCCAAAGGCCTTTGAGACTCAGATCCCTGAAGTAAGATTTCTAAACCACCAGCAAATAGCTCTCTAACAGAGCCATCATCAAAGGCAAAATTGTAGTTGCAACCTGTTTCAATGGTACTGTGTCTGTTTAAAATTATATATTTAAAAAGTATTTAGAATTATCAATGGTACTGTGTCTGTTTAAAATTATATATTAAAAAGTATTGAGAATTATTTTGACAATATCATAATGTTTTGTTGTTGCTGTTCGGTCACTCAGTTGTGTCCAACTCTTTGTGACCCCATGGACTGCAGCTTGTCAGACTTCCCTGTCCTTCACTATCTCCTGGACCTTGCTCAAACTCATGTCCATTGAGTCGGTGCGGCCACTCAGCCATCTCATCCTGCCTTCCTGTTCTCCTCCTGCCTTCAATCTTTCCCAACATCAGGGTCTTTTCCAATGTTTACATAGGAGGAAAAATAACCAATAACAAAAACAGCCAATTATCAAAGAGAATTAAACAAAATAAAATAAAATAAAGTCTAACAAGATGGTAGGAAATAAACTATGTATCAATTTTTCACATCTCAGGTCATTTTTAACTCATCTAATACTATTTCATGTGGTAAAACATTTTCATTAGATCAATTTTAGTTTTGTGTTTTTCATATCTTCATTACCTTAATTACTTTCTATTTCACTTATCAATAACAGAGGAATGAATTAAAATCTTCATCAGTGATTATCCCACTATTTGTAGAAGTCTATATTTTCAGTTATTTTCTCTTAATACATTGAAGATTTCATTCTGAGGGTTTCTCACTTTCATTGTTTCTGAACAGTAGTCAGCTGTCCACCTGTCCCTCCTCTGAAGGTAAACTCTATGCTTTTCAGGCATTTTCTTGCTGTCTCTTTTTTGTTTTTGTTTTGACTGCTCCACAGTTTTACTGTGATGCATCAAGGTATGGATTTACCGTAATTTGTTCTGCTTGCGTTTCAGTAACCTCCGTGAATCTGACCTCCATTACTTACTCTCTGTCGTCGTTTCCAATGTGCCCATTCTGTCTTCTCTTGGGAACTCCAATTCGATGTATGTTAGAACGTCTACCTCTAAATGTCATTTATCTTAACCACTTTATAACATTTTCTGTATTTTTGTCTCTCTGTACTGCACTCTGGATAAGTTCTTCAGATATATATGCCAGTTCACTAACTGCCTTCATCTGTTTCCAATCTGCTTTAGCTTGCTCTTTGAAGTTTTAGATTTTGGTGACTAATTTTTTTTTTTAATTTCAAAAAGTTCTATTTAATTTGCAGTCAATCTGCCTGTTCACCTTTCATAGCGAGTTATTCTTTTCCTAGCATTTATTATTTTTTTTGTGTGGTTTTAATATTTTTGTATATACCCATGTCCCAGTCTCTATCAGGTTCTAGTAGAAGTTCTAGAGAGTCTAAATATTCTTTTTTATGGGCTTTGTTGATTCTCCTGTCAGGCAAGTTTTTTTTTTTTTTTTTTACGGTATACTTTGTTAATTTGAATTGTGAGTTCATCTTTAGTAAGGCATTTGACACCTAGAATGGAGCTTGTCTGCCCAAAACGATTTTGCACTACATTATTTTGGGAGATTTAGTCTTTCTGTAAAAGCACAACTGTTTTTCCTACCCAAATCTCAGGTGGAGATAAATTTCATTGTTATTTCCTCAGGTAAGATGGCAAAATTTTTTACTAGGCTAGCTTTCACGGAGGATGAGCCCTGTGAGGATTCCAAATTAACTGAAATAACTTCCTAGCACACAATGCATACAATCTTATTTTCTGTCTCTACCCAGCCATTAAGTCCCAATTTATTGGATTTCTAAATTTGAAACACATGGTTTTGTCCCCACCACACTATTCACATGACAGCTCGAGTGCTTATGATGTTTTCAGCCCATTTTTTCTTCCTGGTATCTGAATATTTTCTTCTTCTTGTAAGGTTAGATGTAGATTTTAAAAGCCACTATATTTTATTCAGATTTTATACGTTTGATTCAAATGAGAGGACTTTTATTTGGAACAGGTATTACAGATTCACTCTTTGTAGGGAAAAGGGTATGCAGATATGGCAGTAGATGAGAAGGAACGGGGCGTCAATAGCCCAGGTAATGTCAGTACATATTGAGATTTTCAGAAGCATCTTCAAGACCATGTCAAAATTTTCCTCAGAAATCTGTGGTTTGTAGGCACTCCCCATGACCCTGAAGTTGTAATTCCCCCACCTCCTAAGACTAGGACAAGAAGTGAATCACATAGCCTTTAATATTTGGATTAAGCAAATGCTACAGTTTATATAAAACAAGGCAGTGCAGTAGTGATTGAAGCTTCACAAGGTTGTTAGTACCTGGAACTAATCCCCAAATCTCAGCATGTGGATTTTATATGACTGCTTAAGCTCTCCCGCTATGTGTCATCTGATACCACTCTAAGGCCGGAGTCAGGTCCAGATGGGAAATCTGAATAACTATTAGTTATCATTAGATTTAGACCTAACTTCCTATCTTCCTGTATCTTAACTATGAAGAATATTGGAAGTAGGACTGAGATGTGTGTTCACTTGGGGTTTTGTAGGAATAAGTACAATATAACTTTAGATTTATGAAGATTAGACACAACCTCATGGAAGGTGCATGAAAGCTAATGTAAAACACGTATTCATGTGTTCGCATTTCAGTATGGCCCAATCTTTGCACTGTTTGTGTCTTGAACCTTCTCCAGAGCTCCTTTAGGAAGGATATTTTTGCCTCTAGGATTTTGTACTATGATTTTTCTTACTCTGAGTTCTCCAACAGGCTTGGACTCCATTTGCTTTTTTCATTCCATTTTCTAGTCCTTATCTTGATCCATATTTTGTCTCATAGTATAATCATGCCATTATTCATTTGAAAAACAGTGTTTCAGTTATTTCAGATGGAACCTGAAAGGAGTGGGAAGTATATGTATGTACTCAATACACAATTTTAAGTGGAAAATTTGTTCCAAGTTTTATGATCGATTAGTGATATGTATGGTAATGCAAACATAAACCCTTTACGATTATTGTAACAAAACTAATTACTATTTAATTATAATACTTAAAAAAATTGCTGCTTATACTTAAACATGTCAAGCTTAATCTCTAGGATGTGTCTGAATGTAACAAGGGTCCATTTATGAGCATCATTTTTGTTCCTGCAAATGACAAGTCTAATTTCAAATGTGAATAGAGAAGTCAGAACTATACTCCTTATTAAGCTTAGTTCTCAGCTGCTGTAGTTGAAATGTTATTGTAGCTAGAACTTTAGAAGGAATTACTTTATTCCATATCAAATCACTTACATAAACAAAGGTGAACCACTCATTAATACCATTACTTTATTCTGAATATTGATAGGCTTATACCTAAATTATACAATTCCCTTAGAATATGTGTGGCTGAGTCCCTTTGCTGTCCACCTGAAACTATCCTAACACTGTTAATCAGTTATACTCCAATAGGAAATAAAAAGTTTTTTAAAAAAGAAAATACTTGGAGAAGGCCAATAGTCTATTTTTTAATAACTCCCTGCTGAGACCATTTTTCTTCAAAAGACGAGATGGGTATTTCTTAGACCTGTTCACTTAACAGGCCTAAAAGTAATGGTAACCCAAAAGTAATGAACATTCATAGTGTCCAAATTATGGTTTCTAAGTATCATTTTCCACTTAAAGAAATTAGGGCTTCTTAAAGAGCTGGCTGGTTCCACTGTGATACATAAGTTTATAACAAGGTATCATGCCAGAAAGTAAAGAAGATATTAAAAAAATTAAAGTATCGTGTCAAAGGACATAAGAATAAACATGATTTGGCTCCCATTGGCAAGAAATTGGACACTGTGAGCATCAAAAAGAATAAGGAAGGAAGTTGTTGAAATGCAGTGAGTCTAGTGATACTCAAATGAAGAGAAAGAGAAAAGAGGGAGAGAGAAGAGATGGGAGGGAAAAAACCCCCAAAACAACCACAACCACTAATTGGATACCATTAGTATTAACTCTTTACTCTGAAAATTGGCAAATAAAAAGAACTAAGTAAACATTTATCCCTTCTTTCCCATATGGGTTCTATTTCTGGATAATACATAGTCCCAGTTAATGAGGGAAACTTATTTTATATAGAAGGATTTCAACTAACATATTGTGAAAAAATTATGACTATTTGCTGCTGCTGCTGCTGCTAAGTCACTTCAGTCGTGTCCGACTCTGTGCGACCCCATAGACGGAAGCCCACCAGGCTCCGCTGTCCCTGGGATTCTCCAGGCAAGAACACTGGAATGGGTTGCCATTTCCTTCTCCAATGTGTGAAAGTGAAAAGTGAAAGTGAAGTCGCTCAGTCGTGTCCGACCCTTAGCGACCCCACGGACTGCAGCCTACCAGGCTCCTCCATCCATTTAGTGACTATCTAAAATTAGATAGTCACTATTTACAGACCCTAATGAAATAATTGGTACTTCATAATGCTAAAGATAGGATGTTTTCATTTAATCACTTGTAATGTTGTCCAAAGAGAATGTTATATATATATATGTATATATATTTATATAAATTATATGTTTTCTATGTATATAATATACATAATGAAAAACAGGTAAAGCAAAATAAATACATTTTGGTTTAGCTGAGATGACTAGAATGGGAATTTAAAGGCCTTGATTCTGGTTTTAACTCCATGCAAAAGAAGTACTTTAGATAAAGCAAGTCACTTATTTGAGTGTGCATTTTCCTATTTATAAAACAGTTTGTAGTACAACGTGTCTTTTAAAAACTTGTTAATTGGAATTGTGATATGGGACAATAAAGAAAAATGAGGCTTCCATGTTCACTGTAGGTTTGAAAGAACCTGCATATTACATTCTTGTCTTTTAGAGTTATAACACATAAGGAACTGATCAAACAATTGAGCCTTTTTAGCTTAGTGTTTCCCAAATATATTTAATGAAAATACTCTTATCCTTGATTTTTTTTTCATTTAACACCTATGAAACTTTGGGGGAAACCCTAGACTGTGTGATCTCCAAGGACCCTTTTGGCACTAAAGCTCTACAAACCTATGATTCTGTAAGTCTTTTAAAAGTCTATAGAAAATCAAAATAACCAGTTAATACAGTGGGAAAAAAAATCAATCACATCAGTTGTCTGACAGAAGTGCCTATTTAATTCAGTCCAAATGTTTTATCAAGTAGCCCCAGGTAGACCAGCTTGAGTGTTTAAAAAAAAAATAACCTTGGCAGCATCCTGTGAATCCAAGCTTTGTTGTATTTGTGAAATGCTGAGCTTGAGCAAAGCCACAGCATTCATTTGGTCTATCACAGTGATCAAGGCTGATTGCTCACCAATCAGATTGGATACTGTGATTCACATCAGCCAGAGGCTCAGCAATGAGCAAGTTGACTATACATGTATTGCCAAGAATTCCTGAATGACCACTGTGGCTTAATTTGGAATAGGTTTGATATTTCATCTGAAACATTTTTGAAACTACCATATTTCCATCAGACAAATACTTTTTCTAAACTTCACTCTAATTATTGAAATTCTTAGGGTGATAGCTGTAAAGATGTGGAGGATGTAAGGAGATTGATGGTTGACCATCACTTAACAATTATTTTTTTCTAAAAGACACAGATTATCTCTTTTATCCCCTTTAAGATAAATTTGGGACTTTAAGTCAGAAGTATAACCCCTAGTGCCTCAATTTTAAGGAAAGAGAAGGCTGCTGTCAACAATTTTCTCCTCTTTGCTCTTTGTAGAAGTGTTTTGAAGGTTAGGAAGTGAGGGTCAGGGGGCAGGCACAAGAGTGGAAATGTTTAAATAACAGCATAAGAAAAAGTGTGCCCAATTCTGTGACTATCCTACAACTATTCAATACATGAGTTTTTAAATTAAACTTTTCTGATAATTATAGATTGACATGCAGTTACAAGAAACAGCACAGAGAGATCCCATATACTCCATATATGGTCAGTCAGTATCTCCCAGTAATAACATGTTGCAAAACTATGTATTAAATTGTCACAACCAGAGTAACCATGAATAATTTTTAAAGTTTAGAGGAGATGCTAAACGTAAAGAAAGAAGAAACATAAGGGCCAAAAATACAGTGAATACATAAATTTGATTTCAGATTGATTACCTATCACCCATGTTTTAAGAGAAGAAATCCAAAATAATACATTTTATCAGTAATGAGGCATCCTGATGATTTCTCTTTTTGCATTCGTATAAGTAAATCATATGTTTGACTCATGACTCTGATGCTGGGAAGGATTGGGGGCGGGAAGAAAAGGGGACGACAGAGAATGAGATGGCTGGGTGGCATCACCAACTCGATGGACATGAGTTTGAGTGAACTCTGGAAGTTGGTGATGGACAGGGAGGCCTGGCGTGCTGTGATTCATGGGGTCGCAAAGATTAGGGCACAAGTGAGCGACTGAACTGAACTGAACTGAAGGTCTTAACATGTAACACTTAGAAATCACATAAACAATATGATTTTGTGTATGCTCCCATTCCCCTTTCTCCTCAAAATACACGAAGTCTCAAAATGTCTGAAGGTGCAAACCAAAACATATATATTGGAATCTAGACTGAACAGAAGATCCCTTGTATTGATTGAATCTGCAGTTGAAGCAAATTTTAAACCCATCACTTATTTTGAATGTTAAAGGAAGGATGGTGCAAAAACATCTCTCTGCTTGGGACCTATGGTCAGCAGGGGATCGGAGGGTCCTATCCACTTACCTTTAACAGACTTTTACTTCGCTATGTACATCTATGATGATAGAAGAGTCATTCCTCTTCTTTTCTCCTTTTGTAATAATTATTTATCCAGATACTTGTGCCGGACGAAACCTGCTGCAGCTGTAGGTACATTATCTATTCTTGCCCATCGCTCAGATCCTTGGGTGATGCAAACATGTGTGCCAAGGGTAAATATTTGACCATTGTTCCAGCCACCATTGCACAGCCCCTGAGTGACCCTGCATTAATTAGCTGAGAATTTCAGGGCTTTGAATCTGATTGAATCAAAATATTGTTTTTACAAGTTGATGAAGGCTCTTGATTGATGTGGGCCCTGCTGATTCTTTAAAGGATTAAATTGTATGTACAGATTACAGAGTCCTGACTGTCACTGCTAAAAATGAGATTTTTTTTTTTTTTAAACAAAGCTTCAGAAAAAAAAAAGAAAAAAATAGGGCTGTGGTGTGTTTTTTCCCCAGTGGATGTTGTGATCATTTCAGCGGGCATTTAAGAATTTTAAAAATTGATCGAAATGAAAGTATCAGGTCAAAGAAAGTATCAGGTAAAAACAGAGAGAAGAGAAAGAGAAATGGATCAAGGAGGAAGAATGGTGTTGGCTTCCATTCATCCTGAAAATACATTTTGTGTATACATCTCCCATGGTAAAGCCTGCCATATTTTACCCAGGATACAGGAAGGAAACACAATCATTGGGGTCTGAGCTAGTCAGGGCTTAGAGGAATTGAATGGCATGCAGCATCTCCAGTGAGAGACACTCACATGGCCCCGGGTCACGCAGCTCTCTGCCTACTGAACCTGAGAGCCCCACGGCATGAGTGAGATATGACGGGAACCAGAGTTAGGCCCTGGTCCAGAGAAAGGGCAAGACAAGAAAAGCTCCAGGGGAAACTGGTATGAACAGAGATGGAAGGAGGAGCACAGACTTCCCCTTGCCAGCCTTTCCATATTCATAGCAAATATCTACATCCTCAAACAAGGAAGGCTCAATATGTTGCCCTCTTATATTTCTCTTCATCAAGATCTCTTATATTGGTCCCATGTTGATTTTTTATTCCCACCTGCAGATTTACAAAACTTTAATTTCATCATGCACCTGTTAACTTGAAAAATAACTTTTCTCATGGAATCTGTGTTGTGTAATGAATCAAAACCAATCAGCATACAGAAGAAACAATAAAATGGAGCACAAATCATCATGTGCCCAGAGCAGGGAGATTGCTGAGGTCTTAGCTGGCAACCCTGATGTGGCTTCTGAGAATGAACCACTGGTTTTTAAGTACTTCTGGGAATATGCTGCTTCCCCTAGGTTCCTTTTGGGACAAATTAGCTGTAATCCTGGGTGTTTTTGATATTTTATTCTTCTTTCATTTGTACCAGGAAGAGCGGGTGGGTTCTGAAAATTGGTTAACCCATATATGTGATGGGCAGAACACAGTAATAAGTAACAGTGACCTGGAGCACAGAAAGGGGTTATCTTTAAAGAAGTAAAACTGTAGGTACTTGGGCTTAGTTTAAAAAATTCACACAAAAGAATTTTTCTGCATGAGAAAATTTTTAAAGGAAAGTGTTAATGAGCACTAAGTCTGCTCATGCTGTTATAACAAAGTACTAGAGACTGCGTGGCTTATAAACAACAGAAATGTATTTCTCACAGTTCTGACAGCTGAGAGGTCCAAGATCAGAGTGCTGGCAGGGTCACATTCTGGTGGGATCTCTTCTTGTATCCTTACAAGGCAGAAAGCAGAGGGGAAGCATGCTCTGTTGTGAGTTTTATAAGGGCACTAATCCCATTCATAAGGGCTCTATCCTCATGACCTCATCTAATTCTTGTTACCTGCCAAAGGCCCCATCTCCTAATACTATCACGCTGGGAGGTTGGGGAGGACACAAACATCAGTCTATAACAAAGTAGTCACTTTAAAATTAAATGCAAAGGAGAATTAATGTTGGGTGGTGGGCAAGATCACTAGGGGGCTGTGGGTCTTCAGAGGCACTTTGAGGGAGATGATAGATGTGAATGCACTAAGCGGAGAGAGAACTCTCCTAAGGGACAGAGGAGACATCATGAGGAACCAGGGTAGTTGTTGATTATTTGGGATCTATTTAGCTTGGTTGAGGCAAGAGAATGGTGGATCAAGGAGATGAAAAATTATATACAGAATTGGTCTCTTGATGAAAAACTCTCACACATTGAGATGCCAAAAGCAGAAGAGATGGAGACCCAACTGTAGAAAGTGAGCAGAGGGATGACAGAAATAAAATCCCTTATGTGAGGACATCCATTTCCCTTTGTCAGTAGTTGTTTGAAGACATATAGTCAAATTTTAATTTAGTGGATCTTTAGTCTGGCTGGTTATCACTCATCTGCAGAATTTTATAATATATAAATTTCTGGTTTCTTGATTTATTGGGTCTGAAGTAGGGGTCCATAACTCAGTAATTAAAAGTCTCTAAGGCCAGAGCTTCTGAACTTTTAAAGCGCATGCAAATGACTTTGTTGAAAAGCAGACTCTGATTCAGTAGGTCTTGAGTGGGGCCTGAGATGCTGTGAGTCTAGCAGGCTTCCGGGTGCATGGTGTGCCTGCCCCAATTTGAGTAGCAAGACCAGGATGATCTGGTAACCAGGTAATTTTAAGATCCACTTCCTGAGAGGATCTGAGGTCCAAAGAACAATGTACATAGTCACCTATCTGAATGAAGGGTTACATTATTTCTCTAAGCAATGAGAAATAAAGAGATGTTTTTTTTAAAGAGGAACCAGGTAAACTATCGTCTACCATCTGAGCTATCAGGGAACTGTATATAATTATACATGCGTGTGTTTGTGTATGTGTATACATAGGGGCTTCCCTTGTGGCTCAGCTGGTAAAGAATCTGCCTGCAATGTGGGACACCTGGGTTCGATCCCTGGGTTGGGACGATACCCTGGAGAAGGGAACGGCTACCCACTCCAGTATTCTGGCCTGGAGAATTTCTTGGACTGTAAAGCCCATGGGGCTGCAAAAAGTCAGACACAACTGAGCTACTTTCACTATATTAGACGGAGTGAAAGAGAGAGGAACAATAAAACTGATGGAAGACAAACCATTTAATTCTAACATAATAGTTAGAAATATTATGGTTATCTATAATATCAATAGATATTAAAATAATCTAATAGATTATAATCATCATCATAATTTGATACCTGCCAGTGGCCGACTACATTCTGCAAACAATGCTTCAGTGAAACAAACCTTTTTTAGTCAAATACGGCTGTAATCAAGAGTGTTTACTCCCACCTTCTATTTTGTGTATATGAAAGTCCCATCCTCCTTTTGGTAGCCAAATTTCTGGTCTTCTCCCATGAAGATCCAGGGGTTCTCTGTGCTGTGGCTTCAGAGGATGTAGAGTCTCCATTCGATAACCCAGATCAGCCCAAGAAGAATGCAACTGCTCCTCACTTCTATTTTAGAAATGAAGTTCTACCTTCACCAAGAAGTCTAGGCACAGCTTCATTTCCCTTCAGATTGGGGAGAGTTGTGAGGGTCTTAGGTGTTAGAACCCGAAAAGGGGCATGGGAGTGAGGCATGCAATTGCATAGGCACCTGTAGTAGGTTCAGTATTCTTGCAGAAGAGCAGTGCATCAAATGCAGTAAAACGCACCCCTTCCCTCATTCACTATAACTCTCTTATTATCTTGGGCTCAGGTGTGTTGCATGAATATACAATAATGGGGCTAACAAGATGGTTTGGGGTCACAGAGGGATAAACCATGGCATAATCCAGCTCTGAAAGCCGTTCTGGTAATGAAAATTGTAGACCAGTCTTGTGGCTAGTTTTGTAATAAAGATATACAAAGATGAATATAGGTTTCCAGGAATTAATCTGAGAGCATTTGATCCAATTTATACTGGAGTGGCTGCATTGAAGGCAGCTCGGTAGACAGGATTCCAATTTAGGTTGATAGAGTGCTGTGGGGTCCAGGGAGGAAGGGTTCCCTGTAATTGGGAGATGATTTTATTTTTGAAATGCCCATCTCTTGGCTTTGTCAAAGGCTGTGCATCTGTCTGCCTCGCCTATGAATGCAGCCAGGCTCAAGGCACCGAACCCTGCGGTGTAAGCTTCTGGTTCAGTATTCAGCGTGACAGACAGGCTTCCAGTTTTATTCTTTCAGAGGGGACCCCAGGACACACTGCATTTTATTGTTGCGATTGTTCTGTGGACCAAGCAACATTAGGCCCACGGAGAGCGGAGGCTCAAGACAGCTTTATGTCATCTTCTCCTTTCCCCTCTCTGTCTTTGACCTGCTAAAAGTGGCCAAGTTTAAGGTTCCTAGGAGTTTTCCTCTGAAGACAGCAGCTTGGGTCTGGGAAGCAGGGGCAACTGTTCTTACTTTGTCCTTGAAAGTGTGTCATTCTCTGGCAGATGGCCAGGTCAGGGACAGAACCGGAGGCAGCTGAATGCGGGCTGTGACTCTTGAAGAACTGGAATTCCTGGCACACTCTTACATAAAATAGCCTCAGACCAACCTGAGAACATTGACTGTGTCTACCTTTTCTGCGTGCTGTTTACCTCTCTGAGCTGCCAATTCAGGGAAAACTTGCTTGAAGAATATTTACATTCAAAACCCATTTGATGCTTCCCATTGACTTTTCTTTTTTTAAGTGGCATTAGGGAATTATTCTTCTCAAATCCTGCTTAGGTGGCTGTTAAGAGAAACCTGTGTTAAAACTCCTGTTCTGCTTAAGATGAATCAGAAAGCATTGACTTCTGACACTCTCCCTTAGAATTTTGGAGCTTCTTATTTGTAATTTTATTTACAGATTTCAAAAATGACAAATTTTAGTTCCATTTACTAATGTAATTTTGAACATATGAGTTTATGTTATCATCTATGAATTTTTATGTTTACAATTCACTATGAAAACATACCATGATCATTAGAACACCTTTTAAAGCTCAATTTGAAACACTCCTGTCACAAAAACCAAAGAGGAGTTTGTAATACATTTTTATTTGTGCCATGAAATTATCACTTAGGATTTTCATGTAAGTATTGAAAAGTTAGCTAAATAACTGTTTCTTGTAATGTTATGGGAATCAAATTTAATTATTACTGAAGGCTTTTTATTTTTCTATTTTTAATATTATTTTAATACTTTTCTTAATTGCATACCTTGGCTTGTATACTAATATACGCAAGGTGGTATATGATGTGAACATGTGAACTGCCTTTAATAACAAGTAAAAAAGCAGTTTGTATTCAGCTTAAAATAGCCCACAGCTACAATGAAGGATATAGCTCTGCAGCCAGTGAACCCAGAGAGAGTTTAATCATTTAGCCTGCAGATTACAACTAAGGCATTTTTAGAGGATTTTCAAATATATACATATATATACACACACACATATACATACTCTGGAATTTGCTTATTACTTGCATAAATCACCTTTTTGTTTAATAGAAAAGAACCAAGGTTTTAAATTCATTTTTACTTTTATACAATCTCAGCTTGGATTATCTTTATTGGGAGGTGGGAGTGGTATTTTTAGATGCAGCAAATGAGGAAAAAAAAGGCATTTTCAATTGTCAGTAGTATTTAATTTCTATCAACAATTTCTTAATTGTTTGCCTGAAAAGCAAAGCTTTAATGTGTCAGCCTAAATTACAATACAAAAGAAATCAGAAATTATGGCTGTTAACATTTCCCATTTTCAGATCTTACTGATTAGATTAGAGAAAATTATTCCTTATAATTTCACTGTAGAAAAGCTATATGTCTAGTCCTATCACTACTTCGAAATGAAATTAAGGAGAAATGTTTCTTAACATAGTATTTGTATTTTGTTTTGTTTTTTTTTTTTTTGAGAAGGGAAGATTGCAGCATCTAATTTTACCCATGATTTGTCTTTATTAAAAGCTCTTGTCAGGGAATTAAACTTTTTAGATCTGGGTATTGCCTTAAAAATACAAAGCCTATCATGATGTTGGTTTTATAATAAAAATTAGACTGATTTTAATTTAAAGAGATTTATAAGTGGTTCTCTTAGGAATTTTGTTGTTTTATTCACCAAGTTAGTAGACCAATAGAAACATACCAATGACGTTTAGCTTGCAAGTTAATGAAAAACAAATCCCCTATTGAAATAAACTAGATTTTTTTTAATATAGAGAGATCAAGTTCATGCCTAAGAAACTTTTCAAGGAGAAAACTCTACTAAATTTCTTTCTCATATTTTTAAGGTCAAATGCTTTCTGTATCATGGAACTCACCTTTTTTTGTGGCGAAATCTTGCTTTCTTAGAATTCACTAATGTCATTTGTAAGGGCAAACTTTTTTTTTCAATATGGTATAAGTGTCTAAAATAGAAAAAATGGAAGGAATCAGAAAAGCCTTTTAATGTGAATGATTCGTATACAGGCATCTTAAGAAACAGGCATACTGTGCATGAGTAAACAATACTTATGTTGTGAAAGATGCTAAATCAATGTGTATTTAACTTCCAATGAAAGTTGCAGGGCAGAAGCAAGCATCTATTAGGGAAACATTATATGGGGTTGCATTTGTGATGGGAATCCTAAGGAGCTTTCTGAATATGTTAACTTTTTTGGATAACTCAGTGATGAAAGCTTACAGCCAAGCAAGTGTATTTCTTAACACAAATTTGTAAGGACGTTTTTGATATCTTCATCTCTAATGTTTCAAAGAAGCTTTGTTAAAGTCCAGTTTCCGTAAAATGTCTACTTGCAAAGTGTCAGATCACAGGAAAAGAAGACTTTTAAATATTCAAGGAATATTTGTTTTTTAAGTAAAGCTTATAAAAACTGCCTGGCAAGCCTGTTTTAAGGACACCAGATACCTTCACCCAGTAGCACACTCTTACCTTCTGAGAGAGGAGAATCTACAAGCAAAATGGGCGCTTTGGTTTCTAACTGCTATTTACAGCAAATGATCAATTTGTTATTTTTCTTTCCAAATACACAGATTAAGATAATAAGAGAAGCAACAGTGGATTCCTGGTGGAATTAACTGGTTCCTCTCAAGTTTCTTCCTGGCATCAACAGCATTTGTGTGCTCTCCTGGCCCTGCCTGGGAGTGTACATGTTTGTATATACAGGTTTCATTGGCAGACCTAATTTCAGGATACATAATGCATGATTTTGAAACCAATTTGTTATTGTAATAAAATATTTTTTAGGAATGCATGGAAGTACTCGAGAGGAGAATGTTAAATTATACATGCATTGTGGCCGAGTGGATTCATTTAGCTCAGTCTGCAGGTGAATCTCCCCGTGACCTTGGCACTTGCTGGCTAGTATAGAATAACAATCAAAGCTTGGATTGGAAATCCGACCATTTCCAAATATTAACAACTTCTTTCAAAGGAAATGCTGATTTCAGCATTTAGGTAATGGAACATCAGTATCTCTTTCGGAGTTTTTAGGGGAGGGGGAGAAATTATTTAAAAAAAAAAAAGCATCGATGATTTTAATAGGATTAAAAGCCAGGCTTTTTATTTTTAAAATGCTAATTTGTTTTCTGTATTCTGTTTTCATATCATGGATTGTTATTCACTACCCTAGGACCCACAGGCCACTGAAGACTCAGAATTGCATTGGTAACGATAGGAAAGTGACATAAAAGCTTTCTATCTGAAAGGAATTCTATATTCTTTCCAAGCCTATTGTCTTTTTTCTTATGTAAGTCAGCTTGGGGTATGACATTGGAGGTAGAGGGTGGGAGAGGACAGGTATGCATCAGTTCCCTGGCCTGACTCCTATCTACCCTTCCATATTAGAAAACAAACTTGAGTCATTAGAGGGGCATTAATTGAAGCAGCCTGTGACCCATATGAATCGGATGAACTGCCTGGGCTGGAGAAGTTTGGCTGTGAAGTGGAGCGGCCTGCAGCACATAACATCCGGTAATCTGCTCATCTGGCAGGCTTTCACCAGCAGCTCACCCATGGCTGTTGGAGCGAACAGTGGGGCAGGGAGAGTAGGCCAGAACTGAGACAATAATTTACCATGTAATTTGTTCTGAGATTCCTTTGATAGACTTCACTACCAAAGACATTTGCAAGAGAAGGGGACCTTATACCCTGACGCCAGCCCCATCTGGTGACTAGAGAGGGCTACATTGCCTGGGCCCGGTGATGACCTTGTTAGATAGAACTCACCTGTCCTTACCTGCATCTTCCCTCCCGTCTCTGTTTCTTTGCCTTTTCCTTTCCTGTCCAACCCAGGAATGAAGAGAGAGAGAGAGAGCAGAAAATCGAGTTACATGCAAGTTGATGAAAACTGAGTGTAGCAATCCAAAGAAGCAGGCAATTTTAAGTTTGAGTCTGTTTGGCAAATGAGGTGTCCCGTTCGGGGTAATACGTGTTCACGTTTAGGCCCAACAGGTGTGCTAATGCAAGGCAGGCTTCCGCTAGTTGCCTTATTTAGGGGATGTTACAAATGGAAAGACTATTTAAATGCTCACAAAGACATTAACAAACAAACATACCTCACTCTCAAAAACCCTTTCCTGAAAACTGGAGGAAAAAAAAAAAATCAAAGGAAAAAGGCCCACGCTTTGGGTTTTACTCACTTGTGTTTTTAATAGTTGTTTAATGACCTATAAAGTCACTTTTCTAAGAAAAGAAACATAAAGGAATTTGGTAACTAAAAAAATTTAAAGGGAGGGGGCTGCTAAGACATTTCCTTCCAGCTGCTGAAAGAAACTGAACTGGCTATTTTCTGTGCTGCTTTGAATGGTGTTTGCAGCATTTACATTTCTTCCTTCCTTACCCACTTTGTTGGAGAATATAAATATTGAGGCTTTTTTCTTTTTCCTTCCAGAACTGTTGGTTTGGTTGGGATTGTGTTTTGTTTTCTGTTTGAAGATATGGCAGATAAAAGGGAGGCATCATCTACATTTTGCTTAGTACATTGGTTTCTATTCAGTGTCCTTTTGGGGGAAAAAAATTCCTTCAATTAGCATTTCTCACTAAAACAAAGAGTTTGCTCTGTTCAAGCCTCGTTACTGAAATATTCTAAGGTATATAATGTTGCGGCCTGTTGCCATGAAATTGAAAATGTGAGTCATGTCTTAATTAAGGGGATGCTTAGGCCAGAAGATATACAAGTAAATCCTGCCTTGGAATGGAAACAAAACAAATGGATGAAGCTTTTAAATGTCCCCCTTAACATTAAAAGGTATTCTCCATTTCCCCATGCTGGTTAAATATGTACTGTGGAGTCTGAATGGCAACCCACTCCAGTGTTCTTGCCTGGAGAATCCCAGGGACGGGGCAGCCTGGTGGGCTGCCATCTATGGGGCCGCACAGAGTCGGACACGACTGAAGTGACTTAGCAGCATGGAGTCCGAAGACGGAGAAGACACTGGGCTTTGACCTTGGCCAATAGGATGCTCTGTGTACAGAAAATGCACCTGGGTTTATCCTGGTGCTGGGTTTATCCTGGTGGAGGAACCACTACAGAGTGTCCCCAGGAAGATAAATGAGGAAATCTTACAGAAATGATAGTGGCTAATAGTTCTCCAACTTGAGTTCAGGGCAGAGAACCTGGGCTTCCGCTTACCATGGAGAATTAGTCCAAAGGAAGCAAATTTGTGAGTGGATGAAATGGATTACCCACTGTAGTGGATTGAACAATGTCCCTCCAAAATTCATGACGACCAAGAACCTCACAATGTGACCTTATTTGGAAATAAGATCTTAGCAAACATAATTCGTTACGGATCTTGAGTTGACGTTATCCTGAGTTTAGTGTGGGTGCTGGATCCAGTTATTAGTGTTCTTATAAGAGAAATGAAGGGAGGTATAACACAGAGAGACACAGGGGGAAAGCCGTGTGAAGACAGAGGTAGAGAAGAGGGTGTTGAATCTGTAAGCCAAGGAATGTTAAAAATTGCCAGAGCCACCAGAAACTCAAAGACAGGCATGGAATGGATTCTCCCTCAAAGTCTCCAGAAGAAGCAGTGCTGCCAACACTTGTGGCTTCCAGAACTATAAGACTATACATTTCTGTTGCCTTAAGCCACGAAGTTTGTGTTAATGTCAGGGCAGCCCCAGAAACTCATCCACCCAGAAATGCAGCACCTACTTGAGCTATTGTAATCCTAACAAGGTGATAAATCTGAATTTTATCTGCCATCTACAAAGGCTTCTTGGTCTCGCTTGTATGGTACACAGTTTTTATTAATAGAATGTAAGGGTACCCAGGGCCCTCTGGCGTTTTGAAACATATCTTCAGCTGATATCAGGAGGGAGTAAAATGCCTGCTTCAGCAAAGGTGCCCTGGAGTCTCAGGCTAGCCCTGGTCCAGAGTTTTCAAGTCTCTGGATTGAGCAGGAAGCGTCCACAAAGAGTCTTCTACCCAAGGGGAGATAAATCCAGATATTCCTATAACTTATCTTTTCTCCCAGGAACCAAAAAAAAATTTTTGGCATTCTCATGCCCTAGAATTTGGCCAAAGAGTCCTGAGAACACAGATTCAAGTACCCAGCTCTCCCGATGATGCCGCACTATACGTTAGACATGCACTAAAGTTGCATTGTGCTTTCAGAACGCCCCAGCTTGGCAGGCGTTGATGGTGGCCAACTTGGATAATGTGTTTACAAGAAGACAGACTAACCTACGCAGCAGATAAAGAAGATCACTAAACCCACCCTTGGAAGTACAACCTAGACAGGTCTGGGTGACCTTGGACCAGTCATGTAACCCAGACAAACTTTTTTTCCTCTTCTACAAAAAATGGGGCTACCTCATTCTTCTCTGAGTTCTGAGGTTTAGAGCGATAATGTGTGTGAAAATAATCTGGAAATTATTAGGTGCCCTGCAAAGTTTAAGTATTGGAGGTAACCTTTGGGGAAAAGACCTGCAGTTAATTTTTTACCCCTTAGCACCACCTTGTGTCCAAGCTACTGCTCTTGAATTTTAGAGTCCTACATTACAAAATGGACCAGAAGAATTCATTAAAGCTTCCTTCCTGAAGTCATCAATGTGAGGATTAAAAGTAAAAGTGAATAAACTCTTTGTGACCCTCACTACTCCTTACAATTAGTCTCAGGTATAAATGTTAAACGGTAGATGTTTTCCTACTCTTCAGAAGGCATAGCAACTGAGAGATATCCCCAAACTCATCAGTTTCAGTCTTTCATCCTAAGAGAACAAAGAAGAACTCCAAAGTTAAATAAATTGCTTAGCTATCGGTATTTAATACCATGAGAGAATTTTGGAGAAACTACTGTCTAATTCTTAAACGTGAGCAGGCTTGACCACCACAAATAGAGCCACCTGTAGTATGAGTCTGAAATATGGGGATTAAGAATGGCTTAGGTAGAAAATGTACCCAACTCCAGGCCTAATGCCAGGAGCTAGCTAGAGGACCTGATAATAGACTGGTATGCTGGGTCTGATCCATGTCCTTGTTTGTATTGAGTTTGAACTAATTGGAGGGATGACAACCCAGGATGGGCGGTGGTTGTTATCCATTCATTAAGTTGTGTCCAATTATTTGCGACCCCATGGACTGAGGCACATCAAGCTCACCTGTCCTTCACTATCTCCCAGAGTTTGCTCAAACTCATGTCCATGGAGGCAATGATGTAATCCAACCATTTCATTTTCTGTTACCCCCTTCTCTTCCTGCCCTCAATCTTTTCCAGCATCAGGGTCTTTTCCAGTAAGTTGGCTCTTTGCATCAGGTGGCCAAAGTATTAGAGCATCAGCATCAGTCCTTCCAATGAATATTCAGGGTTGATTTCCTTTAGGATTGACTGGTCTGATCTCCTCGCAATCTAAGCGACTCTCCAGAGTCTTCTCCAGCACCACAATTCGAAAACATCAATTCTTTGGTCCAACTCTGGAGAAGGGAATGGCAAACCACTCCAGTATTCATGCCTCCAGAACCTCATGAACAGTATGAAGAGGATGGGTAGGAAGGATGGAGTATAGGAATCGGAGACTTGGGATAATGGCAATAACTATAATCCAGTGTAAATACGGTGAAATTCTCAAGTGTAGAAACACTCAGTGTAACTTGAGGATAGAGGGAGTGAGTCCCATATTTAAGGGATGAAACCAAGGATTGGCAGTAGTGGAGAGGAGGCAGGGCTACCATCTTGGAAGGGGTCTCTGTGCCAACCAGGGTGCAGGGTGAGCTTATGGTTGCCATTGTGGGAGGGAAGTGCATTGTCGCCCAGAGAAGAGGCTGGGTTCAGTTAGCCCTGAAGGCACCAAGCCCTTGGCTCAGGGGAGCTGGGGTATTATGGAAAGTGAGGGCAGGGATCATGACACATTGCCAGGTTAATATCCCATGGACTCAGGATGGAGGTAGGTTGAACCCAGAGGTCAAAGTCTTCTAGACCTGTGACCAGATAGGAAGTACATGCTTGACTCACCCTAGTGCTGGCCATGACTGGGTGACAAAACCATGCCCTAGCTTACAAATGTAATCTGTTAGAATTTGCCCTTGATCTATCTCTAGTATATGTCCTGCTTTAGACTATACTGGAAGCCATCTTTCAAGAACCTCATCCGCTTGTTTTTTTACTATAAAGAGAAATGTTTTGAGTCACTTGAGGATTTAATTCAAGGGTCTTCATCTGGCACAGTGTTATGTCATTTGTCTCACGGATATTTTGTCTTCCCACCTAGACCATAAGCTCTTTGAGGATAGAAAAAAAAAATTTTTTTTCACTCCTAAAAAAACACAGTTCCAGGACTCAAAAATAAAATGGACTAAGAACTATAACCTGCATACGTGACCTATTCTTGGTGACAAGCAATTGCTTTCTGTGGCCAAGAGTGGGGGACAGCAGGAAGGTGGGTGAGAGGAGGGTAGGGGTGATATTATACTTCAGTTCAGTCACTCAGTCCTGTCCGACTCTCCGCGTCCCCATGAATCACAGCACACCAGGCCTCCCTGTCCATCACCAACTCCCAGAGTTCACTCAAACTCATGTCCATCGAGTCGGTGATGCCATCCAGCCATCTCATTCTCTGTCATCCCCGTCTCCTCCCGCCCCTAATCCTTCCCAGCATCAGAGTCTTTTCCAGTGAGTCAACTCGTCGCATGAGGTGGCCAAAGTATTGGAGTTTCAGCTTTAGCATCAGTCCTTCCAATGATATTATACTTAGATCATTGCTATTTCACTCAATATGGAGCCAGGCAGCAACCAGTCACAACCCCTATCACATGTGACATCAACGCACATGAAAACTGAACCTTTAAGACTGCATATTCAGAGGCTGATCGCCCTCTTTAATATCCCCTCCAACAACCAAGTCTTGGCCTTTGCCTTTATTTGTAAAGACGGTGGGTTCTGCCGGTTGACTGAAATTTTCCAGCAGTATTTTGAATCGCTAGCGTTAGAACTGCTACTGAGCGGTTTACAGTATTTCAGGCAAAGGTCTTTAATAGAGGCAAAGATTTTCCGCTTATCTTCCTGTAATGGCACAGTAACTTTGCTAGGGGGTGGATTTTGAAGTATCACTTAACAGCAATCTATTTCCTTAAGATTCTTGATAACATGGCTTGTATTTCACCACTAATAAATAGGACCAGTTTCAGAGGAAGGCTTTTAAAAACACAGAAGCATTGGATTTGCCTGTACTTTAAAATGTGTATATCATTTTGTTTGTTTTTTGTCCTTCTCATTGTCATTTTAAAGCCATCTTTGAAAAGGGGTACAGCATCTGTGTCCTTTCTGGTGAGATAAATGAAGAAGATGCTTCTCGTGGCCTCTTCTGAGATGCATCCTGTCCTGGCATTTTTCAGTTCAGAACTGCTGGGCACGGCATTTACCCTAGAATATTTTAGCAGCTACTTACAGAGAAGTTCCTAAGACAGATCCTAGGAAACATTCAGATCTAAAACAGATTCTCCACTTCTGGAACATTCTGCTTCAGTAGATAAATTTGTTGGACTATCTTTGAAAGAGGACATTTGTGATCATAATTTCATCTGGATGTTTACTCATAGGTCCACTCTTGTCAGAAGCATGATTTTATAGATTTTTATCTGGCTCTATTAACTTTTTCAGTATGCATTCATTCATCCATGTGGGCACTTTCTTCCCAAACAGAGTTAACAGGGCAACAGGTGGGGACACCAGAGACATCAGGGGTCTCATTTTTATTTCTCAAAGTTGAAGTACAAACCTGCTCCAGGGTATAGAGGAGCCCCACACAGACCAGCTCAGTCATCCCAAAGCCCACAGAGATGGGTCACATACATTGGGGAGCCTGGGACAATTAAAATCAACTTTTGTTTAAAATTAGTACCCTGGAACTTGGTAATTTTGTTTTCTTTTCAAAAATAAGCCTACTTTAGGTAATGGGATTTTTGTTCTAATCTGAAGGGAAAGAAGAAGGCAATCATTGATGGTTTTGAATTTGATAAATTCCAAATTTGTAATCATTTGACCTGGTTAGGAGAAATTTTAGATTTATGTTACCTTTGCACTAAGTTTGTAAATATGAACTGTGACAAAGTATTAATATGATGGAACATTTCTAAACTAAAAGAACAAATACTTTTAGGGGTTTGAGCTAATTACTTGTGATATGCAAGGACTTAGCATTTGTTATCTATATATCTTTTCTAAGGCCTTTCACTTAAAAAGTTCTTTTATTTTGGGTGACTTATGTAATTGTGTATACAATGTAAGTGACAAAACTGCTTTTTTAAATTAAAAAAATCTAAAATTCAGATGTTTCATAATGAATGACCTTATTACATAGTTCATATCTATGCATTTATGGAAAGTGAAACATGTTGCCTTGAGTCTACTGTCAGTAAAAACTTTTAGAACTCCAGTCTTCTGACTTTGAAAATCTAATTGGTTCAAATTCAGTATGGGGTTGTCAGCTTTAGCAAATAGAAACACAGAATACTGAAATAAATTTGAATTTCAGATAAATAACAATTACTATTTTAGTTTATGTATGTCCCATATTTGGACATACTTTTACTAAATATTTTATACCAAATATACTAAATATTTTATTATATTGCCTATCCCTAGTATGTCCTGTATGTTATCTGGTAACTTTAATTAGGGAAATATTCAGATTGTGTTTATTCATATTCTCTGGTGATTTCATACTAGTTTGCCTGTTTAATCAAACCTTCCAGGGTGTCTGTAGTTTAAACAAGGAGCAGAGGAACACCACCCAATCTCATGAAGTGTTTGAACTTGGCCTGTCTCTGACTCGATGAAACCACGCAGTAGAAACAGTGACACGAGTGAAATTTCAGAGGCCATATCACAGACAAATCACTTCCCTATCTCCCAGTTATGGGACCTTATTTTCTAATTACAGGTAGTATCTGTATGTACCATGTGCTGTTGATCCAAGTAGAGTTTGGAGACTCCTTCTGAATCCCTGCCCAGGACCACTCCTTAGCACCTTGGAATTCCACAGGGATTTTATCATTCTGACTTGGACCCACTCCAAACACTCGCCTGGCAATTAAGATGATAGTGATGATGATCCAGGCTTTATGAAGTACTGACTTGATGGGTAACATAAGAATAGAACTACAGAGCCATAAATGTAGAGAACAAGCATGAAATCAGTGGGAATCTTGGCATCCAGAGAGCATTTAAAAAATCATCCCTGTCAGTGTCTTTATGATAAAATAGTGTTGATTTTTTTAAAAGAGCTCTGCAGCCATCCCAAGCACTGAGGGGTATAATAATGGTTCTGTTTTTTGTTTCCTCTGTTACCTGTATGTAGGAGCAGGGGAAGGATGGGGATCGTGCTATTTAGTGTGGTGTTTACCTAGAGATAATAAACTGAAACTCTTTTGCTAACTGTGGTCCCTGAAATAAGCTGTGAAGAGATTTCTGTAATTGGGAAATCGTCAGCATCCTGTGACTTAAAATTTAACATGTGGTGCAAAAACCAGTCAATAGAGAAGAAGGGAAAGGCAAACGGGAAAACTTGACAGACAAGCTTTGGATCATCATAGCACCGGATTTTCCACCCCATCCCCCCAACCCCCAGGTCTTTGGTGGATGAAATGTCAAATGAAACAAGCCCTTTTAATTTTTCTGTTAAATCCAGCTTTTAATAACAAGCATCCTGGAAGAGGAACAGATAATATTTGTCTTATGAAATGTAACAGCCGGCTCCCTTCTCGAACACAAACCTGCTCACAGGACTTTATCATGGGCTCAGGCCTGACAAGTTTGCAAACACTTCGGTTGTCAATTAATTAGATCCAGATGCTTCTTCCAAATAGTTTTCTCACTGTCCCTGCATCCCTTCCCATGGAGGGCATGGTGGAGGAGAGAGAGACTGGGGAGAGCTAGAATATCCCGAAAGGCCTTTATGTTCCTAGAAGTTCTGCCATGGTTTCTTTATCATTCTGTGTTTGTTTCATTCATGGTGCATTTGCACTGACCAGCAAGGAGGCATGAAGAGCAGGTAGATGCCCCTCAGACACAGCTGCTTAGGTCAGATGCAGCATCTGGATCTGAGACAATCATGCGTGTCTGCGTTTCTTGTCCTTCATGCCTCTGGCCCACTGTCTCGTAAGTTGATCTTGGAAGGATGCACAGACCCAAGAGGAGATCTGAGTGAGGGTAATTCCATCATGGCCCAGTGTCACAGGGCTATTTCCAGCAGTTAGAGTCAGCATCTATCAGTGACCTGCCACTGGAGGCCTTGACTTTCTTTCGGAAATGGGTTGCGGGGAGGCAAGGGGGCAGAGAAGGGAGAAGAGGAAAACAGAAATAAAGGAGTCCTCTTTGTGTACTGGGAGGAAGGCTGTGAATGGAGAGCCCACCCTCAGTGGCTTTAGTTTCACCCCATTCACAGTGGTCTCTCCAGCTACCAGGTTATCCTCACACCCGCCATTGACATCCTGATGCTGTTACTGAGACCACTGCAGCTTTCTGTATTTGATCAACTTGTCCCCATCTGCTTTGGCAATGAGAAATAAGAAGCCCTGGCAGTTACTTCAGGCATCATGGTAAAAAGCTCAAGCTTTAGTACTGTTTGACAAGGGAAGGGATTGCCCTACCAGCACATGGTGGTAGTATTTGAAAGTACTTTCCTGTAGAAAATTCCAGGTGCCTTTGCTCTCTGAACGCACAAACCATTTATGAGGCAAAGTTGTCCTCATTTATAGGGGGTCTGTTTTCTTTCTTTCCCTCTTGAAGAAACCTGTTATTCAGTGGGCTGTAAAATGGAAAGTAAAGATCAGAGGTAGTGGAAATCATATAATGTACCTGGGTAGAAACATTAGACCTCTCCCATAAAATGTTAAGGCATTTAGAAATTTTCACCCTATTATTTCACCATGGCCTGTTGGAAGCTTTTCTCTCTCCAGGTCCTTTTGGCCTTGTTCTGGGACATCTTCTTAGATGGATGTTCTCCACGCCTTTACCTTTCTGCTTCCTAAAGAAGAAAACGCCCGATGAGAAACACTTTGGGTGGTTAAATTTGGTTTTCTTAGTTATAATTGCTTTGATACAGACTGACATGTTATATTTCCACTGAGAGCCTCCACAGTGGTTTTGGTTTCCACCTGGCCATCCTGAATGTTGTGATTTTGGGGGGTTTTGTACAGTGGATAAGGTTTGTTGTTTGTTTTGTTTTTTTCATTTTATTCAGCCTACACATTGTCTATCAGACAGTACAGTACTAACAGATTTTTATTTTCCCAAAGTCCCATTTCTCTCTGCCTTCAAGTCTTGTTTCTTTGATTGTGTCAGGAAACCTTTGTTCCCTGGGTACCCTCTGCCTTTGGACAGTCCCATCACATCTGTGTTCCTAATGGTTCACCTCCCACTATAGCTGACCGGGCTTCAGGGTTGACCATGCCGTGGGCCCTTCCTCATCCTGCCCATTCTTGAATCATCATCTGTCTCAGTTCACTGAGACCTTCTTAGAGCCGGTCTTGTTTTAAATCAGGTCTTCCAGCAGACGATGTTCAGCAAGCAGGGCCTGGAGGGTGGATAAAGCCACTCATTCAACATAAGACATCAACCTAGTTTGAATTAAGTCACCTCTCAGAATTCCTTCCTCTGGTCCCTCAGTATCATCTTTCCTTTCTTTCTGTTCTCCTTCCTAACCACCTTCCCTCTTTCTCCCAGTAAAGCCCTAGTAGGTTTCTCTCTGGAGAACAATAAGCCCCCGTGTTTGGTGCCTGTCCAGAGCTCAGAGGGAAAGTTGAGGTCAGCGTGGCAGGCTGTACAGCTTTCTTTTGAGGCAAACAGATGGTGAAGGTTAAATGACAGCTCTCTGACTGCCTCTTTTGAAGTAATTGGAGATAATTTGTATTTTGAATCAGAACTTGACCATTGTCAGAAGGGAAGAAGGTTAATATGGAAACGATTTTACATTAGCCCCTGTTTCTTACGCTGCCCCCCTCCCCACTTCTTTCTTTCTCTCCTTCAGATCGGTGTTTCTTTAATCCTTGCTCCAGGCAATTGGTGAGATCCTCTCTGGGCTCTGTGTGCCTCGTTTTAGGCTGTGGCTGTTATGAAAGCCAACAACAGCTTATTAAGGCCAGTGATAATCTCTTCTACTGATGTATTGTTGCTTTCCAGAGGTCCAATTAAGGCCACGCATCGGAAACAAGATCTTGTACACCAACGGCTTCTTACCTAGGACAGTTTGCAAACAAACGCATAGACTGCTTCCGAACACAGACTGATTTCCTATTGCAGAGAACAGTGTGTCTGCATGAAGAAAGGGACGTGCTTGTCTCTCACTGCCTGCCACCTTTCCTCTTCAGACACTTAAAAAAATTTATTTTAATTTCAAAGCCTGGCTGTGGGCCCCACCTCTGATGTGAAGTGTCGTATTGTTTACCTCTGAACTGCCTCCTCTAACGAATTTAAAGTGCTTCCTGAAGTCCTACTCTGGGAGGGAAGGGGAATTAAGCCCCTGAAAAATAAGAAGTGCTTTGCATTTTCTAGAAAAGAGACTTAAGGGAGTAGCCTGTGGGTTTCCCCTCTTCCTATCCCCATCATAAATTTTCCCAGTGCGAGCAGGTTCTTAAAGTAAAAGTGAACTGGGAAAGAAGTTGATATTATTGCCACTTAGGGGAAACCTGGGTAGGAAATACCCTGCCTTTTGGAGGTGGCTATGATATTAATCTAGGCAATTCATAAAGTGCACTATCCGGGTATTGCCAGGAACCAGGGATACTCTGGTGAAGGGCGGGCACATTATCATTTCCTGGTGTATTGGACATTAAGCATCATTTCACAACTGATTAGAATAGGGACGCCCACAATGTCATAGACACTGTCCCTCACAGGCTGGCCCAGGAGGTACAGGTTAGGATATGTAGTTAGTTACCTGCCCATCCCATATCTGCCAAGTGTCAGCAAGAGGTGGGAAATCTGACTACCAGTTGGGTGAAGATGAAACTCAGTCCTTCTTATACTGGGGTCTGAAAAAGCAAGAAATTAGGAATACTTTGCTGTAAAAAGAATCTGGATATAAGAACTAACATGAAAAAAATGTAAGTTTTATTTGACACCGCCACACAAAGTTTTAATCTATAGAATCCAGAGAGAAGGAGCAAAAGCAGAGACTGAAGTCTGTCTACAGCATGTTTCAGTGCTATTTGCAACAGAAGTGCCGAAGGCAATATTGTATTTTATTCATATACATCTGGTTTATTATGAAGCACATTTCCCCCCACTAACTTGGAGAAAGAAAAGATATTGTCGTGTTATCCCTGGCTTTTTCTTAACCATCCAAAGTAAAGAAATGGCTGCAAAACCTTTAGAAGCAATTCAAGTACCTCAGTCGCTTTCATCAGATGTTCTCTGTACAAGAAAAAGAAAAAAAAATCATTCTATCTTTTTATTTTTACTTTGCTTTAATCTTATTTGATGATGTCTCAACAGGCTGGGACATGCTTTCTTGGATGGCAATTTCACTGCACCATATGTGTCTCTCACAAGATAGCAGAGTGAGATGAATCTTGGCAGGAAGAGAACTAAACACATCGACAAAGAAAAGAAAAAAATTATTTACTTAACTCCCTGTTGCCTGCATACATTTTCCCCCCTTGTACTCTGACTCCCAGTGCAGTAGTTCAGTCTTAGTTTGTTATAAGCAACTGTGTGAAATGCAGGCCCCCATTTATCACTTTTTCTGATCACTTGCCCTAGTTTTTCTAAAAACCCACATTAAGCATTTCAGTGACTAGATGATGAAGCTTGGTGTATGAAAAGAGAAAATCTTGTACCCTGCCTAGACTTCCTGGTGGGAGGAGCCCTAGGCCTGCCCCTAGAGGCAGCAGAAGCCCCCCTTCTTCTCTCTGTACTTGGTGATGAATTTGGGGTCCTCTGCCATCTAGTCAGAAGGGAATCTCTGTTATGTTAGTCACCCTGTCACCATCTCTCTTTTAAGTTGCTTGGGACATTGGATGCCTTCAGGTCATCATAAACTGATTAACATGACTAGTCTGTATAGGATAGATTTGTCTAATAAATGCCAAATTAATAGGAAGAAGTGATTGTAAGTGATAAGGGGGTGATGAATTGGGTTGCAAATGGCTCTGATATATCAGAGTTCCATCACTTTCATTATAGGGACCAAGGGCTGTTTCAAAGGACGGGCCAGGATCCTGGTGTGAATTCCTTGGTCACCTTTAGATGGGGAAGGGGGCTTCTTTGCTGTCATGTATTCAGGTCATGGAGGCTAGAGTTCCTGATTACAGTGTTAAAACCCTGAAATATGTATATTTGTACACTGTGTGATGTTTTCAGAGAATAGCCTAGCGACCTTGTTGTGACCTCTAGTGGCCTCTAGTGACATACAGAATAGGGAATAGAGCTCAATGAGCTATTTCAAAAATGTGTTGAGATTTAAGTGAAATCCAAAACATAAAGATACAAATAAGAAATACTTTTCATCAGCCATCTTTGAGGGAAAAAAAAATGCAAAACTTCTTTTCCGGGTATCAATCTGAAATGTTTGGAAGTAGTATTTTATGGGGGTAAAATGTCCATGTTTGGTTTTTCATAGGGATGATGAGAGAGGGGAACACCCTGCGCTTGTCACCCTTTGGTCAGATTCTCAGGTGGTATGATTAGGGCAGTTAAGAGAGCATGGAGATGTGTGACAAAGGATGCTTGAAGAATAAAGTTTTCTGGGATGATTCAGGCTTGTGAACGTAAATGGTATCAGGAGAAGATGACTTAGGTCTCAAGAAAAGAAGAGTCACATTCAGAATTAGCTGCCTTTAGATGTGCACGTTGACTGGTGTGTTATTTTCCAGGAATCTTATAGGTCAAAAGATCAGTCTAGAGTAGGACAAGTTAAGGTTTGTTTGTTTGTTTAAACATACATAAAAAGGAGTGTAAATGCAGCGTGACAAACAGGTATCTAATGTTCTTTTGCTACTAGACAAAATGCCTTTCTTCTCTCGTTTATGCTCAGGTCCTCAGAGAACAGAGTTCAGAGAAAATTCTGTCTTCTGGTTCTCAGAAAAATATCTAAAATTTTGGAGTTGTTGCAGAACCCACCCAAACTCTACTGATTTTTCAGTTGGAGTTTTAACTGCAGTGATAAAACAAGTGTAAATGTGGCATTGCAGATGCTAATTGTTTTAAATAACAAACTGATTTAATTAATTTAGTGGTGTCCATGTCTTAGGCTTTTCAAGCTTTTGCCTTGGAAATATACATTTGGATCAGGATAGAGTGATTTCTAAATGAAATAGCACAATGTTAGTCAATATTAATTTCATGACTGATTTTTCAGTTACTAATGGTATACTTATTAGGTGCTAAAAACATATATAGGGCATAATAGATAGATTATTTCTCTTAATTGCACACTTTCTTGGCTTTGCAAATTGAAAGGAAGAGGTAGGAAAAATTACCGAAAGCAGGGTGGAGAGAGGTTACTGGCAATGATGTAATTTCCCTTTGGTATCTCGTCCCACTAAAAACTCAAGATTGCCCCATTATAAATACCAGATCAATGCAGTTTATTTCTTGAGTTAGGGCTCTAGTTAGAGGTCTGTTTGGATGAGATGAGTACAAGATCCATGACCATGTGCTTTCTCCCTCTCCCTCTCTCCCCACCTCGCCCTGCCACTCCCTCGCTGCCTCTCTCTCTCTCTCACACACACGCACACACACACACACGCATGCACACGCACACACACACACGCACGCACACGTAGTCACAGACATATTCAGACTTATCTGTACAGGGATTATTTATATCCTTTCAACATAAAACATCAAGATGGAGTTAGGAAATGTTGATGATAGCTGTGCAGATATTATATACATTGTACACACAATATCAATTGTACATTGAGAGAAAATGAGTTCCCATAACTCCTTGTCTAAACAGCATACCAAAACACAGAACTGCTTAAATCATTCCAAGTCTCCAGATCCACAAAAGAAATCTTATTTTTAAGCTTCAGGAACAAGATAAGATGAAGCAGCGTGTGGGTGTGTTTTAATTTATCCAATTTCTCTGAAATGGATATGAAAATGAGGTAGAATCTACGTGGTTTGATCAACTGACTTCTTTTAGAAGAGATAATTCTGAATTTTAGCAAGTGGTAAACTGCTTGTTTAGAGGATGTTCCAATCTGCATGAAGAGACAAAGCTTATGAACTCTGGAAAAGTCTCTCAGGTTTGGATGATTTGAAGTGGACAATGAGAGCCAGAGAATCTGCCTCCTACACTCTGTTAAACACGGCCCATGGCTGCTTCCTTATTTATTGGAAGGGTAGTTAATAGTTCGGTAAATAGATTATCTTGTTAATTAGATTTCTACTTTTAAGACAAAAAAAGATGCATAATTTGGTCAAATTATTTATACTTTTTTGTTTTTTGCTTATTGTGTCGCACTGACTACTGTTGTTGGAAGAATAGAGGGTTGCCTCTGTTAGATTCAGTGTTTGATGGTGGGGGCCACTGAAAAATTCCCTCTCATTTTCCCTTCTAATGTAATATCAGTTAATTCTCAAGAGGAATTCAGACAAGGTGTTAAAACTAGGATAAAAGCATTGTAATACCAGAAAATCTGCTCTGTCAAACCAGAGGCCGCTTTCCTGGTGGGAAAGCAGAAAAAGTAAACAGTAGCAATCTCTCATGTAACAGAAGATTTAGGTATAATTTGTTTAAATAGTAGCAATAATGATTATTAATTCACCCTTTGAATGTTAACAAAGACCTGGTTTTTGTTAGTTTGTGCTTTCGATTCATTTCCAAGCTGAAGTTTGTTTTAGACTAATGCTGCCATTGATGAAAAATGCAATTATCTTTAACTTCCTACTCCCTGGCCCCCCCCAAATATATTCGATGTTCAGCAATACAAAATAAAATAATCCCCTTCCAGAGCACTGCTTTGCAAATGTCATGAGCACACTAGAGTGAATTTTTGTTGAATTCTTCCTTACTTCCCTGGGAAACAATAAGGAATTCTTTTTGTTCTTTGCTGCAGAAGGTATAACAAATGGATTTCGAAATACCTGCACTCTATCAGTGGTGCTTAGAAGAAAAAGAAAAATCAAAGCAAGAAATAAAATTACAAAATGTTAGAGTCTGACCACTTTATCCACAATTTGTGTCTGACCTCATTGTTGAAAAATTTGGTGAAGGATCACCGTGGCTAATTTTTCTCCTTTTGATGCTATAACATTAAAACTAATTTTAGGTATATTTTATCCAGTTTGGTGTAAGAGAGACAGGATTCCTAAGGGACCCTACCACAGGGCCCCGTTGCTTCTCCGCAAGGCAGTCCTGTCCTGGGCCTGCTGTCAGCAGAGGCGGGCTCAAGAGCAGGGTCCAGCTTGTCCCGTCAAGTTTATCGTCCACTCCATCAAAGGGCCTAATGGTCAGCAGAGGGGGCTAAATGTGTCCCCCGTGACCTGACATTAACGGAGTGGACTGGTTTAAGTGTTACTGAGGGTGTCTCAGAATGATTTGGACGCCAATACCCGTTTCCCTCAATAAGCCGTCATTTGGGTCATGACTCAATACAGCTTTTCACTGACACGGCCCAGCCCAGAAGTGCTCCTGGGGGACATGGCCTCACCTCCGAGACCAGCAGACAGCAGGGCTGATCAATGCCCTCTGACAACAAGTGAAACAATCACCTTTCCCTCACCCCTCCACCTCTTGGCACTTCCCACCCCGAGCCCGTCTGACCAGCTTGAAAATGATAAAGATAAATTGTTTTATCTAAACATAGAGTCTGACACAGAGAAAAGACAGGAGGAGTGAGGAGAACCGCCCAGTTTGTCGAGAGTCTTAGATTCCAGCTTTTTGCTTCTCATGTAATTTTGATGGGGGAAAAAAAAATCAGTCTGTATATCAAATGTAGAGCTCGACTGATCCAGAAGAGGGGGGGTGGAAAGCCTGGAGTTGTGGAGGATATTTTCTTCTCAGCTCTAAGCTGGCCTATAAACATTAGCTTTGTAGGTGTTAGGGAGACACAGGGCGTTTTCTGTGTTTGGATTGGGATTTTGACAAAACCATATGCATAGGAAATAAATTTAAATTATAAGGTTCTTTAAAAAACAGTATTTTTCAAAAGGAAACCAACAACATAATACTGATGTGAGAAATCTTTAGAAAAGGCTTGAAATACTTTTAAAAAGAAGATTCCCTGCAGAGTTCTAAAATAACCATTTAAACCATTTTTTTTCATTCCTGTTTATTTGGTTTTGAAACAAAACCAAAGAAGACAGAAAAATGTACATATTTTCTTGCCATCACGACTGTTGTTTTCTTCATGACATTAAAAAAAAAAATTACAAATCTATAATAATGCCCAAGTAAGAATTGTGGTATATATATAAATACTTTAAATATTTTAAAAAATATTTTGGAATACTTGAAACAAGTGGACTAAAATGTTAAAGAGTTATTTCTATTTACTAATGATAATATCACTTTTCATATGGATTTTAATGTAATATTTCTTTGTGAAATAATTTTAAATCATTTTACTTTAGGCAGTAAAAGAAAAGTAATTCTACTAGATTTAACCTTACACACTCATCTAAAAGTGTGATTATTTCTGAATATATAAAAGGAAAATAGTACATCAGAAGAAAATTTCGTTTCAGAACGTCACTGTTTGAACAGATTTGCAGCATCCCTTTTGCAATTTCTGGGAAGTAACTAAAGTTTCATATACAATTTTTAAAAAAAAATACCTATTTTAATATTTTGGCTGAGGAGATCTGTCTTCACTCATATTTTTTTATTTGATTAAGCAAACTGGGAATGTAAATCAATAGGAAAAAAGTCAAATAGTTTTTTATCCTTGATAGAGACATAATTTACTAGTGCTTTTTATCATTTGAAGTCTAATTTGTTTAAATAGCAATCCAAAAGCACATTTTATTTACATAATTATTTATGTGAGTTATCTTCCTTTCTTGGCCTTATTAATCTTTCTTTTCTCTATTTGGTTTACACCTTCTAGTAGAGTAAGTATATTATATATACAGTATTTCACTGTGTTATTTCAAAATAGTTTATACTATTAGTTGCTTTAAGATGATGTTTTAAAAATGTACATATTTATGTAGGTTTATAATAAAAAATTGTATACTAGCTTTAACAGCAGATTAACATCTTCCTTTGGGGAAGCACAAATATTTATTATATAATTGCACTTTAAAAACAAAAAAAAAGAAAAAGACTAAACGCCCAAAGTGTCAAGAGTCAAGCTTAACAAATTTAAAAGCAATGAAATGAAAACCCAGTTAAGCACAAAAGGTCTTTTTTGAATTTAGTGAAAAGCTGTTGCAAGAACTAAAGAAGACGAGATCTGTGCCTCCAGTATTCGGTTTATTAGGTCCAATGCTCGTCTTCAAAGGAATATCACAGCCGTGTGGCATTTAAGGATTTAGAGGAATTCTGAGAATTTGAGTGCTTTTTGCCAAAATGGATTCCGTGTGCACTTTAGCCATGAAAACTGATTTAGGACCTTTTATTCACTCTTAGTCCTCCAGCTATATTTGTTCAGTTAGATAACTACAAAATTATCCGTCAGTGAAGGTAGAAAAATCGAGAGATGGACCTAAACAAAAATTACACATCTTAGCAAAAGAAAAAACAGACTCCTCAGTTTACTGTGAGGAGCCAGGCAGGTGTGGTAACAGAGTTGGCCACCAAATTAAGAGGCTCCAAGTTTTCAGATGCTAAAGTAGCATTTGGGTATATGTTTATTTGCTCAAAGCATATTATGATTTTAAGGTAACATTGAACATTATCTGTGTTCAGAAATTCCAAAGTAATCAGGAAAATCAGATTTTTATTGCACTTTAGAAAAGAATATGGTGTGCCATGATTGTAAACGTGTGATGGAAGCACAGAGCCTGGAGCCAGGACATGCCACCAGGACAGACTTGGTTACTATCCATCCACGACAAATCCCTTTCTTGATTCAGGATTAAATAGGGCAGTTTAGACCTAGCCTTCAGATTAAAAGAGCACGAATTCAGCCTTGTAATATGAAAATCAAACCCTGTTCACTATTAGGATCGTCAGCAAGAGCTAGTTCATCCATTTCTCACCCACCCTGTGCTCCCTCCTTCTGTCCCTGAGTAAAACTGGGTTCTAGGGTTAGGAAGGAAAGTGACAGGAATCTTTAGAGATCTCATTTTGGAATGAGGACTTCTTGTCCCTGGAAGTAAAGGAATAAAGCCAAAGAAAGGAGTATTTCAGAAGAGCGGCTGATAGGAGGAAAGTCTGAACTTTGAATAAAAGTTTTGAAGTAGGATTTAATTTAAGCCGGGGCATTGCTTTCTTTTTATTAGCTTTGATTGTGCATAAGACATTGCCCAGTTTTTTGTGTTTTTTTTTTTCCTTTTTCCTTTCTTTCAGTCTTTCTACTTTTAATTTAAAGCCAATTTAGTAACATGGGACTTGTTCTGTAAATAATAAAAATAGAAGCGTACAATAGTCCATGTGCAGGAGGGGAGGAAATGGGGGCATGAACCTCGCTACAAAGATCACTGAATTTTTAACACAAAGAACAAATCTGTCTCTCCAACATTGTCATTAGGACAGAAAGATTTTTTTTTTCTTTTTTCCTTTTTTGTTTTTTTTATCATTTCAATATAAGAAAAAGACCCCTCTCAAGATAAGGTTGCTGCTTTTGCAGCGCTGGGTATGTTATTATTTTAAAATGTGGTTATATTCTCTGCCTCTTACATTAACAATGGGGGCAGGGGTAGGGGGTGGGTCCGAGGGGCCTGAAATGACAGAATGAGGGACACACAATAGGACGGCCGTGACTCTGAACAAATAAATAAAACATGTGAATCACAGTCTCTGCTCTACCTCCCTCCCCCTCACCCCCCAACTGTGATTAAATTTGCTGTGGTCATTTCCCAAATGTCTGCCTGATAAAAAAAAAAAAAAAAGGAAGGAGAAGCCACAGCAGCAGCAGCACCCAGACCCTTTTCTCACACTGTGATGTGACTTCAAGTGAGGGCCCTTCCTGGAGCTGGCAGTCTCTGCTCCTGCCCGTCAATCCTACCAGCACAGACACGCATGCCTCTTTCATTAGCGAAAATGCTCCACATCTGATTGCTGTCCTTCCCTAGCCCCCTAAACAGAAAAAAAAGCGGAGAAAAAAACAAAGCCAAACAAAACCTACCAACCCTATAACACCAACTCTGCCCTCTTAATAAACAGCTTCCCAAACTCTACCCCCAGCATCACACTGAAACCCTAGGCGCCTGGGGCTCGGTAATGGGATTTCTCGTACCCCTTCCTCCAACCACCAACGCAGCTTCCCAGCAACCTATTGAGTGCACAGGGGGAGAAAAAGAATACATTTTAATAAATCGAGGGGAAAAATGATTTTGGTCCTGTGGCCCTGTTTCTTTAGTAATAGAAAAAGGTGAGGTTGTTGGGGGGAAAGGGAGGGGGAATTTAATATTGCAAGAGATAATAGCAACTATGTTAATATCCGGAATTTTCAATGTACCATAAGTACATTTTGTTTTTCCTTTTAGCACGATTTATAATTAAAGATTTTAATCTGGCTTCACATTGAGTTAATAAGCCCTTTGATTGATTAGGATTCATAAAATTGCCATTTCCCGCTGATGCTTTGTGTTTCTGGGGATGTTCTTTTGAAAAGCTGGGTTAAGGTGAATAGGAAGCAGCCATTGTTTAGGCTGAGCTGTGCCAATTCTGGGAACTCGGAACTGCTTTATTCAGAGTTTGTCCCCTGCAATATCTTGTTGTTCAGCCAAATTAATGCAGATAGGATCTGCTGGGCTACAGTTTAGCCATTTTTAGGGGGAAACTTTTTTATTATTATTATTATTTCAGCAGGTGTTCCATGCAGTTTCTGCCTCTGTTTCCTGACCTGTTCTTTGGCTTAAAAAATAAAATAAAAACCAGGATGAAAGAGCATCAAATTGATAAATAGAATGTTACAAACTGTTTCAAAGATAAAAGAGAGAAAGGTACAAACCAAATACATATGAATGCAGGAAACCCAAGGAAACTGGGCTCCGCTTTTTCTTTTAAAAATTCAACTTCAGAGGCTGTGCAACCAATAAATTATCCTTTTGCATTAATGGCCAATACTGCAATATGTGGGAAGTGTCCTCCTTCGGCTAAAGGGATGTCTTAGAAATGTAAACACAAATGAATAAATAGGAGAGCGAGGCTGAGGGAGGGAGGCTTCGAGGCGGTGCGCTAATGCTGTTTATCAAGTTAAATAATAGATCCTGCCACCCCTCCCTCCAAAGCCAAACCAAAATGAAGAGCAAAATCAAGAAACAATGACAAATTCTTAAAAGGAAAAGAAAGAAAAAATGTGAGAAAGAGCCAGTGATTTGAAATGTCCCGTCAAAGGGCCCCTTTCTTCAGTTCATTGTGCCCTGCCATGTCTATACGGGAGTGTGTACAAGAGAATTCTTTTCTCCCCCTTATTTTTAGCAGAGGGAAAAAAAAAAAGTGATTCTCTTCAGCTTCCGAAGGGCCTCACTGTGGGGACCGAACCAGAGCAAATTCCCTTTGTGTTTCTTGCTCTGAAGGGACCTGCTATTGTTGATCGCGAGGCCTCCTGTAAGACCCAGTGGAGCTGTGGGCTGTGGGCAAAGCTTCTCCAGCGAACACTCCACTTGGTTTGGAATCGATACTACCTCTCCTCCCCTGCCATCTACCCCAGTTTACTTGGCACGACTAAGCACTTTCCCCTCCGTTTATCATCGTTCAACTGTTCTGCAAAGGCAAACATTTTTAGGGCTTTTATGGGGAAAACTGGAAGCACATGCAGGGCATGTCCAGCCTGGAGACAGTGCCCAGACAGCGCCCCACCCCCCCAGGTGGGCTGGGAGGCGATGCTGGGCTCACTGCTCTCCCACACCTTTACCTGGGGCTCTGCCCGGCTTGTTCCTAATGTACAAGCCCCATCTTGGTGCCTGTTTGGCCAAAGACGCATCCCAGGCGGCGTCCTCAGTCCTTTCCTCACTCAATCCTCATCACACGTCCTCGTTGACCCCCCTCCCCAGACCCCTCCACCTCCCACCCCGAGGTTTCTGTTTTTGCCATAAAATAGCAAACACCAGCACAAAGTAGATAGCGGCCAAATCCTCGGAGGGAAGCGGGCTTGGGTTTGCAAACAGACAGGGATGTTGCTCTCTACCCCAGGAGTCCTTGCTGTACCATCACTGACCTCATGAATCCCGGACTAGCGGGCCTGATTGGTGGGCTTTTAAACGTGACTAATGAAGAAGATTTACCCTGGGAGGTGGGGAGGCCCCCTCCCTACAACCAAATAGAATGTGCCCTGATGCATTGTACTTTTTACAAGAAAAAAAGAGAAAACAAAGCCCAGTACATGCAACTGTGGCAATGCAGAAATAAATTTAAAACAGACTCCCCCCACCTTTTTTTTTTCCTACCCTGGGTCCTAGGCAATGACAGCCGAGAACAAATAATTCCTGGTGCCGCGTCTTAAAGGTACCTTTGAATGAATGTCAGCCCCTTTCTACCTTAGTGCCAGGCGATCGATGCTTCATTAGGGCCGAATTGTCTTTTGCCCATGCAACCTTGAAAACAGTCCCTTTAATTACCTGTGAGGAAGTCGGGAACCCTCCTCTCCCCTGAATGTCCCTCTCTCCCTTCCGGCTTCTCTCCCAGCTCTTTCTCTCTCTCCTCCCTCCCCCATCCCTTCCAGGGAAGTGGGGGTGGCTTGATGGGGGTCACTCACATTTTTATTCACAGACAGTCTGAGTACATCACTCCTTGATAGAGAAGCTGGGAGAAGAGGAAGGTGGGGGCGGGGCAAGAAAAGGAAAAGAAAGGAATATTGGACCCCGAGGTGAGAGGGCAGGGTTCAAGTCCAGACTACAGATCTATTGAAGAGGTTTCAGCCAGGCAGGCCTCCACTTGACTTTCTCATCAGCCAGCTTTATGGATTATCAGCTGCTCCGTTTACACCACGGCTCCATGCATCTCCCCGCTGCTAATCACCAGGGTTTTCTCGAGAATGCAGAGCCCTGCCAGGGACCCCAAAGTCTTTTGGACAGGCGTCATCCAGGTCACACAGAAAAGGGGGAACCTGTTGGCTAAATATTTTACAGGAAATACAAGGAACAGCGTAGCACAATTTAATCCCTCCCATCGAAACTGAAGGCGTTCCAAATAATTGTAGGCCTGGCAAGTCGAGCAGTGGAAGCAAGTGCATAAATAATCGTATTTGTTATGCACTATTAAAAATTCAGAAAGATTTTAAATTCAAGTGATAATCTGGCCATCCTGAGGGATAGGCTTGTATTTAATCGCCAGGTATTTTTACCTATTCAATTATGATGAGAAATATTCTAATGAAGTCATAAACCTCAGCAGAGGAATGTTAATCGCCTGTGCGTGCTCTGCGAGCACTGTGTTGAAAAACATACCTGCCCAAACTGAGCTCCCTCCTAATGTGCTAAGTCAGGATCGCTTTTGGAACCTTGTTCACTCAGAGGTTCCCCAGGCACCTGGAAATACGGGGCTGAAAACCATGAAGGTCATCTGATCTTCTCTCCACTGAATGTATTTCTATCCAAGAAATGAGTCAAGGATGCATTTCCCCCAACATTTACACAAAAGGGTGAAATTACATTGTACTACCCCCTTCCCGCCCCTCTAGCGCCACCACACATAAACTGCAAGGTGGGTGTTCCCAGAGAAAATATGGGATGGCAGTTCAATTTGAATTTCAGATAATGAATAATTTTTATATAAGTGTGTCTCAAATATTATACCAAAAATTACTTATTATTTGTCTGAAACTCAAATTTAACTGGGCATCTTTTGTTATCTTTTTTTACTTGATAAATCTGGCAGCCAAGAGACAAATGAGGGTAGCAATGATTTCAAGTCACTTAGAAAATACATAATTGTAAAAGGATTTATTTGTATATTTGGGGGTCTAGCTTATGACACAGAAGATGTGAAGTGTTATACTGTGTACAGGCGCCCCGCTCTGTCAAAAGTCATCTCATTCTGTCTCGACATGGAAACCCTACCGGTTGAGGAGGTGACAATAGGCTTAATAGGCTTGTATCTGTCCACTCAGCTCAGTTGTATTAAAAAATGAGGCCTGCGGATACAAACTGCCAACCTCTCGTGTACACAGGCTAGGGCCATGTTGTCATCACCTGCAGGCCTTGTGTATGAGCCCAATCCTGCCCACTCTGCCTCTGAAGTGTGTGGACACATGCACCCCTGTGCAGCCCCCATGCAGGCCTGCATCTTCTGGACCAGCGATGAAGAGTAAGCCTTCACTTGCACCGGGTCTGGTCACCGCGAAGTGCATGGGAAGGAGACGAGTAGTGTACGCTGCCTCTGTCCTCGGTGTTTGACCTCACTCAGGGACCTGTGATGTCATCACGTCAAGCTAAAACAACCACCCAACAGGAGAGCAGAGGCCCAGGGCTGGGAGGGGAGGCAGAGGGAGGCAGGGGAAACACACGTCCATATCTCATTGCCAACTGGACTGTGAGAGCCTTTGTGCTCAGCGCGCTGCGTCGGAAGGGAGGATGATCCAGGCCTTAGTCTCAGCGTGCAGGGTCCTCACACTTGTGCTCAGCTGGGAGGTCAGAGGGCATTTTCCTTGCCTTTATTTAGTCTGCTAAATGAATAGAAGAATTTGATTTCTATTTGTGTATTTCTATCTGCAGTATTTCTGTCTGTTTTTACTACTTTGTGCCAAGTGGGGTACATGTCACATCGCACCTAAGTTTGCTGAGCCCAGTATAAATATTCATAAAGATGAGAACGTGTTTCAGGTTGCAGATGGGTGGGTAGGGAGGGAGGGTCAGGCTGACGTGAAGCTTTTGGATAACTCCTGCCCAGCGGGCAGGTGGCAGTGCTGTCATTTCTGGGAGGAGTAGAGGGGATGTGGTCTTTGAGAGAACTGCTGCCCCTTATTCCAAAAGAGTATCTCTCTAATCTGCCTGGATCCCAAACTCCCTACATTTATGAAACACAAGCGAAACAGCGCATGCCCACGCCTTCGGGTGTGTGTGGTTCAACTCGGCTCAGGCCATTGTCTGCCGCGACCTCAGATGGAGAGTGTGTTGCTGGTGTCTGCAAGCAGCTGATTCTGCATATGCTCAAATACAGCGCTCCTGGTCTGAGTTGCAATCAAAACATATATTTATCAACAAGCACAGTATTTGATCTATTAATAGAAAACAGTCACAGTGATTGTGGATAAGATGATCTTTGGATTGCTATTGTTCCTGAAGTGGGGGAGAGAGCAAGTGATCCACAGATATTTAGAAAAGAAAAGGGAAGGGGGGCTGGTGTGTGTGAGAGTGTGTGTATGTGAGTGTGTGTGTGTGAGAGAGAGAGTGTGTGTGTGTGAGTGTGTGTGTGTGTGAGAGAGAATGTGTGTGTGTATGTGAGTGCGTGTGTGAAAAAGTGTGTCTGAGAGTGTGTGTGTGTGTGTGTCTTCCTTTGGGTGTCAGGGAATGGAAATTTCCTCAGAGAAGAAAATAAGCATTCTTTCGTTTCCCCCTTTGACCAATGCTGACATCATATATCCGTCTCTGTTAAGGTGAGGTGTTAGGAGGCAAAAACAATTGAGGGGAAACTAAAAGGTAGGATTGCAGCCTTTGGGCTCTTGAAGCAAAAAGGGATTACCTCCTTTATGGGATTTCTTACTCTGAGAGAAAACATGGTTTCCTTGAAAGTAGATTTTTTAAACAAACCTCAGCTATTAAAAGAGTTCTACCTGCAAAGTATTTTTGTTCTGTTTAATTTTTCCTCATCTAGGAGTTCAACATGGAGAAGGAAATGGCAACCCACTCCAGTGTTCTTGCCTGGAGAATCCCAGGGACGGGGGAGCCTGGTGGGCTTCCGTCTATGGGGTCACACAGAGTCGGACACGACTGAAGTGACTTAGCAGCAGCAGGAGTTCAACAAGCCCATATGGCTAAGAAAGCAGTTATTCTTGAGGCCACTGAAGCCTTTGTCCTCTTGGGCCTGCTGCTGCTGCTAAGTCACTTCAGTCGTGTCCGACTCTGTGTGACCCCATAGACGGAAGCCCACCAGGCTCCCCTGTCCCTGGGATTCTCCAGGCAAGAACACTGGAGTGGGTTGCCATTTCCTTCTCCACTGCGTGAAAGTGAAAAGTGAAAGTGAAGTCGCTCAGTCGTGTCTGACCCTTAGCGACCCCACGGACTGCAGCCCACCAGGCTCCTCCATCCATAGGATTTTCTAGGCAAGAGTACTGGAGTGGCTTGCCATTGCCTTCTCCGCCTCTTGGGCCTATAACACCTGAAAGCCAGTGGCCACCTCACACCAAAGAAAAATACACCTTTTTCAAATACAGTGTGTCTGCATTACAGACTAAGACAGTGAACTCTAAAATCCTCAGCCTAATATAAGTCTGTAGCTTGTAGCTGCCTAGGCAGAGCCAATTAACATCTGTAATATTCAGAATATAGACTTCTGCTCCCATAGTACGGACGTCCCTTGTGTGGTCCGTAAATTCCTACTTCCATTCATACATGTGAGTGTACGCAGAGAAAAACAGTGTCTGTGTATAACTGGGTGGCAAAAGCAGTTTCTTGCCACAGTGAGTTTAATGTATTCAGTAACCTTCTGTTTATTTGGGTATTATTTACTGAAAACACTTGGGAAGCTTTGGACTAAGAGTGTAGGAAAACTCAGACCGTGTTGATCCTGACGTCCCTTCTTCACACACCAATGCCCAAACCCACACAGGCAGGCGGCGGAAGAACCGTCCCTCTTTACTGCACAGCATCAAATAAGGCCAGTAATGCTGCTTGTGCTCGTTCTTCTTTTATTGTCCATGTTATCGAGGAAACCTATAAAAGTTCCCTCTTTTGATATCTTGACCCACGGTGTTACTCGCATGCTGCTTTGTGGTTTAGAGATTTAAAGAAACAGAGAGGGAAAAGGAGTAAGAGAGAGAGTTTGCCTTAGGTGATAAACAGCAGCGCAAGGCCAGAGGCCTTATGGAAAAAAAAAAAGAAGCAGCAGCCGTAGCAACAAGGGAATTTGGAAATGATCAGGGGGCGTGGGGGGCTTATAGGAAGAGGTAGGGGCACGTGAGGGAGGATGCAAAATCAGTTTCACTCAATAACAATGTAGAGTAGAATTCCAGACCTTCATAGACTCGTTTACACCCTGGCTTCAATGCAGAGACAGGTGTGTGGCATATGTGTCTATAGGGCCACCCAGTTACATAAGAAACATTGGAAACACAGTGTCACGTAAGAAACACTGGAAATCCACAGGTACACTTGTTCAACTTAGTTTTCAAAGGCAAAAAAAATAAAAAACAAACTTTGTTTGATAACATAGGGTATAGGTGTCTGTTTTAAGTGGAAATTTGAAATGAGATGCTGTCATTCCCCCTGATCCTCAGGCACATTCAGTTTCCCTTGGTAAATCAGACCTTCGTGGGCAGACCTCTTTGTCTGCGCCCCTGTTTGAGAAAGATGTCTCAGTGATCTTGGATCTTGGACCCGACAGATGTCATTACGCTGGTTTATTGAAATAATCATTATTCAGTGCGTGTGGCTCGCAACACATTTCTATCCAAGTCAACCTGGATATTTTTCAACAGTGGAAGGAGGTGCTGCTGTTGAGAGTTTGTTCACTGACTAGGAAGGGCAGACCTGCCTGTTCATTTTTCTCCACTTGCTCCCATGTGAGTTGTCAAGCTGGCCAACTCAGTGGTTCTAAATTTCTACAATGTTGTGCCTCTGCTGTTTTAGCAGACAGACAGGTGCCAGGAGTGAGAAGTTAGGAACTGGGAGAGAAATGGGGCCACTTACACAGGAGATGGTGATACTGCGTGTTTTGTCTTCTGTCTGGACTTCTCCTCTGATCCCTGGTTTGATGGAGGTGGAGTTGTTTTCTTGTAAAGAAGAAAAAAATTGTGTGACTTTTTCAGAGACATGTGACTTTAGAAATAAATGCCAGTATTTATTGTTTGGTTTCTGGAATGCACCCCATATGCACTTCTTGTTGATATACCTTCAGAGCTGGAGTTTGGATTTCATACTCAAGTGCAGGGTGACCTTTTCCATTTCATGGCTCTTTTGTTAATTTTATTCCAATAATCCTTGGTGAAAAATTTTTCCAAACCCTTTACAGCAGAGGAAAACAGAAGAGGGCATAAGATGAGACACTGGAGGCAGTGGCATGAAACCTTTTCCATTTTTTAATTTTAGTTGAGTGAGAGTGAAAGTTGCTCAGTCGTGTCTAACTCTTTGTGACCCCATGGACTATACAGTCCATGGAATTCTCCAGGCTGGAGTACTGGAGTGGGTAACCTTTCCCTTCTCCAGGGGATCTTCCCAACCCAGGAATCAAACCCAGGTCTCCCACATTGCAGGTGGATTCTTTACCAGCTGAGCCACAAGGGAAGCCCAAGAATACTGGACTGGGTAGCCTATCCCTCTCCAGGGGATCTTCCCCGACCCAGGAATCAAACCAGGGTCTCCTGCATTGCAGGTGGATTCTTTACCAACTGAGCCATCAGGGAAGCCCTTAGCTGGATAGTGAAAATATAAAACAATAGAACAGTGATACAGCAGTCATTGATGTAATGTGTACATATGCTGGGTGAGAATGCACTGCTCATGTTCAGTCCTCAGAATGTTCTCATGTACACGAAGTAATACTGGTAATGCTGAACTTTGAACCATGAGCAGCTGAAGTTTTGAAGGCAAACATCAGCCAGCAACATCATGCTTACTCAGGCCTTGAGTACTCTGGGTCGAGTGAATAAATTCAGTGGGTCATAACTGAGTCAGTTCTGAGTCAGGTCAGTGTATGATGAGCTAGATAACTTATTGCTGGTATCTTTTGAATGCTCAGGTCAGATAAACACTAAAGCAAATTAACATTAACTTGAAAGAGGGGATTTGTGGATACTCACTGTGTGAGTTTTTTCTTTAAAATAAAGAATATCATTGAATTAACCTATGCAAATACATCTTCCCAGATAATAAAACACAGATCCCTTAGTTAAGAGTGTAAGAGAAGTAGGTAGTCAAAGAGGTAAGGGGGATTGGGTATAGATCACCTTGTAGGCCTTTGGAAGGACCTGGGCTTGGACCTTGAATGAAAAGATTATCCATTAGAAGATCTTGAGCAGAAGAGAGAGAGTGGCTTATGAGTTGAGAACAGAGGCCAGAAGTAGACATCCTACTGCTGTAATCTGGGTTAGTGATGACATCAACTCTGACCAGCTACCCTGGGGATGCTAAGAAGTGGCCCACCCTCCAGTAGAACTGACATCATTTTGGCAGTTCTGTATGCACAGAAGAGGTGCCATGTCCTAACTTTAGGGATAAGGGAAGCAAATTTGCAACCATGGAAATGAACCTCTGGAAGTTCCAATCACTTCTGAACTGTTAGGGAAAAGAACTAATCTGGAATGCAAGCAGTACATTTCAGTTGCCAAATACAAGACAGTCGTTCCATCCCCCTAAAAGCTCCCTCACAGAACTGCATCTTGGATGTGAAGGGAATTGTTTTCTAAGAAGTTTCTGTTGCCCAGTTGCTGTGTGTCATCACATAGCCTAAGATCGCCTAATTAACACCCAAAGAAGCAGGTGTATCACTTGGGATGTAACAACAACAATCGCAAATGACACAATTATTTCCAGCACTTGAAATCAGAATTTTCAAGTGTGAAAATCATTTTCCACTGAATTACTATCTAGGCAAAGGCACAAAGTAACAGTGCCACTGCTTTCCTCAGAAGTCTGCTGCTCTCTGGAATTTTTCTGCAGTTCCTGATGGGGACTTCCTCATCTGTCACCTGGATACTGGGCAGGGGTCAGAGAGCAGCTTTGCCACGCCTGCCAACTGACCTCTGCATGCTGGGAGAAGGCAGGGGCCAGGCGGGTCTTTCCTGTCTCCACGTGGCAGCTTGCTGGGAAACTGCCAGCACCCCTCCCCATGTGGGTGAGTGCCACGCCATTTCCCTCAATGTGAGGCAGTTGGACACATCAAGGGAGAGAAACCTGCTGAATTAGCTTCTCCAGAAAGGCTGGGATATTTTTTATTAATCCTGTTCCTTGGCACCAAACTCTGATTCCTTCTCCTTTCCCATATAGGCTCTTTTATGAGCATCCCTGAAATTAATAGCAGATCTTTTGACTAGGGCAGCTTTTCTCTTATCAGCTTCTCTATCCAATGGGCAAAATTGCTGTCTACATATAGGAGATCTAAACAGGAGAATGAGATACAGAACTGATGAATATTTGGGTAATTTAGGACCCCCCCCCCAATCTATTTTACTCAATTTTCAAAGTAGAGGAAAAGCCACTCACCTCCACCCCCACCACCTCAACCCTCCCCCCATGCACTTTTCATACAATGCGTTTATGCTGTGTGACGTCTTCCTTGCTATGCTCATATTTTATTCTTTGCTGTCCTCAAGGAAAGCCTAGCTTATTAATTGTTAAACATGTTAAGGAACTGGGGATTCATTACATGCTGTTCTCAATTCAGAAGGCTGGAGAGCCAGATGCCTGTCTGTATCCAGGAGGCTGATGTTCAGTCATGTATCATTATAATGTAGCTGGTGTAATGAGGCTGAGGTCCCGGGTGTGATTCCCAGGGTGTCAGTTACCTCAACTCTCTGGCTGTTGATGGTAACTCTGTTCTGATGCTGCACTTCGAGTGAATGAGTTGGTCAAAGTGAGACTGAATGAGAGTCTGTGACCAACATATCATCAATGCTTAGGAGCAAGAACACACAGCACGTGCCTTAGGGCTGGAGTGTGTGCCAGGTCCTTCTTCTAGCCTCACCCAGGCAGAGCTGAATTCTCCCTGTTCTGAATCTCTTCTATACTTTTGTATTCTCATGAAACTAATCACATGCTACTTGAGACCCCAGAAATTATTGTCTACACATTGTCTTCCTCACTGGGTTATAAATTCCTTGAAGACATAAACTATATTGAGTCCATTTTTATGTCTCTTACAGCACTAATGCACACTCAGTAAATCCTTGTTGGATAGAGGATTGGATGGTTAGAGGAATGGATGGATAAGTAAGTTGTGTGAGTTGTCTTTGCGTATCTGCTGGCTGGTACCTCTGTTGGTATCCATCAAGGAGAGATAGTTCAGAGATGTAAAATAGATGTAATAAGCATACCCGATGATAATGCTACATCTTCCACAAAACTGATATATCTGATAATGTCATGTACATTGATTGCTCATGAAAAGCTGATAATGCATAGAATTCCCCATCCCACCAACAGAACCAAATCCTTGTTAAGTATTTAATGCATGTCTAAATCCTCTCTTTTGGACTTCCCTTGTGGCTCAGCTGGTAAAGTATCTGCCTGCAGTGAGGGAGACCTGGGTTTGATCCCTGGGTTGGGAAGATCCCCTAGAGAAGGGAGATGCTACCCACTCCAGTACTCTGGCCTCTGAGATCGCAAAGAGTCAGATTTAGAAAAGGCAGAGGAACCAGAGATCAAATTGCCGACATCTGTTGGATCATCAAAAAAGCAAGAAAGTTCCAGAAAAACATCTACTTCTGCTTTATTGACTACGCCAAAGCCTTTGATAGTGTGGATCACAACAAACTGTGGGAAATTCTTCAAGAGATGGGAATACCAGACCACCTGACCTGCATCCTGAGAAATCTGTATGCAGGTCAAGAAGCAACAGTTAGACCTCTATATGGAACAACAAACTGGTTGAAATTGGGAAAGGAGTACATCAAGGCTGTATATTGTCACCCTGCTTATTTAACTTATATGCAGAGTACATCATGAGGAATGCTGGGCTGGATGAAGCACAAGCTGGAATCAAGATTTTGCTGGGAGAAATATCAGTAACCTCAGATATGCAGATGACACCACCCTTATGGCAGAAAACCAAGAACTAAAGAGCCTCTTGATGAAAGTGAAAGAGGAGAGTGAAAAAGTTTGCTTAAAGTGCAACATTCAGAAAACTAAGATCATGGCATCCTGTCCAATCACTTCACTGCAAATTGACGGGGAAATAATGGAAATAGTGAGAGAGTTTATTTTCTTGGGCTCCAAAATCACTGCAGATGCTGATTGCAGCCATGAAAGTAAAAGACACTTGCTCCTTGGAAGGAAAGTTATGACCAACCTAGACAGCATATTAAAAAGCAGAGACATTACTTTGCCAACAAAGGTCCATCTAGTCAAGGCTATGGTTGTTCCAGTGGTCATGTGTGGATGTGAGAGTTGGACTGTGAAGAAAGCTGATCGCCGAAGAATTGATGCTTTTGAACTGTGGTGCTGGAGAAGACTCTTGAGAGTCCCTTGGACTGCAAGGAGATCCAACCAGTCTATTCTAAAGGAGATCAGTCCTGGGTGTTCATTGAAAGGACTAATGTTGAAGCTGAAACTCCAATACTTTGGCCACCTGATGTGAAGAACTGACTCATTGGAAAAGACACTGATGCTGGGAAAGATTGAAGGCAGGTGGAGAAGGGAATGACAGAGGATGAGATGCTTGGATGGCATTGCAAACTTAATGGAGATGAGTTTGAGTAAGCTCCAGGAGTTGGTGATGGACAGGGAAGCCTGGTGTGCTGTAGTCCATGGGGTCACAAAGAGTTAGACACGACTGGGTGACTGAACTGAACTGAACTGAAGGCCTCTCTTGGAGGCTGCTCCCATTTTAGAGAAAAGGAATCTAAATCAGACTGGTTGAATTGTTCTGCACAACATCAGGCAGTATTCAGCAGGATCATGGAATTAACATCAATATTGGTTATCTGTTGCTACAACGAATTACCCTAACATTTTGCAGCTTCAAATAACAAACATCTATTATCTCTGTTTCCCTAGGTCAGAAGTTTGGGTTCAGGTTAGCTGGAGGCCTCCATCTCCAAGCCTGTCTGTTATAGGGCTGTGATCGAGCCATGTATGATCAACTGGGGCTGCTGGCACCTCTAGGCTTGACTGGGGAGGATTCGCTCCAAGTTCACGTGTGAGGCTGTTGACAGATCTGAGATTCTCAGATCTTGGAGATTTGATTGACTGGAGCTCTCAATTCCTGGCCTTGGTTTCCACACAGCAGCTCATACATATGGCAGCTTGCTTCCTGCAGGCTGAACTCCAAGAGAGAATGACAGAGAGCAAGCAAAACGGAAGTCACAGTGTTCTTGTCAGCCAACCTCAGAAGAGACAGCCCATCACAGATGCTATGCTCTCCTTGATAGAAGTGGGTCAGTATGCCCTGCCACATCTAAGGGGAGAAAGTGGCATAAGGCCAGAGTACCAGGAGGCAGGGGTCCTTGGAGGCCATATCAGATACTGTCAACCATGGTGGGTACCCCCAAAGCTCCCAGAATGCCTCTCTGACAGCTGCCTCTTGCCTGTCTGTACATAGCGTTGGGTCAGAAGTTGGTGCCAAATAAGAGACCACAGAAGCAGCCTGCCTTGAAAGTGAAATCTATTTTCCCCATTTCAACAGAAAACAAAGGTGAATGTGGCTTCTTGCTGGAGACTTCTGCCAATAGCCCCTCCCATCCTGAGTGGCATCTCAGCCTCTCACCGCCACTTCCTGAGCTCCCTTCAATAGATGGCGGTGGATTTCTGGGAAATTCAAACATGTGTGCTCTGCCCTCACAGTGAACTCCTCAGGCTGGGACCCTCTGAGATGGCGAGACTGCTTTTCCAATGGGATCAGTGATCAAAACTGTTGAGTGTGGGGGTGGAGGAAGGAAAAATCCTTCCTGATGGTTGTTGAAGCTGCAACTCCATTCTGAAGCCGGTTGTCTCTTGTGTTGGAAATGAATGCTTTGAATTGACTAAAGTCCCCTAGGAGTTTATTCCTTTGTGTCTCTTCAAGCGAGGCTTTCAGGATAGACATAATCAAAGAGATACAGTGTAGTGGACGAGGAGCAGAGGGTATTTTTAAGCCCCCTCTTGCCTCGAATGGTCATTTGCCCTGACAGTCCACTGTTCTGCCAGATCTCCTTAACTCCCGAAGCAAGATAATGACATTTTATTAAAGAGCGATTGCTGGGTTATTAGCCACCAGGCCTAAAACACTGAAGTGTCATCATTCTTTTGCTTCTCTTGGCTCAGATCAGCGTGGTTTCAGCTGCTTCAGAGATGTGAAGTTCAGAGCCAGCAGTTCTCTCCATCCTGCTCAGAATTAACCAATAAATTAGAATAACTAAGTAAGAAAGGGTTAGACAAAGGCAGTGTTGAAACTGGAGGCCAGGGCCTGGGTCATTTTGAATATGAAACAAAGCATGGTTTATGTTTTGTATTTTATAGGTTTTAAAACAAAGCTAAAGTATAGCATTAAGGATCAAGGTCAGGGTGTTATCTTTTGTGGGGTGAATGGGGTGGGGGTGGCGAGGTTACAACTTATGCCAAAGACTTGGCCCCTCCTTTCTCTGTAACATTTATTTTCCCAAGCTTCTGTCTAATTAATATAAGGCCTTGCTCGAGCACACTGGCCCTCATTGGGCCTGTCACTCGTTAATCAAGCGACCCTTCTAGCCTTGGGTAATGACCTTGAAAGAATATATCAGCCCATGATGGCGGAAGTGAGGAATTAAATTGTTTCTCTGAGTGCTTATGGTCATTGCTGACAATTTATATCTCACAGCTGCCCTGGGCTGGCCGTACCGGCCATTGTGCGGCAATCATTTTCCTGGCCAGGAATGGATTGTGTGCCGGACAGAGACCAAACTGGCCTCCTGTACATCTCCATCTTTATGTTATTTCCCCTCTACCCACCCCGGCCCCAATCCCCTCTTCTTTTAATCACGTCTTTGTTTGAGAGGCAGGGATTGTACGAAGTTAAAAGCTTTGTCATTAAGGCCACCAGGAGCCAAAAGCATGGGGGAAATCATGTGTCTGGCTGGACCCTGCTTTGTCCCTGAGCACACCACTTTCGCCTCTGCTGATGTTAGGCCGAAAGGGAAGTGTCTTGAGAATTATGCTAGCTCCAAACTCATAAGAAAAAAATTACTAGAAATATTAAAAGGGTGTATTGTATACAAGTGATTAAGCCCGAACCATTTCTGGGTCTTTCCAGGAGGTCAGGGAGATATTGGCTGCTGGTCCTGAGGGAAGAGGGAGCGTACATCCTTCTGCCTTGTATGGTGCTGTATTTAGACACAGTGGTAGTGTAGGGGTGTGCTGGTGTGCAGCTCAAACCTACCCTCATACCAAGATAAACGTGGTCTGTCCCTAAGATTAAGCCTTGGGCATCCACTCAGAATCTGGATACCCCCTTCTCCTTTTCTGTTCATTCTTCTTGAAACTAAGTAAGTAAATCTTAAGAGCTCTTTTCCTGTGAAAAATTCTATTTCATTGTTTTACTACGCCACCTGTTAGGTTTCCAAAAGAATTAAGAGAGAGTTTTTCCTCATGAGCTAAATTCAACAGATAAATAGTATACCTTTGCCTGGCTCAGGCTACAGTGACTGAATTTGTGTCTGAAACTTTGTGAATACCATGGCATAGCTTTGATTTGTCCCTGGTTGTCTGTTGTATAAAGACGTATGTGCTACAACTTCAAAGAAGAGAAATCACCAGCAAGGACCTCCAGGGGTGGGGAGAGAGTTAAGTGTTGGTAAAAGCTAAATTGTGATTCTCTCCTTTCACTGGCTCCTGGCTTGGCACCTGGGTCTGTTTATCATTATTGGCTAATGCCTTCCATGCTGCTGCTGCTGCTGCTAAGTCACTTCAGTCGTGTCCGACTCTGTGTGACCCCATAGACGGAAGCCCACCAGGCTCCCCCGTCCACTGGATTGGAATGCCTTCCATACATAGGAAATATTATTTTTCCTGGGCTCTAAGAGCTTCTGCAAGTCACAGCTCAAACTCGAACTTGAGGAGGGTCCTTTTGTTACCTTTTTATGTAGAGTGGTTGGCAAAAGGGAGTTGATGAGGAGAGTTCGTTTCTATTTACTCAGGCACGCTGGCCCTCTATGAAATAGGAAACATATTCATTCTGTCTTCAGCCTATCTGAAGAATGTGTACAAATGCTGAAAAGGAAGACTTCTGACAACATATGTGTGAATAAAGGCAGGTAGGTTAATAGAATGCAAGCTGACCACATGCATGCTGATCCTAACAAGATTCATATCAAGATGTTTGCCCTTTAACGGGAAGCTCGTGGAAAGCAAAGGCCACATCATTTTTATCTCAGGATTCTTTACCACCACAAGTAGTGGCTTATAAATCTAGGCACCAAAGAAAAAAGGAAAAGATTTATTTAGTGATGGGATTAATTCATCCATCCCATGGTCACAACATATGAGTCAAACTGGCTCTTAAGGAAATAGGACAGAACTAACACCATGGAAGGGAGTCTTACCTGTCTGTCTCCCTGTCTTCATTAACTGCACATAATGTGGTGGAAAGGGCACAAAACTGAAAGTCAGAGGCCTCAGTCCCACCCTAATGCCACCACTCACTCAAGCGTCAACTTCGTAAGAATCGTCCCTTCCCTGGGGGCTGCTGCTGCCAGCAGAGTGTAAATCTTAGATGAAGGGGCTAGACTTGCTAATTTCTGTGGTTCTTCCCAGCATTTCTGTATACTGGAAGACAGCTATCACTTTGTGGGAGAGAAAGCTAAGTCATAGGAAGAAAATGTCTTTATGTATAAAAAATAATTAGTGTTGCCTGTGTGCCTAGGACATGGCAATGTGGCTAGAATTGGTTTGTAGAAGGAAAAGATAACAGACAAAACCCCACATAATTCAAATCCAAGTTCACACTCAGCCTTCTGTCCTTGTTTTGCTCAGACATTCATGTCTACTGTTCACTGTGACTCCTGGCACAAGCAGAACTGCCAGGATGGCAATTTTCCAATGTGTAATTCTAGTGATGCGTAATTCTAGTGAAGACTTGACAAACTGAAATGATGGAGATATTTGAGTTTCATTTGCTCTTTTGCCTAAGTTCTCAAAATCAATCCATCATCCCCTTTTGTAGTATCCATGAGTTGGCTAAATTTTTATGTAACCATCTATGCTTCTGTATTTTCAATGATGGAGGACTTAACAGCTCCATCTAAATATTTAGATTTGTGTACTTGTTTTGACAAAGGATAAAGTTTCTTCGAGATAGGAATGTCGTTTTTGTGAGGAGCATGTAAGAGGCAAGGCAAAGTCAAGGAGAAGAAACTTCGAAAGGGGTGAAAGAGAAAACTTCATCCATCTTCTGTCTTATTTTCTTTGTCATTCCTTCCTTCACAATATACACATGAAAAAAAAAAACCAAAAACTGTGTTTTCTTCTGCCCACTCCCAGACCACATAAATTGCAGTGAGACATCCCAGGCCTCCAGGGCAAGTGGCCATATGCAAGGCTGATGATGCCTTCTGGGTGAGTGAGTGAGTGAAGTCGCTCAGTCGTGCCCGACTCTTTGCGACCCCATGGACTGTAGCCTACCAGGCTTCTCCATCCATGGACTTCTCCAGGCAGGAATACTGAAGTGGGTTGCCATTTCCTTCTCCAGGGGATCTTCCCGATGATGATGCCATCTGGACACGTGCAAAAAATGCCATGGGTATGGAGTGTGCTCATAAGTGTGTCAGGGAACTCTGCCTATGAGACAGGGCCACCGACTCACTGAGAAGACAGCAACAACCCTGAGATTGTGCCATCTGAGATGGCACCTCAGATGCTGGTAGCAGAGTCTGCAGATCCAGGGAGGGTGCATGTGGCCACAAGCGCAGAAACCAGCAGCGTTGGTGCTTAGATCTGAGTAATAAGAGAGCTCATTGCACCAGGTGGCTACTGTGTTCCAAAAGGTCTTTGCTAAATAGCTTTCATGTGTTTTTGTTTGTTTAGCCTTAATTTTTTTTCAAACTGTCAATATTCCCAAATGATTTCATAGGAAGCCATGTACATTTGTTATGCTCAAAAACAATGAACATCCATGCTCTGATGCTGAACTTTTTTGACTGAATAATCATAAATTCTTTTTCCTGTATTCATTAAGTGCAGACCTGTATAACTGACAGGCAGAACTTCTGTGAATCATTGGATAACCAAGGCTTTCGTGCAAACTTGCTGTAATTTTAGCCAAAGGGAAAGGAACTTGGCATTTTCATCAAGCTTTGTGAAATCTTTATTTTGGGAAAAATATTCCCTTTGCAGACTCAGGATTCTAAGGACCCAGGGCTGGAAACCACTGGATTTTTTTTTTTTTTTCTGGTGGAATTTTTGTCACCATACTAAGCAGAAGTAAGATAAAAATTTGGTCAGTATGTGAGTTCACCTTTTTGAGCAGTATCTCAACTAATAGGCAAAACTATTCTTAAGAGTTTCTTGGTTTTCACAAATTTCTCCCTCTGCCTGCTTTTACTACATTTTCTCACATGGCTTCCATGAGTTGCCAGGGTAGAGTGAAGTGATGTGGGCATTTGGAGTAGAACAAATACGGAGTTCAGGGTAAGCCAGAGAAATCACTCCTCCCCCAACCTGTCTATAGGATTCATTTGTTCATTTAAGCAAAAGTTGACCGGTTCTATTCTGATAAGTTCAGAGTTAGTGACCAAGTAACTTAGTGGAACAAGTGACTATTACTGTTATTAATGGCAGTGGTTCTACACCAAACTCCATTCTAAACTCTTTAAAACAACCTTTTAAGGTAGATACTAAATTTTGTATTTCATTGATGAAATTCCTCAACTAGAAAGTGACAGAGTGCCTCTAATATTTGCTCTCTGATCTATATGGTACCCAGTCAACCAGCCAACAAGGAGACCTAAGTTAAGTTTGATCATTGAAGGCTAAGATTTCCTAACTGCTTTGAAAAGTAGGAAGCTTTCTGGGATTAGTTTGCTTTATTGCCCTATCATCTTCTGAATTTTTAAAGGTCAAAAATTATTTTGTATACTGTATATTGTGATAATTTTTTGAGTCACTTTAACCTTAATTCATAGTCTGTTATCTCCCACGTATTATAAACATCACTCCAGTATACAATGATCTCTGTTCTCTTCCCTATACTGTTTTATGGACTCTTCTATGGCAAAATCTATGTCTTCGTAGACATCTTTTAATTTTTTTTAGTGTAAATAGTATATATTAAATAAATATTTGTTAAACTGAATTGATTTTATCTAAATTTGCACTTAACTCCATAGATGACCCGGTTTATTTCTTCAATAAACATTAATGTCACTTCTACTTCTTACACTTGCTAGATATCAGATGTTTGTGAAAAGAATGAGTGGAGATAGTAAACTTCCAGAGCCAAAGAGCCCAGAGGTGAGGAAGCTGGACAGGCACTTTGAAAGGCAGCTAAACTGCTTTTCTAAACCAAAGGAAGAAGAAAATTAACACTTATGGGCTGAAACTTACCAAAACCAACATTTTATAAAATATTTTCCCAAACCTATCTTCTCAAGTGAAAGGCTATGGTCCATCTTTGCTTAACACATGAATTTTGAAAAATTTCAGACAAGTTTGTTCAGTTATGCCTATATAATTTTAGTTTTTATCCTCAGTTCAGTTCAGTTCAGTCGCTCAGTCGTGTCTGACTCTTTGCGACCCCATGAATCACAGGACCCCAGGCCTCCCTGTCCATCACCAACTCCCAGAGTCCACCCAAACCCATGTCCATCGAGTCGGTGATGCCATGCAGCCATCTCATTCTCCGTGGTCCCTGTCTCCTCCCACCCCCAATCCTTCCCAGCATCAGACTCTTTTCCAGTGAGTCAACTCGTCGCATGAGGTGGCCAAAGTCTTGGGAGTTTCACATGATAATCACAAAAAGTTCATAGTTTACCTAAGGATTCATTCTCGGTGCGGTACATTCAGTGGGTTTGAACACGTGTATAATGACATTTATTGATCAATATCGGAGAAGGCAATATAATTTCACACAGAGCACTTTTACTGCTCTAAAAATCTTGTGTGTTCTGCTTTTTTTTTTTTTTTTAATTTCTGGCCCCCTCACCTGGCCACAACTGATTTTTTTTGCTGTCTCCATAGGTTTGTCTTTTCCAGAAAGTCATGCTTTTGGATCACACAGTTATATAGGTTTTCAGATTGATTTTTTTCACTTTCACTATGCATTTAAGGTTCCTTCATGTCTTTTCATGGCTTGATAGCTCATTTCTTTTTAGTGCTAAATAATATTTCCTTGGGTATACCAGTTTATTTAGCCATTCATCTAGTAAAGGACATCTGGGTAGTTTCCAAGTTTTTGCAATTATGAATCAACATTCTAGGCAGGTTTTTGTGTGAACATAAGTTTCCAGCTTGTCTGGAAAAACACAGAGGAGTGGGATTGCTAAGTCATATGGCAAGAATATGTTTGTAAGAAACCAACAAAGTGTCTTCCAGAGTGGCAATACAATGTGTGTTCTTACCAGCAATGAATGAGAGTTCCCGTTGCTCCACATCTCTAACAGCATTTGGTGTTATCTATGGTTTGGATTTTGGCCATTTTAATAGTCATGTAGTGAGGGCATTGCTTTGTTTTAATTTAAATTTCTCTGATGACTTGAGATGTGGAGCATCTTTTCATATTCCTGTTTGCCATCTTATATATATTCTTTCACCAGCTATCTATTAAGGTCTTTGGCCCATTTCTTAATCAAATTGTTTGTTGTCTTACTGTTGAGTTTTTACAAGTTTTTTTGTAAATTTTAGATAACGGCCCTTTATCAAATGTGTCTTTTCCAAGTATTTTCTCCCAGCTTATCTTCTGTAAAGCAACACATTTAAAATAGGTTCATTATCTAGAGGAAAACCTCACTCTTCCATTCCAGAGTTGAGTTTGTAAAAAAGTATCTAGTGTGAAATTAAATCAAGTATACAATGAAACTGTGTAAACCAACCCCAAATGGCCACAGTTTACATCCTGTCTTTTATCTTTAAATATGTGATTTGTCTAGTATCTAAAATACCGTGATTTTATTTTCTAAAGAAAGGCATCAGGTTTTGTTTTAGTTTTTTCTCACTCTAAGTACTCTCCTAATAAATCTACTCCTTTTCCTAAAAGTTTTTGCTTTGAAAATGAAGTAGCCTTAATTCCTAGTATGGGTAAATATTTGAGAATGATTTATTACACCGCTCATTTGTTAGTGGCAGGTAATTCCTGGGACAAGAAGTAGACCTAGATGTAGGGCTACCTCTTCACCTTCCTCCAGGAGGAGGCCAGGGAGTTGTTGGGGCTGAACCCATCAACCACTGATGTCCCTGGGAAGAGACACTCTGGTTAAGTGAGAACAGCTAGACTAGACAGGTGACAGGTGACCAGGAAGAACCTGGGAGAGAGAAAGGTGGTCTCACCTGGAAGGCAGAAAAAAGAAAGGAAATAGATTCCAGTTGACTGAGGTACAAGCTCCAAGGTACATGATTTTGAAAGTAAGACGATTTGTGAATGAGGATGAATAGGCCCAAGGAAGACTATAATAGAAAGGAGTTAAGAAGGAAGAAACAATTATTAAAAAGAAAAGCAAGCAATAATTTCAAAAGAAGTAAGATCCCAGAGAAATATAGGAGAAAGGATAAAAGAAAAATTTATAGAAAATTTAGAGAAGAGCTAACACCTACCCTACTCAAACTCTTCCAGAAAATTGCAGAGGAAGGTAAACTTCCAAACTCATTCCATGAGGCCACCATCACCCTAATACCAAAACCTGACAAAGATGCCACAAAAAAGAGAACTACAGGCCAATATCACTGATGAACACAGATGCAAAAATCCTTAACAAAATTCTAGCCATCAGAATCCAACAACACATTAAGAAGATCATACATCATGACCAAGTGGGCTATATCCCAGGAATTCAAGGATTCTTCAATATCCGCAAATCAATCAATCTAATACACCACATTAACAAATTGAAAAATAAAAACCATATGATTATCTCAATAGATGCAGAGAAAGCCTTTGACAAAATTCAACATCCATTTATGATCAAAACCCTCCAGAAGGAGGGAATAGAAGGAACATTCCTCAACATAATAAAAGCTATATATGACAAACCCACAGCAAACATTATCCTCAATGGTGAAAAATTGAAAGTGTTTCCCCTCAAGTCAGGAACAAGACAAGGGTACCCACTCTCACCACTACTATTCAACATAGTTTTGGAAATTTTGGCCACAACAATCAGAGCAGAAAAAGACATAAAAGGAATCCAAATCGGAAAAGAAGTAAAACTCTCACTGTTTGCAGATGACATGATCCTCTACACAGAAAACCCTAAAGACTCTACCAGAAAATTACTAGAGCTAATCAATGAATATAGTAAAGTTGCAGGATATAAAATCAGCACACAGAAATCCCTTGCATTCCTATACACTAATAATGAAAAAATAGAAAGAGAAATTAAGGAAACAATTCCATTCACCATTGCAACAAAAAGAATAAAATACTTAGGAATATATCTACCTAAAGAAACAAAAGACCTATATATAGAAAACTATAAAACACTGGTGAGAGAAATCAGAGAGGACACTAATAGATGGAGAAATATACCGTGTTCATGGATTGGAAGAATAAATATTGTGAAAATGAATATATTACCCAAAGTAATTTAAAAGTTCAGTGCAATCCCTATCAAGCTACCAACAGTGTTTTCCGCAGAGCTGGAACAAATAATTTCACAATTTGTATGGAAATACAAAAAACCTCGAATAGCCAGAGCAATCTTGAGAAAGAAGAATGTAACTGGGGGAATCAACCTGCCGGACTTCACGCTCTACTACAAAGCCACAGTCATCAAGACAGTATAGTACTGGCATAAAGACAGAAATATAGATCAATGGAACAAAATAGAAAGCCCAGAGATAAATCCATGCACCTATGGACACCTTATCTTTGACAAGGGAGGCAAGAATATTCAATGGAGAAAAGACAATCTCTTTAACAAGTGGTGCTGAGAAAACTGGTCAACCACTTGTAAAAGAATGAAACTAGAACACTCCCTAACACCATACACAAAAATAAACTCAAAATGGATTAAAGATCTAAATGTAAGACCAGAAACTATAAAACTCCTAGAGGAAAACATAGGCAAAACACTATCCAACATAAATCAAAGCAGGATCCTCCATGACCCACCTCCCAGAATATTGGAAATAAAAGCAAAAATAAACAAATGGGACCTAATTAAAATTTAAAAGCTTATGCACAGCAAAGGAAACTATAAGCAAGGTGAAAAGACAGCCTTCAGAATGGGAGAAAATAATAGCAAATGAAGCAACTGACAAGGATTAATCTCCAAAATATACAAGTAGCTCCTGCAGCTCAATTCCAGAAAAATAAACGACCCAATCAAAAAATGGGCCAAAGAACTAAACAGACATTTCTTCAAAGAAGACATACAGATGGCTAACAAATACATGAAAAGATGCTCAACATCACTCATAATCAGAGAAAGGCAAATCAAAACCACAATGAGATACCATTTCACACCAGTCAGAATGGCTGCTATCCAAACGTCTACAAGCAATAAATGCTGGAGAGGGTGTGGAGAAAAGGGAACCCTCTTACACTGTTGGTGGGAATGCAAACTAGTACAACCACTATGGAGAACAGTGTGGAGATTCCTCAAAAAACTGGAAATAGAACTGCCATACGACCCAGCAATCCCACTCCTGGGCATACACACCGAGGAAACCAGAATTGAAAGAGACACATGTACTCCAATGTTCATCGCAGCACTGTTTATAATAGCAAGGACATGGAAGCAACCTAGATGTCCATCTGCAGACGAATGGATAAGAAAGCTTTGGTACATTTACACAATGGAGTATTACTCAGCAATTAAAAAGAATACATTTGAATCAGTTCTAATGAGGTGGATGAAACTGGAGCCTATTATACAGAGTGAAGTAAGCCAGAAAGAAAAACACCAATACAGTATATTAACGCATACATATGGGATTTAGAAAGATGATAACGATAGCCCTGTATACGAGACAGCAAAAGAGACACAGATTATAGAACAGTCTTTTGGACTCTGTGGGAGAGGACGAGGGTGGGATGATTTGGGAGAATGGCATTGAAACGTATATTATCAAATGTGAAAAGAATCGCCAGTCCAAGTTCGATGCATGATACAAGATGCTCGGGGCTGTTGTACTGGGATGAACCAGAGGGATGGGATGGGGAGGGAGGTGAGAGGGGGCTTCAAGATGGGGAACATATGTACATCCAGGGCAGATTCATGTCAGTATATGGCTAAACCAATACAATAATGTAAAGTAATTAGCCTCCAATTAAAATAAATAAATTTTAAAAAATGAAAATTTTAAAAAGAGGCTAATTAAATATACATTTAATCTTAGATAAGTGAAGAGGGAAAGAAAGGTGTTCATAAACCCAATAACTAATAAAGAAGAAAATATCTTTCCAATGAAAACTTTTCATCTTCTGATTTACTGATGGTTTGCCTGTTTGTCACAAATAATTGTTAGAGATACTAGAAAATTTTTTAAGCTTAAGATCAAAAAGGATGGGTCATTTTGAATCCTCTGCAATTCAGCAGATTGCCTCTTTTTCCCTAAGAGGTTGATGGGTTTAGAAATGTTTATATCTATCTACTTACTTAAAGGAGACTTGGGAAATTCGCATTTTCCATTAGCAGACAATGAACACCACTTAGTGCCTTTGAGACTTTACTGGACTTAGCAAAATCCACTTGCCTTCGTTGCTTTGCCTCTTTCATGCCACAAATCTTGGTGCTTTTTGCTGTGTAGCATCATGACCACTGTTCTTTTTAGCTGGGAAGACACGTTAACCTTTTAATGGCAAAGTGGTCACCAAGTGTGTACCCTATGCTTTTCAAAGACCTCTTTGGACTCAGAAGTGAAGGCAGACAATAGAATTCTCCCCTAAAAGAAACAGCTTAGGGATAATTTAGACTAGACAGATGGAGAATTTTTCACCTGGAAAAATCTGTTAGACATTCAAGTTTGTTATGGGAGGAATTTGCTGCTTCTCCCTCTGCAGAGATCTTTAAAATTCCTGTCTGTGTGAAGTGGCTGACTAGAGTGAGGTCCAGAACTAACTGTCCCTCTCCGCTGAGGCCAGGGCTGGCATATCTCCCCTGGTTCCCCTGAATGGGAAATGTACAGTGATTTCTCCTCACAGATGGCTTGGGACCTGTGGATAAGGTGACTTCTGAGAATCAATCATTTGGCCAAAGGTAATTTGGAAAACTCAGCAGTGGCCACAGGACTGGAAGAGGTCAGTCTTCATTCCAATCCCAAAGAAAGGCAATGCCAAAGAATGCTCAAACTACCGGACAATTGCACTCATCTCACACGCTAGTAAAGTCATGCTCAAAATTCTCCAAGCCAGGCTTCAGCAGTATGTAAACCATGAACTCCCAGACGTTCAAGCAGGTTTTAGAAAAGGCAGAGGCACCAGAGATCAAATTGCCAACATCCGCTGGATCATGGAGAAAGCAAGAGAGTTTCAGAAAAACATCTATTTCTGCTTCATTGACTATGCCAAAGCCTTTGACTGTGTGGATCACAATAAACTGTGGAACATTCTGAAAGAGATGGGAATCCCAGACCACCTGACCTGCCTCTTGGGAAACCTGTATGCAGGTCAGGAAGCAACAGTTAGAACTGGACATGGAACAACAGACTGGTTCCAAATAGGAAAAGGTGTACGTCAAGGTTGTATATTGTCACCTTGCTTATTTAACTTATATGCAGAGTACATCATGAGGAACGCTGGGCTGGAAGAAGCACAAGCTGGAATCAAGATTGCTGGGAGAAATATCAATAACCTCAGATATGCAGATGACACTACCCTTATGGCAGAAAGTGAAGAGGAACTCAAAAGCCTCTTGATGAAAGTGAAAGAGGAGAGTGAAAAGGTTGGCTTGTAGCTCAACATTCAGAAAACAAAGATCATGGCATCTGGTCCCATCACTTCATGGGAAATAGATGGAAAAACAGTGGAAACAGTGTCAGACTTTGTTTTTTTGGGCTCCAAAATCACTGCAGATGCTGATTGCAGCCATGAAATTAAAAGACGCTTGCTTCTTGGAAGGAAAGTTATGACCAACCTTGATAGTATATTAAAAAGCAGAGACATTACTTTGCCAACCAAGGTCCGTCTAGTCAAGGCAATGGTTTTTCCCGTGGTCATGTATGGATGTGAGAGTTGGACTATGAAGAAGGCTGATCACCGAAGAATCGATGCTTTTGAACTGTGGTGTTGGAGAAGACTCTTGAGAGTCCCTTATACTGCAAGGAGATCCAACCAGTCCATTCTAAAGGAGATCAATCCTGGATGTTCATTGGAGGGACTGATGCTGAAGCTGAAGCTGCAATACTTTGGCCACCTCATGCGATGCGTTGACTCACTGGAAAAGAGTCTGATGCTGGGAAAGGTTGGGGGTGGGAGGAGAAGGGGACGACGGAGAATGAGATGGCTGGATGGCATCACCGACTCTGTGGACATGAGTTTGAGTGTACTCCGGGAGTTGGTGATGGACAGGGAGGCCTGGCGTGCTGTGGTTCACGGGGTCGCGGAGAGTCGGACACGACTGAGCGACTGAACTGAACTGAACTGAACTGAACTGAATTAGGTGATGAAAAAAAAAAAAACTACTGGGGAAATAACACATAAATCATAGAAGTAACTTTTTCAGGGAAATAGGACCCAAATGAAAAGGTAAATGACATTTATCAGCAATGTATGCTGAGTCTTAGATCAGTACTTTAAATAGTCAATTGAAAGATGATCTCAGTGACTAGAGATTTTCAGCAGAGCAGATGGGTTTAGTGGCCTGCCCATATACCTTAAGCCAGGTAGTCCAAAAATGGCAACCGCTGGCCACATACGGCTGTTAAACAGATGAAATGTGGCTGGTCCTCACTGAAATATGCTCTACATATAAACTGCATACCAGTTTTTGAATACTTATTATAAAAACATGTAAAATATCTCAGTAAATTATGTTAAATGCATGTTGAAATGATAATATTTGGAGTAATGAACTAGGTTGAATTAAAAAATATAATGTTAAATAATGAAAAAATATTGAAGTTAATTTTAATTAACTTTTGAACTTTTTAATGTGGCTACTAGAAAACTTAAAGCTTAATATATGCAGGCTGTATGTGGGACTCACATTATATTTCTGTTGGACTGAACTGCTTAAACCTAAAGCATTTCAGGATCTACATCTCTATCCTGAGGGCTTCCTCTGAAGTTCTGACAGATGGAAGAAGTTGGGAATTATCATCCTTCCTCCTCTACATTGGTCCTTACCCAGTAACTTTTAGGAGTTGGTGTATAAATACCCCACTTCTTTGCCTCACTGGTAAGACAGGCCTAAGGTGTATGTTTTGTACCATTTGCAATATTTTCCCACATTTGTCCACTCCCTTGCTGATTTTCCTTGTTCTCCTCAAGTAACCCATATCCCCTCAGATTTCCTACCTCTCCTACTAAGACGGCTAACCCAAACTCACGCAGTCCAGGGAGAAGGTTGTAGAGTTAGACATGGCTTTTGAAAGGTGGATGAGATTTGTAAAAATAGATGAGAAGGAACATTCATCTGTACATTTTCTCACCCGTGAATTTTGCTAATGAATATAAAGACAAACATTGTGAAAGTAGAGATGGCTGTGTCTGTTAGAGGAGCATGAGATGACAGGTGTTTCTAGAGAAGAGGAGAGGCTGGGAGACATAGGCAAATACAGATGGTCTCAGCTGCTTGAAATCTTACAGGCCACAGGGAGCTTCTTATTGGAAGTGTTAGATGTTGGAATGACATGGTCACCACAGAGCTTTCGGAGGTGTTACTTTCACAGAAATAGGAAGATGATACGAAGGGAAACTCTGAAAGTAAACAGGCCAGTTCAGCTTGTTAGATTTGTCGTGAGAAGATGAACGTCTCAGCTGAAATGCTGGCAAACAGAAGTTGAAAGGAATAATTACCTGAAATGAGTGTGGTGTTGTACAGTTTATCAAGCATTTTCTTGTGCTTGATCTCATTTTATCCACCATCAACCCAGTGAGGTAAACAAATGCAAAGAAGCATTGTGACCAAAGCTGTGACAGATCTTGGTGGGTAATCGGAAAGGAACATGTCAGAGATGAGCCCCAAAGTGGGGACGATAGTGATAGCAATACTCTATCTGTCCAGCCATTCAAATCATTTGGTGTGAGTTTACTGAGCATTTGATGTGTGCCAGATCCTGCTCTGGTCCTTGGAATGAAGTTGTGAGCGAATCAGACAAAGCTCCTACCCCATTAAAGCTCATATGATGAAAATTGGGGGTAGTGGAGGAAGGGGAAATAGTTTGGGGAAGAAGGCGATGATTTATTTTTGGATATATTGTCTCCCAGGTATTTCGAATGAAAATGCCTAGTGGTCTACAGGCTCTTTGAACAGTCATTCCAAAGAAAATGATGAGCTGCAGGTATGCTGAACCTTACCCTCAAAGAGATGTTCTAAAACTTCTGCTCACTACTCTATGGCAGCTATGAATCATGTGTTAGAACACTTAAACACTTAAATTTGCATGCAGTGTAAAGATGATACACTTTGGGTACCTGAATATTTTATTGTATGTGTTTGAGCATGTGTATCTCTTGCGTGTGGCCATATATGCATTTGTTGGTACACACACATATTTTCTTTTCTAACCATGCAGTTCCATGAACCTCAGTCATGGCAGAATGTAAGCCATGATGACAAAAGCAGCAGGGCTGCTGCATAACTTCCTCTGCGCAGCCTCAGCTACACAAGGTGATTCAGTGCTATTATCTTTTCTAGCAGTGATTGTGCCTAGTTTTCTGAGACTTGTTTTATTATTTCAAAGTGCGTTCATAGAGGTTGTGGCATTGTATTCCTAAAGGATCCCATGGGTCAGTGTTTAAGGATGGTTGCGAAGAGTTCGCAATAGAGGTGCTGACATGTTTTCTCCTGCTTTCTGTCTCTGAATGTAAATTTATATCATCGGGATTACTTAGCTCCATGTTATATCCCATGAATGGCAAATGACCAATGGAAACAGTGTGTCTGCATTTGCACAGAGAACATAGCATTTTGACTGACTCTGCATCATCTTCCAGATGGGCTTGTTTGACTGATTTAGCCCATCAGTCCAGCCACACAATCATTCCATTTAAACAGCTGGTCAGATGATCAAAATAGTTAGACATAGATACAGCTCAAAGAAATGTCTCCCATGTAGAGTCCCAGATTCCTCCATGACAGATTTTAAATGGTCCCAGATTCCCTCTAGCCATAAATCATTGCAAGGACTTATTTCCCAGCCTCATCTCCATTACATACTTCTAAAGAGACTGTATCCTCAGATTCTCATATTTGTTCTCGCTCTACTTACTCTTTCCTCTCTCCTCCCCTCCCCTCCCTTCCTTTGGCCTCTCCATCCTAGTTCAGCCCTATCTTATTGGCTTCAGACCTCTGCCTCATCTTTGTTACCAGGAGTCTCTTTACATATTTGACTGGGTTATCATTAGCCAGTACATTCTGTTCCAATTTAATGTGCAATGTCCTGTGCATCCTCAAGTGCAGAGAATTGGTAATTGGCAGCCTGGGAAGCTTAACAAAAAGACGACAGGACTTGCAGAGCCTCAATTGTGCTGCCCTTCTACACACACAAATCCGATTTAGGTCAATGAAAGTTATGTAGATAAAGGCGTGGAAAGGGGGCTTTCAGAAAGCAGATTTCCTGGCCTGTATCTGATTCAAAGCCTTTTGGGAAGCAGCACTGAAAAGCCTCTGGAAACACTTGGGATACATACCTTGTAGTGAATGTGCTGACATTCTCTTTGTTTTCTTTATTTCTCAAAACATGAGACCTTTTGGTTTATGGCGGGGAGGGGGGGTATAAAAAGGAAACTTGAATAAAATATCAAGATGGTAAAGATGAGTAAGACCAGCTCAACTGTTGTCATATTTTGTCCACCATCACCAGTGAGAGAGAAAGGGGTGTGGGTAGGGAAAGGAAGGCAGGGACAGCAGTTTTCCTAAGGTAGATCCAGCGTGGAGGTGAAGTGGCAGTTCATCTCAGCTCACGCATTCATTCACTCATAGCAATTTGATCAAGATCAGTGGCTCACCCTCGCCAGCCTTTCATCTCTGCTCTCCAGGCAGGGATAGCATGACATCCAATACTTAGACAGAAGGTAGTCTTAGCTCCAGGAGGCCTTGGTAACTAAGGTAGATATATGTTCAGCTTCTTTGAGCTTCAGTCTATTGCTGGTAAAACAGTGACACTCGCATCTGTCTCACAGGGTCACTGATGATTAAATGAGATGACAGGTACAAAGTTTGCACTTAACCAGTATTGCTAGTATCCTTAGTGGAAGTAGAGACTAATAATAATAAAAGTAATATTTCAGGATGTTTAGTTCATATATAAAATGGTAAATGAAAGCACTAGGACATTAGTCATAAAGTCACTGAGAAGAATAAATATGAAAATAAATATAAAACGCTTAGCATGGTATTTGGTCCATCACATACCACCAATAAATGGTAATCAGTACTAACAGTAATAGCTGTGGTCACCTACCAAATATAGATGCATCTTTCGTTTTGGCTAAAATACAACTTCCTCTGTGAAACCTTCTCTTCCAAATCAATCCATCCTGACTCTGCAGAAGCTGGCATAGCTGAGGGTGGAGAATTGCTGAGAATCTGCTGGGTGAATCCTCCTGCTTCTTCATTGCCTCCCCTGTGGTGGGCTTGAGCATAAGACCTGCCTGCTCTGTTCTGCCTCTCATGGGTGTATCTATACATTCCTTTCTTAGATATCCTTGCTTGCAGTATTTCACTCTTGCTCCTTCCAAGCTCCTGACTAGCTGGGGATTTGCTACTGCTCATGAGCCTTTGAGTGTCTTCTCTCAAACATTTCAAGTTCACCCTAAATCAATGACCAGGTGTGCTGTTCAGAGCTTTACTTTATGAGAGAATGACCCATCACCTTCTGCAGTGTGACTGCCATGTGAGATGAGGGTCTTGAAATGCTGCCAAAGAGACCACTGGGTTTTATTGCTGCCTTGGATTGATCGTTATTTCATCTGAGTTCATGTTTTTATGAAGGTTTCTGAAACAGTGAGCTAAAGGCAAACATCTCCATAACATTTGTAATTGTGATTTCCTGCGGCCATGCAGATGTCATCGTACCACCCAGTCTTATGGTTTGCTTTTTATTTGCCCTCCTGCTGACATACCACAGGTGAGACTCTTAGTAACGGTGATGCGACTCCTCGTAACAACTGCATTGGCCAGGGTTCACCAGGAAGAAGACAAGGTGGGTTATTTGGAAGTGACCTCAAGGAGCAGAAATGAGTGGACTGTAGGAAAGATACGTGGAGTATGAGTGATTGTCAAGTTGGCCACTGCTAGAAACAATGTATGCTTAATCCTACCAGGAACTTCTGAGGAATTTTTTGAGATGAGTCTCAAGAGTTGTCTGCCTCGGTGATAAAAGGTAGAAGAAATTTTCCATTAATTTCCATTCTCGGGCAATTTTGAGGTGGCCATACCTGAATGTTGAGCAGGTTCCTATAGGTTTTTCATTTTACACCATCGGAGAAGCATAAGGCAAAAGCTAGAATTACGGTGCAGATCTCGTGTCTGGCATCTGCAAAAATCTGATCAAAGATGTTTGTGCATAACTGGGCATTCATTACATTAGTTGATGGAGTAGGTGGTGGCAGAGAAGATGTAAAGTGGTGCATGTGAGTTACCCTGTACAAGATCCCACTGAGATCTCCCTCTAAGAGCCTTCCTAAGCCCTCAGATGTGGACTGAGGGAAAAGTTGGCCAGGGCAAGTATGTTGGGTCGTGAATTTGTTCCTAGAAAAAGATGTAAAGAAGAAGATAGAGTCATCTTGATTTCTCTTCCTGATAAAGAAAAACTTGCGCTTCCATCTACATTTGTTCAATTGGCTACTACTCAACTGCATGGGCTGTCATTCTTATTATCATAATGAAAACTTCACACCCCACCCCGAAGCTGCCCAGTATGTCACCTACACATCAGTATATAATGACTATATATAATTAGGTGATTTTCCTAATTTCAGAAAAAACAGTCCAAATGGAGCAAAATGGAGTCTCCACCCTTTAGATTTAGTAAAAGCCCCAGATAAACAGAATCCCATATGACTGATGTTATAATTGTAGTCTATATGAAACACTATGGAGATTCAGAATACAAGTGATGAATTACGTGGTGTTCAGGTTGGGGCATTCATTCACCACAAATTTATTAACCACTTACTTATCCAGCTGCTGAGGATATAGTGGCAAACACAGCAAACACAGTCCTTATTCTCATGGAGCTTGTGCTCTAGCGGAGGAAAGGAGACAATGAACAAACAAACAGGGATAATATTAGATAATGATAAATGCTCTGAGAGGAATTAAGATAGGATTAGCAAACAGCAACTGGCTAGATAGTTACTTTAGAATTGTTAATCAAGAATGTCTTCTCTGAATAGATGGTATTAGAGCCAGCATGGGAATGGCAAGAAGGAATCAGAAAACAGCACTCTAGGGAATGGGGACAGCTAGCACAAAGATGGCTGAAAAGTGCATTGGGCGCGCTTGAGAAAGGGAAGGAAAGCAGCACTGTCTAGACCAAGGTGGGAGTGGAAAGAAATGAGGTGGGGGATGTAGTCAGAGCCCAGACCATGCAGGATTACGCAGAGTACCTCTGACTCTAAATGGGTGTTGGAAAGAATGGCTACTGGGGACTTTCCAGTGGTTAAGACTCCGCACTTCCACTGCAGGGGTTCTACCCCTGGTCAGGGGACTATCATGCCAGTTTATTAAACCAGAGGGATCTGGGTCTTAGTGGATATTTAGAAGTTCTTCAGATTAGGGTAGGAGGAAGGCCATTTTAAAAAGAAGGAACGGAATTGACAAGGTCCAAATATGAAGACATTCTGTTTTAGTAGCTACCATTATAACTAACTTGTACTTGTGAGAGTCGATGTCAAAGTCAAAGTGGCTATGCTGGAGAAGACCTTGAGAATATCTAATTAATTCTTATCTGCTGTATGTGAGCATCTATTTCTCCATGAGCCTGCCCTTAGAACTGACTTGATTCATTGGCACTGTCCCTCAAAGGGTCTAAAATGTGCCTTGACTGTTCATATTTGAGCCTTTGCATATTTGGCACTGGGTATCTTTTCCCCAGATTTATTCAAAAGACGTCATAGATCTTCAGCACAGTTCTTATTTTGGTGGAAGTGTCCAAGACACACAACCTCCTTTGACAAAGGAGGAGAGAGACACATTGCTTTTATTTTTGCTATTTAAAGCCTAAGTCTCACTAAGCCACAGTTTTCATTCCTATCTGGATGATAATACACCATTGAATCTGTATCTTTCCAGGGTGTACTATTCTCCCCAGACTGTGTTTTGCCTGTTTTTGATGATGACTTGTTGGATGATGGAGAATAAATTGAGTATGATTCAAGGTTGTCCAAAGTTCAGCTCACACTCTTTCCCGTAACTGGTTCCATGTGATAAAATGAAAGCTTTGCTTTTATGCTCTGCTGTGCCTAACTCACATATGTGTAATGACAGTTCTGGGGAGCCACGTGTCTGTGCTTCACGTGTAATACCCTTTCACCTGTGTGGAGTAGTCCGTGGTATTTACTCAGGTCTTTTTTCCCTGAAACATGCTTCCCTCCCACCCCACTGCTTTTTTTGTTAAAATGTTTGAAGAATAACGAAAAATAGCCCTCACTAACTGATCTAACTTCTTTTCACAAAATGTAGACTTTTACTCCAGAGCGCTCAGAATTAAACTAAACCTTAATGTTTCCATCTGACCCATCCTTACCCATTTCACAGATGGAAGACTTGCGGCCTAGCCAAAATAATTCAGCATATGAGAAGCAGAATGATTTTGCCAAACCCTTTGGGAGCCTTGATGAGATATCCTTAGAGTGCCATGTGTATTATAATGAGTCTGGTTAGCTAATGGTATCCATGATGGTCATTCAGGGAAAGTCACTCTATACCAAAACCAAATTATCATCTGTAAGCATTTGCAGAAGGACTGCATGTTACACTTTCCTCTCTGCCTTGGTCATAACATTTGTTGAACATCTAGTATGTTTAGGTACTATTTTCATCACAAGATTTTTTTTTTTTTTTTTTACTGAGTTAACACTTTATTTATTTATTTATTTATTTTGAACAGAGGAAAATTTATGCGTCGAACCTGGACTGGTCACTTATGATAATATACATGCTACAATTCCATTCTCCCCAATCATTCCACCTTCACCCTCTCCCACAGAGTCCCAAAGACTGTTCTAAATGCCTATGTCTCTTTTGCAGTCTCTTATACAGGGTTCAGGTTACCATTTTTCTAAATTCCATATATATGCGTTAATATACAGTATTGATGTTCTTCTTTCTGGCTTACTTCACTCTGTATAATTGGCTCCAATTTCATCCACCTCATTAAAACTGATTCAAATGCATTCTTTTTGATGGCTGAGAAATACTCCATTGTGTATATGTACCAAAGCTTTCTTATCCATTCATCTGCAGATGGACATCTAGGTTGCTTCCATGTCCTGGCTATTATAAACAGTGCTGCAATGAACATTGGAGTACATGTGTCTCTTTCAATTCTGGTTTCCTCGGTGTGTATGCCCAGGAGTGCGATCGCTGGATCATATGGCAGTTCTATTTCCAGTTTTCTGAGGAATCTCCACACTGTTCTCCATAGTGGCTGTACTAGTTTGCATTCCCACCAACAGTGTAAGAGGGTTCCCTTTTCTCCACACCCTCTCCAGCATTTATTGCATGTAGACTTTTGGATAGCAGCCATTCTGACTGGTGTGAAATGGTATCTCATTGTGGTTTTGATTTGCATTTCTCTGATGATGAGGGATGTTGAGCATTTTTTCATGTGTTTGTTAGCCATCTTTATGTCTTCTTTGGAGAAATGTCTGTTTAGTTCTTTGGCCCATTTTTTGATTGGGTCACTTAGTTTTCTGGAATTAAGCTGCAGGAGCTGCTTGTATAATTTGGAGATTAATCCTTTATCAGTTGCTTCATTTGCTATTATTTTCTCCCATTCTGAAGGCTGTCTTTTCACCTTGCTTAGAGTTTCCTTTGCTGTGCAGAAGCTTTTGATTTTAATTAGGTCCCATTTGTTTATTTTTGCTTTTATTTCCAATATTCTGGGAGGTGGGTCTTGGAGGATCCTGCTGTGATTTATGTCGGAGAGTGTTTTGCCTACGTTCTCCTCTAGGTCATCACAAGATTTTTAAGCTCATTATAATTGTTCCATTTTGTAGATGGTGCTGAGGATTAGATAGGTTGAATATTTACCTGTAGTCTCACAGCTGAATTTCAAGCTTATCCTCTGCCACTGAATCTTCTCCTCTTTCCAGTGTATCTGATGTGAGGGTATGCCATGGACTGTCTTCTGGGAGTCTCTGCAGACTGAGAGGTATTTTGTATTGAACTAAAAGAAATATGACGTTCAGCCCATAAACTTGGGATCTGTTGTGTATACAATAGTCACCGCCATTCTGGACCCTTTATACCACCTTATTTCTCTGTTTTATTCACCTCACCTTATTTACTGATAGTTTCACTCATTTCCCCTAAAAAGGAAACACCCAAATCTGGTCGTCCATCCAAAGGGAAAAAAAGCTATAGGCAGATTTTAGAACAAAAGGTCTGCTAAAAGTGAGAAGGGTGTTGAATCTGTCTCAAGAGTGTGGATATAAAGCTGGAGATGCTAGAGGCAAAGGGAGAAGCACTCCAGTATAGGTCTGTTAAAGAGGCCAGGTGAGAAGGGTCGTGTCAGAACTCTTGAGGAAATACTGAATATTCCACAAGGTACAGTTTAGAATGGATTTCTGGACACAAAATGTGTATTATCGCCCTGGTTCAGTTAAGAAGAGGGCTCTCTGAGGCCGCATGCATATTAAAGTGTTTAATCTTGCTGTTACTATGGGGAAATGATTTATAGGATCATACAACCCGCTGTCTCCTGTCATCTGCTGGGACCCTGTGGTTGCTGTGGCTGCTGTGGCTGCACATGGGAACTCAGCTACCAAGTTAATGTCACCTACTGTGTAAAATTGCACCTCAGCAGAAGGAGAAGGCTGATTGGTCTCGGTCGGGGCTACATGTGGTGAAGGCTTAACTAGGAGAAAAGCCATCTGAACCCCTGTGGCTTCCAGTGAGGGGGGTGGCAGAGCCAGACCTGACACTGAGACCTGCTTTGGTGTCATTGCTCAGGTCATTCTGGCTGAAGATGCCTGGACATTTTGTTAGCGGGTCTGTGGTAAACCTCGGGGCATTTCTTCAAGACTTTACGTGAACTTAAGAATGTGAGTATTCGACAGAAGGAAATCTGGAGACCAAGTCTACATGTCCACAATATGATATTTTACAGAGAACAGAGTTAGGAAGGTGTGGGTGTGTAGAGAAAAGTGAGACAGAGAAAATCGGAGAGAAGTTGTCTGGTAGATTTCTTGCTGCTGCTGCTGCTAAGTCACGTCAGTTATGTCCAACTCTGTGCGACCCCATAGACGGCAGCCCACCAGGCTCCTCCGTCCCTGGGATTCTCCAGGCAAGAACACTGGAGTGGGTTGCCATTTCCTTCTCCAATGCATGAAAATGAAAAGTGAAAGTGAAGTCGCTCAGTCGTGTCCAACTCTTAGTGACCCCATGAACTGCAGCCTACCAGGCTCCTCTGTCCATGGGAGTTTCCAGGCAAGAGTACTGGAGTGGGTCGCCAGTGCCTTTAGGCATCCCTAAATATCTGGGACAGGTCCAGGCAAAGTGGCAGCATGGGGAATTTGGAACTAGTCATTTTTCATGGAAGGACAAATGAACTTGCTATTGAACATCTTGGTATCTCGGATCAGATCAGATCCCAGGCTCGGAAGAGTATCCTCAAATACAGTTTATACCAACTCAGCTGTTGATGGTACCAATCCTTGATTCACTGTGGCTTCTAGTGTCTTCATATGCAAAATGATGAAGCTTTAACAAGATGAAATTCAAAGCCTCTGCCTCCCTGGCCCCCATCCTGCCATAATGCAAGCACCTCAGTTTCCACATCCCCCATACACTGTCCTGCTGTCCAGCTGAATGCCTGACACATAGTAGGAACTCAGAAAACATTGAACGGAAGTCTCTGGCACAGAGTGCCAGTCAGTCCTCATGCATCCAGAAGGGAAGATTCTTCTCCAGTGAGCACATTAGTGTTAATGCAGCCATGCCACTTGGTTCTGCTCTGCAGTTCCTCAAGTTTTCCATCACGGGAACAGTAACAGTACATTTAAAGGCAGGCAGGAGAGTCTCCCAGTGTCAGCCGCTGGGGGAAAAGTGGAAACAAAATCGAGGATTTAGAGATGACCAGGTGCAGCTTCTAAGCCTTATAGCCCGGACAAGAAGTGAAGTTTCAAGGATCCTCTAGACCCTCAGCCACAGAGAAGGCACCCCACTCCAGTACTCTTGCCTGGAAACTCCCATGGACGGAGGAGCCTGGTAGGCTGCAGTCCATGCGGTCGCTAAGAGTCAGACATGACTGAGCGACTTCACTTTCACTTTTCACTTTCATGCATTGGAGAAGGAAATGGCAACCCACTCCAGTGTTATTGCCTGAGAATCCCAGGGACAGGGGAGCCTGGTGGGCTGCCGTCTATGGGGTCACACAGAGTCAGACACAACTGAAACCACTTAGCAGCAGCAGACCCTCAGCCAAACAGACTAGGACTCTCTCCATTCTTATCTTGACTTAGTGGGCTTATTTATATATATAGTTTGCCTTTTTTCCCCTCCTTCTGTGGGCTTTAAGTTTCGTTAATGCACAAGGGTGACTAGTAGTGGATGGGGCTCCTAGGAATGAGACAAATAGCCCTTCACTTGCAATCAAGCCATATGTTAGAGTCCACCATTGAAGTGGGTGGTGAGGGCAGAAACCAGGCAAAGAGAAAGTGAGCGAGTGGTCAGTCCCACCATCCCTGCCTTGCCTCCCGTAACTGACGTACGCCTTCTCCAAGAGGCAAGACTTTTTAAAAAATGTGTTTGTCTCACTATCAGGTGGTGCATGGCTGGCATCCTGCATTTAGACAGCAGAGCAGGGAGGATATACATATATATTTATATTTATTGTATTTTTTTTCAAGCACATTCATCTGAAAAGGCTTGGGTTGATTAATATTTTCCGCTGTCCGGTAACCATGGCAATAGGGTCAGCAGATATAATACTTAATTTAATCTTCCAGCTGCCTCAGTGTGCTTCACCAGTGTCCCGAATAATAGAAAGCCTTTGCCTCCCTCTCCCTCCTTCTCTTTCTTCCTCTCTCTCTCCCCCCTTGTATATTATTATCTTTGCCAGTGGCTCCCTCACATGACCCAAAAGGAATACACTGGGTTTTTTTCCTCATTTCGTTTTGTATATGCACTTAAGATAAATTCCTGTGTGATTCCACCTCCCACCCGAGCCAGTTCCCCCTTCAAAACCCCAACCACCCTCTTCCCCCTCCACCTCCATCCCTCCACCACTCCCCCCACCCAACACTCCAGCAGCCAATCTCCACGGAATGACAGGAAACGTGGGAAGATCCTGATAGCTTTCATAGCTGCACCGTAAGGTTTATGAAACACACTCCTCGGCCAAATGAACCCATGCGGACTCTCCTCTTCACAGCACACCCAGGCGATTGGCTGAGAGCGCCTTGCTGGTCCGCTTCGCTCTCCAGGTGGGTTAAGTGCGTTGCTTTGTCTTCATTTGGCCCATTTCCCTTGTGTCATATCTCTTTATTTTCTTTCTCTTTCCTTCCTCCTCCTTCCCTCTGATGATTATCATTTTTTTTTTAAAGCTACCATGTTTTTGCACACACTCAGTATTTGGTTGGTTCTAGGGAAAGGAGAAATTGGCTTTGAAACCTAGGTAGACTTTTGCACAGGAGCAAATTAAAAAAAGGCAGTCTGGGGAGAATAAAGGGGTTGGGGTTTGAGATGGATATTTTTGTTTTTCCCGCTTTAAAAAAGCTGATGTGAATTCTCTGATTTAAGTTCACCTGTTTCTTTCCTCCTTTGGTTTATTATCCTGTCACCATTTATTCCAGATCTTTTAAAAGAAAACATTAAAACTAAAATAATACTTTCTTCCCAAAGCTGAGAGTGGGTGAGGGGAGATATTTTAAAAAGAGTGAGAGAGAGGGGAGAAAAAAGGAGAGAATTGCCTGGAATATGGTTTGTAAGAAAACTAACATTTTCCCATTTCTGTTTATTTATTAATCAGATTTTATTAATCCTGTCATTGACTCAAACAATAAGCATATTTTCCCATTTAGGCCCCCCTACTTTTGTTGTTTAAAAATAAAGGGCAATTTCCAGAGCAGAAGAGCAAAAATGGAGAACTATCACCATCATTTCTTCCTCTAAGGAGCACAACCCCAGTACATTCCTTCAGGAATTCTTATTTTTCTTTTTGGAAGAGACAGGTCAAAAATATAATCAAAAAATGCCGATTGAGCATCCACTGACTTTAGCCGGAAACTGAGCCAGGTCTGTTGATTGCATTTTCCCCACATGGAGGAAGTGGCCCCATCTTTCTTTGATAACATGTTTCATGTAGACGTGAATTCAGTATCTTCACTCTTCAAGGGCAACTCCTTTATCCTTTTTTTCCCACTCCCCAGTTCAGGAAATGGTGCATCCAGTTAAATCATAACATGGTCTGTAATCAACATGTTGGTAATCGGAAGCTTCTCGAGTTGGTTGGGGCCTGGAGGAGAACAGATGTGCGGCCACCAATCTCTTGAAGTCGGTGACACTGTGGAGCCACCGCCAGGAGCTGACGTGTGCAGTCATTATCTTTTGCAGACAGGTCTCATGTTAAGCCATGTGACGTATCTCAGGGAGGTCCTATACATGTAAACAGTCATGACTTGAAGCGAAAGGAAGCCTGTAGTTGTCAATATGTCCACCATCTCAGACATACTCAGAGACAAAGCTACCTGTAGAATTACTCTGGGCTGCTGATGCTTATTACCTAAGAGACCACATCACACAAACCCTGGAACGTGAGGCATGCAGATCGCTAAGTACAGATATGGAGACAAACACTTCTAGTTCATCACCATGGCTGCCCCCCAGACGAAGCTGTGAATATCCACAGCCCATGGTCCTGCGGTGCCAATGCTAACTCCCATTTTAGGTTCGCATCATCCAGCTCTGACTAGAGCATCTCTTGAGAAAGCGGAAAAGGGGAACAACAGTTCTGAACGATCATCCCGGGCTGTGGAGCCACATAGTGATGCACTGTGAACACTGCCATCGTGTTAAGCACGGTTATGCTGGTGTATCAGGGAGGTGCTCTGGGGTTACCGGGAGCAAAGACAACAAGAGCTTCCCTAAACTGAGAGTCCATTTGAATAATACTCAGGGAAATGAGAAGAAAAGGGAACCATTTCCTGCATACACCTAAAGATCACAAAGAACTAGAACCTTCAGTGGCTCTGTGTTTTAACTCTCTAGTGGCTCAGCATCTAATATTCTTCATCTCCCGAGGTTACTATAGGGTATCCTCTCTCTCTAGCAGCTGTTGCCTATTGCTTCCACTCTACCAAATCCATCTCAGACCTGAGGGTTCAAGAGGTCCCACTCATCTCTTTCTCTCCTCACTACTCTCCTTTCCCATTGCTTCTGCCTTCTTTCTGTGGGCTCCTCAGCTTCTGCTCTGCTGACCCCCTTATAGGTCTGAATTCCACACACTTCATAGGCAAGGGTCTGAGTGCTTCGAATCACTGTGGCTTCTTAGGCCAGGCCACGTCATAGACCACTATCCCAATCTCTACTACTGTCCTGGGATCAGGAGCCCATCTCTGACCCTTTTAACTGTGGTCAGTTGTTGGGGTCATGAGATACAAAAGAGGCAAGGTGACCCCTTCAAAAAGGGAGCATGGTTATGGTGGGCCCCCTGGATTTCTCAACCTTTAATCATTGAATGTGTCAGGCTTCTCAAGTCTGCACTACCTTGCAGATCTTGTTGGCTCTGAACCTAAGACTTTATCAAAGAGAACCAAGAAAAGTGCATTTTCCAGCCTGCTTTCCTTAATGGCCTTTTAGAAGTTTCCATTTATATTCAAAACGGAATAACCACAGGTTTCTTGATCTATGGCCCTTTTTTTTTGCCTGATCACTGACTGTTAATACTGTATCTTCAACCACTTCTCAGGGGGTTTTCCTCCTAGAGGAAAAAAACAGAAAAAAGAGATAACCCACTGGCTGTGGGAGGCACAGTTTATCACAGTAAACAAATGGCTCTTTGTTTAAAAAAAAAAAAATCCTACACAACAGCAACCAAACCTCTTCTTCACAGAGCCTCTTCCCAGAGGGGTAAGAAAGGCACCTTCAGTGGTTCCTCATCTTCCTAAGGGAGAGGGGTTGTGTGGGTCTGTCAGGACAGGCATGGCTTCCAAACAGGGGCACAGGCTGCCTGTCTGAACTTCCATCTTTCTCACCCAGCTGATTTTTTTTCCTGTTAGGCTTCTTTTAATTTTTCTAATTAATTCTGAGAGCTCTTTGAGACATTTTCCATTTTGTTCACAGTTTGAGTCCTGCTCTGAGGTGTTCTCAATAAATGTCTTGGTGTCTTCAGCAAAATTCTTTCACTGTAATGGATCCTTCAAAAGAGACTTGCGCTCCTGTTTCATTTAGATGTTTGATCTGATTGTCATTTTCAATCCAGCGATGATTTTGATTATCGACAGTGACCTATAAATCATAAGCACTCACAACACAGTTCAGAGATGGAGTGGGGGAGACTGCTGGTTAAAGGTTCCAGAATAAAGGAGCTCATAAATGATGCAATTTCTTCTTGTTAGTTGCTGGGATAGTTTAAGAAAAGAACCAAGATAGTTGGCTTATTTCATGCTGAAGGCAGATCTGTCCACAGTCTCAAATCGTGAGTGATGTGTGGAGGTGTGTGTTTAAGACAAACATGGAAAAATTTTAGTGTAGATTTTTGTGACTGTTGTATATTTTTTCCCCATTTCCATATTTTCTTTCAATTGTTGAGATCACTTCTTAGAATTTGTATAGTCTCCACTCATCAAGTTCCTATCTGGATCTTTGCAGACTTTATTTCATTGGTTCTATCATAAAGCTGTGCCTCTCTCATGTTTTCTCATTAGGTGGATATTTGTACCACAACATGAGGGACTTAAGAAGCAGCTCAGCTGTTTTCCCAAATGTGTGACTTGGAAAGATCCAATATACTACAGTGTGAAAAACACAGATGGCCTCCTCCACTTCAGAGAATGCCTGTCAGTCAGTTGCCACCTGTTCAGAAAGGGAACTGATGAATGCAAAGTGGCAGCTTGTTGCCAACTTCCCAAACCCAAGCCCTTCTCTCTGCTGTGGCAGAGATCAGGAATAACTGTGTGTGGATGAACCCACAGCTCTGGTTGCCTTTCTTGATTGTGACCCAGCAGAGGAGGTCACGGGCACAAGAACCGGAAAGGTGTCTCTGAGTGTTTCCTGCAGGCCACCCAATTCTCTTCAGTTACCTTCTACTTGCAGGCTCGACCTCCTCCTACCCAGGATGCCAAATGAAGTCCTTACTGCAATAAACTAATTCTGTGGTTTTGCCCATGACTGTGAGCCCAAGTCCAGCTCTCACAAGCTCAAGTTAGAAGGGGCGAATTACTTTTAGAGGTGAAAAATGGTACCTACTCCTTAGTTCTTGCCTCCAATTTAGTGAAATCTTGTCACACCATCCAGATCCATCTCCCACTTCAGAACAAAAGCTTTAATTCCCCTGACTGTTGGGAATGTTGGGCAGCTCTCAACAGGGTCCTCTCTCTGGTCATTGCACTATGTTAATAAACACCCTTCTTCAGAGGCAGAGCATATCCCATCTGGAGCCTTGATTTTATCTGTATCACAGTTTGACTTCTTCCTTCCCCCCAACAAGGGTAGTATTATCCCACATACTCTCCTCAATAAACTTCATGCATGGAAATATCCCTCACAGAGTCTCTACAACTGAGACCCATCCCCAGGAATACCTTCAGTGTGGTGTCCTGGAGGCAACCCCAGGCATCCCCAGACAACCTTGAAACCTGAGAGACATGGCCTGGTGTACTCAGCCCCCTGCTCACCCAGTAGGTATTTCTTGAGTTAACTTGCAGGTCTACCATGACCATCACATTTCATGAAAGTGTCCATCCTTTAAAAAGATGGCGCAGTCATCATTCTCCTGTAAAGGTATCCTTTCTACAGCTGTTCAGGGGTTTAAGTTGTATATCTTTCAGAAAGTGACTGCGTCCACATATTTATTGATGTGTACATACTCACAATAAAGTGTGCAGGTCACAGGTTCACTTGTATGTATATTCAGACGTATGTAACCAAACCCACGTCGATCTGTCAGACATGTCCCGTGCCCAGGAGATCCCTCATGCCTTCAGTCAGTTCCTCCACCAAAGGCCAATACTATTCCAAACTCTACCCAGGGAAGTTAATTTTACAATGATTATTTTGTGCATTTTTATTTCTCTTTTCATTGACAGTCTTCAAAATTTTATCAGTGCTGGTGGCAGGGTCACCATTTCTGTTACACATTTAAAAGGCAATAAAAACATTTAGAAGCAGCATACAGAAGGAAAAAACCTCACAAGTCAGTATTTATATGAAGCACTTAAAAGTATAAGCAGAGACGTTGTTAATATTGCACACGTGTATATCCTAACTGGCAGACAAATGGTTGTAAAATGCCATATAGTCAAGTTATATTATTTTAACTTAGTCACTAGGATGGTTAGGTTGGATTTGAAGGAGTCATTAGGTTGAGATTTTGAAGTTAAATTGGGATTTAACAATTTAAGGTCTGGCTATGTTGCCATTTTTTTCCCCAAAGGAGGCATCCATTTTATAAGGTATCACCTTATAATTCTCATAATCCTTCTCTCCCCAGCACTATTGAAGCTCCCTCCCTGTTTTTAACCAGATCCTTTGGGCTGCTTCAGCCTCAGTCTTACTCTTTGCAGTGCTGTTGCCAGGATTCCCAAAGAGTTTCAAGTTGCATTTATTGAGGTCCACAGTTGAGGCTTTCTTTCTCCAGGGGGAAGAGGAGATAAAATGATTGTGAAATAAATGTGATGGCAATGAATGTGTCAGTCTTCAAGTGGCTGAAAGTGGGGTGAAGCAGATTTGTATCTTGCTCCTTGTGTCCATGCTGATCAGTTAGAGTTGGTGGCCCAGTCTCCAAGCTTTCCCCCACTGAATCAGTCAGGTCCCAGCCAGGAAAAGAAAGCCAGTGTTCTTGATATTGCGGAATTCAATGTGGGATCTAGTTTGAAAGGTGCTGGAAGAGCATGGGGCGGCAACTCAGAGATTAGCATAGCAGGAAGCTGTTACTAACCCTAGCCTAGAGGAGCAAAGAGAGGAGGAGGAGGAGGTGATTCAGAGCCCAGGGACCTGGGACATCTGAGGAAGCGAGAATCACAAGAGAGCTGGCTGGCAGGAGAAGTAGCAGCTTCCACTGGGACCACCCAAAATAGAAGCAAGAGGAGAGGGGACGTGGGAGAAATGCCTGGCTTCTCCCTTCCTCCCACCCTCGGGGCTCCTGCCCATCCTTCCCTTTTTGGCTGACTCCAACCAGGAGCCATTTGGAGAGGGAGCTCTTGGGGAATAGAGTTTGCACAGGGCTGCCCTCTGGAATATGGGGCAGGAAAGGAGGGTTTGCCTTTGAGAGCAAAGAGGCCAATGGCCAGCACACCCCCTTTCCCATCCCTCCGTAACTGATGAATAGAAGCCCTTCCTACCACCTCTGTGTAGAACCGATTTTGTAGGATGTGTTCCTAAGGAAAGCAGAAGGCTGAACCTTTAGTGCCTTTGTTTTCAGGGCCTGGGGACTGCCAGCTGGAGGCTGTGCTGAGGGGCTCTGTTTCTTGCTTTTTTCGAGCTTACAGATGCTGCACCTTACTTTAGGATTTACAGGCGATTGCAGTTTCATAAATCAGCGATGTGCGCTCCGTGTGGGAGAGTCTGCAAATTCTAAACTAATATGTCGCTCTTTTTCTGTCTAGCATCATATTTATGTTAAGGCTGCATAAATCGTGCTCTCCGTTTGCCCAGCACAATCACGGTGAAAAGCGATGCAACTAACAATAGGAAAGAATGGAAATTAAAATGCAAGAAAACAAAATGAAGTCAAAATCCATGTGACCTGAGAGTCAAAGCCACTTATTTCAGAAATGTGCATTGATTAAGGGAAGGAAATCAAGTATTCAGTCTGCATTTAGCCACTTGGCTGCTAAGCCGTTCAGCCTGTTCTCTTGCTGTGTCAAATGTGTCTCTGGTCAAGGCCCTGAGGATTGTCTCCAGATCCGAGGTGGTGGTGGTGGTGGTAAGCTTCTGAGCCTTAGTGTCTTCTGGGGGGCAAACCTTCCAGAGGGATCTTAGGGGCCAGGGTACTGAGGAGGAATTGCAAGAGCAAAACTGGGACCAAATTTCCCACCAGCAGGTGAAGACAGAAATGGAATTCAAGAAAGCACTTCTCAGCCTTGAGTCATGAAATCCACTGTTTCCTGCCTAGCTTAGCAGACCACAGCAAGGCGGATTTGGGCTGCTCCATTTTAGCAGAAGTATTTCTGCCATACAGATCTCAGTGTATTTTATGGGCACAGATTTCTTTTAGTATCAGACTCCTAGAAGGCATGAACGTACCAGAGCTAAAGAACAAGGCTGCTGCTAAGTGAGTGGTTCCTTTGGCTTGCAGAGGGCAGTGATTTCAAAGGGAACCCACCCAGAGACATAGCATCTTCCTTTCCTTTAGGGATATTTGCTTTTCAAGTTTGTTTATTACATTTGAAAAACCAACCGAAACATCAGCTTATGCAGTAGACCACGGAATAAAAGGTAATATTTTAACATGCTAAAGGAATTCTGCCAGCCAGTCATAAGTATCAATCCATCACAATTATTAGAAACAATGTACTCTGCAGTAGTAAAGAGATACAGCCAATATACAGACATACACTAAATAAATTCCCTCTTAGGCTGGCTGTTCCACCCGCCCCCAAGCCTTGCCAAGGCAAATGCAGAGACTGTACAAAAGAGAAAAATGGAGATAGGTGGAAAACAACATCACACATTCTTTTCTGTGTTCAGTTTTTCCTCTGTCTCCGAGTGGAGCTTATATTGACACCCCAGTTTCCCTCTTTAAAACACAGATTGGCCCTGGATCTAGAGGTTTATCCTGTACAGAATATGACTAGAATACTCCTGATTACATGTAAACATCAGCAAAAACAGCCACTGGGGAGAAAGACATACAGGATGGATTGAAGAGGTAAACTGATTCAACCCAGAATACAGACCTCACCGATGTGTTTCTGCACATGGAGATGGCCGCTTTTGTTTCCATTCGCTTTTCTTGCTTTTCTAGCCATATCTTCATTAGCAGAGAAAAGGCTAGAGGCAGCCCCTCTTTCCTGTAGCCATTTGCTTTACGTAAACCAGCTAGCAAACCGCTCCGTTCGTATTGATGTAGACATTACCACAAATCGCCACTTAGGGACCTGAACGAATTGACTAACTGGTTTCAGATCCAATACACATAACTTGATCAGACACAAAGTTTAAGTACACTTGCAGGCGTGCCAACTGCACCTACCGGGAAGTGACTCTTTGGCTGCCAGTTTAAAAAGGCCCTAAGGGAAACCCGGGAGGAAGGCAGGCAGACCTACGGGTGAGGCGGCAAGTCTGGAGGTTACAAGAAGAACAGCCCAAGGTGGAAAGAAATAAAGCATTCTGAGCAGCAAGCAAGGCAATTTCAAAAGCCACGTGGACACTTCAGTCCAGGGTGCACTTGATTCAACCTTCATTAATTTGGCTTTTTATCCTCCCTTCCGGCAGCTCTGAGGTCTGGGAGCCTGAGTGTCAGATGACATGGGCAATGACTGAATTCAGATCAGAGAAATCTCAGTCGGTCGAGGGTCAGCTGCGTGTGCATCTGCCCATCAGGCTGCCGGGCACCCACGAACAATGGTGTTTGAGTTAATTGTCTTCTCAGTAGCCAGGAAATTACCTGGGTAGAACTGGGCAAAGGCCTTGGGGAGAATGAACAGCACTGACCCTGGAGGTCAGGGTTTGTCTGTGGTGTGGCCCGGGCCGAGGACCATGTGAGCCTATGCTTCCCGAGCGCCATGGGCCAGGCGAGCCCTGATTAAGTCGCCCACCGTGCCGGAAGCCGTCATTCAGTCCTGCCCCAGGACTTTATCATTGCTTTAACTGTTTCTTACTCCTTTGGGTGTAAGTTTTGTTTTCTCCAGTCACCTAGGGAGTGGGGATGCTGCTTTTCTGTGACATGAAGCTTTCCCTTGGAATATTACACGGTAGAATTTACAAAGTTGGATATGCAAGTGGTTGGGGTGGGTTGGACTTGTAGCCATGGAAGTTTCTGGAAAAAAGAGTAAGTCAGAAATTTCTGTCACTTCAACTGAAATGCGTAAATCTATGCACATTTATGTGTCTATAGAGGAGGGGGAAATATTGATAACAGTGACTCGGTTAGGATCCTAGCAAGACGAGAGTGCAGAGTCTATTAGAGGCAGATGAGGCCAACGGCTACAAAACAGTGACTCCAAAGGAAGGCTGAAAGTTAGAATAGAACAGAAAGGCAGGAGTTATTGCAGGGGGAGAAGTAGCTACAGGTAGATTTCAAGAAGAAGGATTGTATTTGAGCAAGAAGCCTTTAAAATTTGAAAGAACTGTCAAATAAATAAATGGTTTAAATAAAGAAGTGGTTGTTACTTCACTTACCATTACGTATTTAGATTATTATAGTTAATATCTCATTTACTTTTTATTCAATTGTTTACTGTGTACTTATCAACCTCCTACTGTGCCTTGAAAGCATGGTCAACACGGTGGGACCTGATACAGACTTGGTTAGTGACCACGTAGAGTTTGCAGCCTCACAACAGTTGTCTAGAAGCAGATTACTGGAGGCTTAAGGCATTTGGCAATGAAAGCTTAATCCTTACGAATTGAAACAATTTAATGTTAAAAGTGATTTTTTAAAGTGATATAATAATAACAGGAAGAAATAATGATGAAATGTATTGAACACCTATTTCTGCCCAGGAATTGTGCTGGGAAATCTCTATATATTGCATTATTTAATCCTCACAACTGTTTTGTAAGGGAGAGGTTTTTAGTGCCATTTTACACACATGGCTTAGAGAGGTTAACATACCTCCCACATGTTATGGAGGAAGATACGGATTTAGAATTTAGGCGTATCTGATCCCAGATTCTTCACTCATTCTCCTCCACCAGGCAGCTTCCCTGGTGATAACATGGAAGTTTGGTCAGGGTAGAGAGACTGGTATGAGGGACCTGTGAGGGGAATGATTGTATTGTTATTTGATGAGAATAACAGTGGATGTGCAAGGAGATTACACAGTGTACAAATGACAAGGGAGTGGGAGAAGAGTCAGGCTCAGCAATCTCCTCAGCGCTCTCCACGGGATTGGGAGGCAAGCGAATTGTGAAGGTGGAGGAGTCAGGGACAGCCTTTAAGGTTCCCAGCTTGGGTGACCGGAAGGGCAGAAAGTCAGTGACTAATATTAGAGACGGTGGAAATGGGGTTGGAGCCAGAGGCAGGAGATGGCAGTGAATTTCATTTTGAACAGGTTTCAAGTAAGGAGATGGTTGAACATCCAGATAAGCATGACTAATAGTAGTTACCTATATGGCATTCGAGAGAGATTAAAGTTAGGTATATAGCCACAAAGATGCCAAGCAAGCAGCAGCACAAGGCCAAAAACAAGCCACTGACTCTGACTGCTCTGTTCACAAGCACTCACTGGACACATCAGGCACTGGGCATTTCATGGACCGACTGGTGGACAAGGGTTTCTCAACTCAGTGCCATTGGCACTTTGGGCCAGGGGAGTCACGGCTGTGAGCGGCTATCTCCTGCACTGTGGGATTTTAGCATCTTCCCTGGCCTTTATCCAATAGATGCCAGCTGTGGCAACCAAAAATGTCTCCAGACACTTCCAAAGGTCCCTTGTCGGGGAGCAAAATTGCCCTCAGCTGAAAACCACTGAGGCAGATAGACCTAAGGGTTTTACTTCTACTTCGTGTGACTATTTTATAAGCATAAATACCATGCTGCACGCACGTATGTACACACATATGTGTGTGTCCCATCACCTGCGCCACTTCTTCAGTCAGCGGGCCTCGGTGCTACTCTTGTAATTACGTACACAAGGAGAAATGACTCTGCTATGAAAGGGAATACTGAATATTTCTAAATCCTTTGGCACTAGTCATTTGCCTATAGTTTGAAACCTTTTGACGTGTGTTCAAAATCACTTAATTATACAGGTTCAGTGCCTGTGTCAAAGGCAGGCGATGCTCACCAACTACCCACGTGCGCTCATATTTCTCAGACAGTTGAGTTAGAGTCAGGCAACTGGTTTATCCAGTGATTTGGGAGAGAGGAATTGACATGTATCACTTCTGGGCTGAAATAGATAAAAGCCAGGTGTCTTTTTCCATTTCTCTTGCCCTGACACAATAGCATCAGAAGCCATATTCCAGATGACTTATTTTCTAGATGGAAGAGGGCTGCCTGAACCATATCTGACTTTGTATGGATATGATGTGTCAAGGCTTAGACTAAGCTTGGAGGTTTATTTGTCACCACAGCAGAGCTTAGCTTTACTCTGATTAACAGAACTCTTATTAGCATAGAAGGTAGGGGGAGCAATAAAATTTCACTGAGGTTTTGTGAAATGTATGTCCACTTTACAGGAACCATGTATATGACAACCACATATAAAAACTGTACCTAATAGAATAGTAAGATCAATGTTAGTAACACTGAGAAATCTGACATGGTATATATTCAATCAAAGAAACATCAGTTAGCTGTCACCTCTGTAGTTTCCCGGTTTCAATGGAGTTGGTTTTTATTTATTTATTTTTTGACACAGCATGATTCTGGTAGATGGAGTTTGTGTCAGTGAAAGGTGGAATTATTCAGCGTTCCAAATCAGTCTTGATTTTAGATGTATCATGCATTTTGAAACTAATTTTCACATTACTTAAATCACAATAAAATTTTTACTAGTGTAAACAATAAGGAAGTGATCTGTGGGTTTTTTCCTACCCACTTAAAAAGTTTTACAACAGAAGTTGGGCAAAACTTCACAACTCTGTGCTATAAAAATATGAAGATCTTCCTTGTTTTGGAAAATAGGTCTGTGAAAGTACTATAGTTCATGTGATGTTTCTTGAACTTTGTATCTCACTGGATGAAGAAACTGATATTATACCTCCATTCTGAGTGACAGGGGAATTCTTGATAAAACTGTTAGAATCTTGGTTGATGGTATTTTTGTTAACCTTAAGGTGCAAAATGTAGGGGCTTTAAGATACTCTTCCACCAGAATTTGAACCATGGCAGTGGCATTTCATGGGAATTGGTTGTACAACAGAAATTTGTAACAATTACATAAATGGTGCATCTCATGTTTTACATTTGATGTTGTTTTTTCATATTTATATAGCATGAATAGACATGCTGTTATTTTGTGATTTTATTAAAGTGCAGTTCAGACAAATTTTGACATTGTAGAACACAAGATTTCTGTGACTGATCCCTGCTTTTAAAAGAATGCTAGTAACATTGCAATTACTATAAGTTTTTGTTTTATTCATTTGGGAAAAAACTGGAAAAAAGAGGTTTTAAGCATTCTGAATGAAAACTTCAGTCCTTTTCATTCCCCATATTCTTATTCTTAAGAAAGGAAGGGGAAATTATGTTGAAGTCGAAGGCTATTTGTGAATATTTTCCCTTAGAACTGAACATAGAAGGAAAGATTCCTAAGATAATGTGCTTAAAGTAAGAAAGCTGTAGAAGACAGTTACTAATTGTGGTATTTGCTAAAATTTGGAGCCAGTGCATCCATCAGATATCAAGAATGTATAATGCTAATTGTTGAGTCATTCCAGGGCTTTAAAAGGCAAATCTCGGTGCTTTTATGAATTATGCTGGATTCAGTTGGAAAAAAGCCCTAAATGGGATGATCTGGAGAAGATATGGAATCATTTCTGAGTTGCTCATCTCACTTTGTCATAGAATGATCTTTTTAATGAACTTTTGGTTCTTAAATCATATCTTAATGAGAACTTGCTAGCCAGATGGGATAGAAATAACGATCAAATACAGTTGAATGTATGTATAGATTTTCATCAGGAATACATTAGAATCTCAACCATGAGGAAAGAAGGGAACCTCTTTATCTCCTTGCCAGTTTCAAATGCTGTAGTCTAGAGGGCATCTTCCCTAATTAATCTATTTTAGGTATCAGAGGGGGTATTGATGATATTCAAATGGCAAAGTATTTCTGGACAATCCAGTTGAGTTTCTCAGAACCTTGAGAAAATATGAAGGACCAAATGCTGCTGCTGCTAAGTCGCTTCAGTCGTGTCCAACTCTGTGCGACCCCATAGACGGCAGCCCACCAGGCTCCCCCGTCCCTGGGATTCTCCAGGCAAGGACACTGGAGTGGGTTGCCATTTCCTTCTCCAATGCGTGAAAGTGAAAAGTGAAAGTGAAGTCGCTCAGTCGTGTCTGACTCTCAGTGACCCCATGGACTGCAGCCTACCAGGCTCTTCCGTCCATGGGATTTTCTAGGCAAGAGTACTGGAGTGGGATGCCATTGCCTTCTCTGACCCATTTCCCTTGTTTTCTACAGAACCGGTCTAATTGTGAAACAGTATTATACTTAAGAGAACCTCCAACCGGCCACTGTTCACCATCCTCCAATGGATACCGTGGCCATGCAGTATCACATAGGAAGACCAGGTGTGTCTTCTTTAAGCCCTGGGGATCAAATCTATCCCAGTTTTTCAGGATACAGTTCAAAGGAGTGAGGCTGGAATTGTTAGCTCCCATCTTGTCCTGAAGAATCCCGGACGAGCCCCCAAGATGAAAGGTTGTTGCTGAATCACGCCAAGTCACCAGGATTCTTGGCCTCCGGAGAAGAAGAATTCAATCTGGGGCCAGAGACAAGGCTTGACAGCTCAGAGCTTTTGTGTAATAAAGTTTTATTAAAGTATAAAGGAGATAGAGAGAGCTTCTGACATAGACATCAGAATTGGGTAGAAAGAGTACCCCCTTGCTGGTGTTAGCAATGGAGTTATATACTCTCCAATGAATCCAAAGAATGTCTGGAGGTTGTAAAGACCAGACGTACTGCCATAATTTTAACGATTGAAAATAATGACAATCTGAAGAGTTTGCTATGATCTGGATGCTGTGTTTAAACATGCCAAATGTTTAATTGTATTTAATCATCACAGCAACCATATGAGATAGAAGCTAATATCATCTCCATTTTACAGTCAGGAAACTGACTATAAAGTAAGTTGTGCAAGGCCATCAGTCAGTAGGTGTTTACACTGGCATTTGGCTCTAGAACAGGTACCTTTAGTCACCATTCTATCTTGGCCCCTAACAACTGTAAATATAACTGGACATCAACTTCAGTAGTGGATGGCGTGATGCAAATAAAAACAAAAATAATGTCTAAGCTGATGGACAACTTTTGCAGGGTTTTATATGCCCTGTCGTGCAGTTTTATTCTCTGGACAGCCTATGCTTTCCTAAATCATAGCCAACTGCCTAGAATGGGGAAGACTTGATCAGTGAACCTTTCCCCAGTAGAGTCTAAATATTACCCCCCACTCCTTGTTTTTTTTGCCCCAACAGGATTCAAGAGGCAACCACTGAGGTTTGCCTGCTAGATCCATCCATGTCAGTAAGAACTTACACTCTGTTACCCTGTGGTTCCTCCAGTGTGGGCTGACATTAGCTGTCACCTGCCATTTGGCCATGAGATCCCTACCGATGTGGGCTCTTTTCTTCTTTCCATCCTTTTGACTTCCCTTCACCCCACTCCAACCACTGCTTGGCCATGTTGCTTTTCTGATCACCACCATCATGAGCTGTCTCTCTTTTCCTTGCCACCCTCATGGCTGCTATCATCAACCTGCTATGATAGTGTTACAACACTCAGCAAGCAGCCCTAAAGGATGGCCCCAGTCCTTTAGCTTTCTTAAAGTGCTTGCAGCTCTTCTGTCCGTTCCCAAAAGAGTAGCTCTGCTCTTTCAAGTTCTTCTAGGTTCCTCCCTTGAGGACCTGGTATCATTTATCTACTGCCAAGTAACAAATCAGCCCCAAAATTGGAAGCTGAAGACAAAAATGATAAGGTATTCCACTTTTCTGTAGGCAGACCATTTGGGCTGGGCTCAGCTAGATAGCTCATTTCTGTCCCACACAGTGTTGGCTGAACTCACTTAACATGTCTGGGAGTTCAGCTGGATCAACTAGAATAGTTGGATCTCTCTCTCTCCATTTGGCCTCACCCTCAAGGAGGCTAGTCTAGGCTATTTTCACATGGTGCCAGAAAGAATCCCAGCAAGTAAGAGAAGACAAACTCCAATGTATGAATACAAAACTTCTGCTTACGTCACATTTACTAAAGTCCCTTTAGCCAAAGCCAGTCACATGATCAAGCCCAGAGTCAGTGTGAAAGGGTCTACATAATACTGTGGATGCAAAGAGATGTCATTCATTGGGCTGTGGCTGTAACAGACCTTCATAGTCATCCTGGAGTTGGTTCAGAAGACATTTGTGTGACTTGTACAACACCAAACCTAGACTGCCCACCATCAACTCGACTCCTTAGTTTGATTTTGAAGGCTCGCACCAATGTGGATCTCTTCTAAAATTATCTTTTTATAAACTTCTTCAGAAATCTACTCTAGCCATTGTTCCTATTCAGTGTCTCTTCCCATTTCCCCGGGGTCAGAACCTTGCTCTCTCTAAATAGTAAGCTATTTCCGCTGAAGGAACACTATTCTTCTACCAAACTCCAATCTCCAGCCTCATTTCCCATCATATCATTCCTACTATTGCTGTCATCTTAGAAACCTTATTTTTCCAAGTAAGTCTCAGGCCCTAACACATATATACGGAAGATATAAATAAATACTCAGTAACCTGTCTTGAATTGGGCTTATGTTAAAAAAAATCCCAAACTGCCTTGGGGTTTGTGAATTCCCTGCAAGGGTTGAAGTGATCTTATTCTGGGTTTATGGGGGAAGCTTGAGATCCTGAAGTGTGTAGAGCACAGCACAGCACATTGAAAGGTGGATTCTTTGCAACATTTTCAGATAAAAGTGAATTCCATTTTTGAAGATAAAAAAAATAGAGAAGAGAGGCCCCTAGTTTCAGCAGGAAATGAGGAAGATTCTGGGTTAGAGTGAAAGCTGCATGACAAACCCACTAGGTCACCAAGCACCACGGAATTTATCTAGTGTATTTGGAAGTCACTTAAGTCTACCTTTATGTTGGGGACTTGCTGGGATTCCGGAACTTGCTTGCTGGTAATGCAAAACCTGTTTTCCGAGATGCAAAGACAGTGGTGGAGAAGTATCGGCACATGCCACTTTGAGCCCTCAATTAAACTTTTGGATAATCAGGCGGCATTTATTTAACACATGTTCATGGACCGGCTGCTAAGTGCCAGGCACCCATGCCAGGTCCTCGGGGCTCAAGATGAATAGGAGAGGGCTGACTGCTGCTCTCGTGGAGCTCACAGGCTTGAGAGTGTGATCCGTGAGAGAGCTTGGTAATATGTTCTAGCACTGGGCACTGTGAGAGGGGGCTTGCTCCAGCCTCAGGAGGTCAGTGAAGGCTGCCAGACGAAGCAGCGTCTAAGCAGAGAGCTAAGGAAGAGGATTCAGATGCATCAGCCCACCTGCAGGTGCTGTGTGACAGAGGGCAGCAGTGGACAGGGGCCCCCCAGTGCGCAGACGCAGTGACTGGTGTGGAGCCAGAGGCGAGAGAAGGCACTCAGAGTTCGACATTGATGCGCTGTTTAGCGTGGTTGGGTTTCTGAGGAGGGAGCAGAAATCCTGTTGGAGGGCAGACGGGAGCCAGGAGGCTGCAGCCTCCTCAGCCACATCAAGGGGCAGAAACCCGAACAAAGAACTTAAACACGATCACAAAATGGAAGGGCATTTTCACCAGAAACGTCTTTTTTTTCTTCTTAAAAAAGTAAATGCTTGAGAAGTTCCCCCACATACTCTCAAGTTTTTCTCCAAAGAGACTCGAACCTAGATTGTACCTAACAGTCAAGAGTTCTTCATTTACAACCAGCCAGGAGTGGGGCTGGGAGGGAGGCTGAGTAGAGAAGCCCTGGCCGCTTGCTCCCTGTCTACTGAACGGGCTTAGACACTACAGGACTGAAGGACCCAGCATCTCAGTCCCGTTCCCCAGATCACCCATTGGCTCCATCTGCCCTGACATTGGACAAGCAATTTGTCATTTTCTTTTACTCATTTTTCAACCCTCTGTTTGACTTTGCCTCATCTATTTTTAGCCTTTCTCATGTTTTTGTTAATTTTCCAAAGGCACAAAACTAGCCATTAGTTCTTTCTTTACCCTTTAAAGGACAAAACTGGTGGGGTCCTTTTGCAGATGCATCTCTAAGGTTACTTCAAACCTCAGAAACAATCCTTTTTTTTTTTCTTGTGGGAAATGCTGTCTGGTTTTAAAGATGTGTATGTGGCTATATCTTTCCAGTTATCCAAATGGAAGATTCCTGTTCCTTCCCGTGTATCAACACTGAACATTTTTATATAAATATAAAATAAAAATAAAGTGCCAAAGCAATGCCTGTAATGTTCCTATGCCACTGGAGGAATATAAATGAGAGACATTGTGTGTCCTGAGAGGCTTTTTTTGTGGAAGGCATACCTCCTGCAGAACAGAGGCTAAAACAAGGGAAACTGGAAGCTGATGCTTTAAAGCAGAGAGACTTTTTGGAAGTGTGGGCCTTCTTCACATTGAGGACTCTGGAAAAAAGTGCTGGCTGTCCTCTCTGATGCCCTCAGCTGACCTTCACTCATGACACACAGGGGGGTGAGCTCACCCTAGCAGTCATCTGATATTCTAGGGGCCCATCTGGTCACTAGGCACCCAGCTCCTGGGGACATGGAATTAGGCTGTCTCAAGGGAATGCCCAGGGCAAAAATCTCTGGACATTTTCTGCCTGAGTTTGGGACTTAATGCATCTTAACTGGAGGTTTTGAGCCTAGTACCAGAATTGTTAGGACCTTAAAAGCAGCCGGACTTTAGACTCTTTGAGAGTGAGATGGAGGGAAAAGCACAGCTATGACCCAGAAGGCCAGGTTCTCCAGACCACTGGACTAAGGTGAGGATACTCCTTGTGAGAGTGTTGTTGTTGTTGTTGTTGTTGTTTTCCCACCCCATCAGTTCCAAAGCCTCTCTCATCACCCAGGGCTCTGAGCCGTAACTTCGACCCAGGACACCTGTACCTTTCTTACCTGGAGACACTGGGTTCCAGGACAGAAAAGGAGCTCCTGAACCAAACCCGTATTCTTACCCTTGCAAACTTGACATTGTTGCAACCAAGTCTAGGCACCGTCTAGTGGGGTATTTCAGACTGTTTTCTTATTACTAAATGGAAAGGTATTAACACAATGCCGAAATTTTTAAAAAATGCAGAGGGTGAGGGGTGGGGGGAGAGAAAAGAAAAGACAGCCGCCTGCTCTTTTCTTCTTGGTATTATTATTTGTGACAAAGCCCTCGGTCCATTTTTCTTCATAATTTGCAGGACTCCTAATGGGAACAGCACCTCCCAATTACCATGGCTGCCAAAGGCTAATTTGGTTACCCTCCGGATCCACAATAGCGAAACTGTGTCGAGCCTTTGTCGATATTTGCATACTATACATACCAGGAATGTAAAACAGCTGCCTGGCCCCTCTCCCACTATCACGGCAATTATGGGTCATTAGCTTCCCCCCCACACCCCCACCCCGCTTTTTCTTGTTCTGTCTTCCAGGGTCTGGTAGGCAGTGGTAGGCAGCTGACGGATTTGCAGAGACAAGAAATCAGAGCGCAGAGCTGCGTGGCCCATTTGTTAAGAGTCGGGGGCTGACGGACTGCCACTTGAATTGCGCTCACACAGCCCTGCGCTTTTATTCACGGTTCCCTCCTCCTCTTTTCTTCCATCTCCTCCTGCCCCCTGCCCCGGCGCCCCCGCTGTCTTTGGGGAAGCCTCTCAGAGGGTCAGCGGCGGCCCGCACGTGTCTGTGTGTATGCATTTGTCCAGGCAGTCGGGCTCGGACCTTTGGGCAAGGCGCGTGCAGGCACTTGGCGCTGAGGACGCGCCCTTCCGGGGACGCGCTCCAAGGGACGGAACTTGCAGGGCCAGCCCTGAGCGCCCAGGCGGATCCACATTTAGAAGAGGAGATGCTTCACTTTTAAGTTTTCCTATTCAGTCTTAGCCCCTCGAAGGGAGTGGGGGAGAGGGAGGAGACGAAGAATGAGAAAGGGGCTTACCATGACGTGCTTGCTGCTTTGGAACAATGTGTTGTGTCTTGCGGTAGTTAATGGGAAGTTATGGTTTTGAATATAATTTTTCCCCCTTCAAGCTGCTAATTTTATTGACAATATGGATAGATTGAAAGACCCAAAGCTTTTGTGTTGTTTTGTTAAAGCAAATAAGTGAGGCACAAATGTAAATTACATCTCCAGGTTCACATTAGAGGTTTGCAAATAATACCGAGCTAATGGTTATTGCAAAGGAAAATAGCACTGGGATCAATATTCTATACAGTGGAAGGCGATACCTCTCTCTCTTTTAATCACCTCATTGCAGAAATGGCATTGAAATTTGAAATCTCATTTTCTCCATTTGTACAAATTGAACATAAATCACTATGAGTGAGGGGAGGTGGCAGACAGCTTCACTCTTTGTGGGATTGCATCACTAATTAGCATTGGGCTAAAGCAGTGCACAGCCTAGGCGGGAGAGGCTTCGCTAGACCTCTGGCCCAAGGCAGGATGCTCTGAAAGCCCAGCCAAGTGCAGGGAGGAGCCTGCCCATCTAGTGGGGAGTAGGCGAGGCCAGGGTCAGCCCTGCAAAAGAACTGAGACAAAGGGCAGAATGCATCTCAGGGCCTCAGTAGCTCATACCTGTTTTCTGTGCCAGGATGGCAGCTCCCCGCATTCCCTTAGATGCCCATGAGGTCAACATGTACCAGGACATCACTGTTTCCGGTAAGAATCAGGTGAGATGTCAGCTTCTAAGCCTTGCCTTTGTCTGTAGGAGGAGAGGATGGGATACCTGAGGCTGGAAAAGCCCTGCTCAACTCAGTCACTGCTACCTCCCCCCGCCCGCCTCCTGCCAACCAACACCAGCCCCCACTTCCCTGCCTGTGCCCGCCCCTTCCTTCATTCCTAACTCCACACACTTGCATTGAGTGGCTGTCAGAGCTCTAAGCCGGATGACAGATATTATCTACAGACCGTATGCAGATATGTCAAAGGGCCTCTGGTACTGTACCCACCTCAGCTGCATTTTCTCAGAGTCACTTACAACTTACTTGACCTTGGCTGTGGGAGAAGCATTCAAGACGTACTGCTTTCTCCCTCGCTAGGCTAAAATACCCAACAGCCGTGCATTTCCAGAAGCCTCCCAGGGGGTGCTAAAGAACCCTCCTGCCATGAGACGCAGTTTCGATCCCTGGGTTGGGACGATTCCCTGGAGGAGAGCATGGCAACCCACTCTGTTATTCTTGCCTGGAGAATCCCATAGACAGAGGAGCCTGGTGGGCTATGGTCCATAGTGTTGGAAAGAGTCAGACAAGACTGAAGCTACTTACCAGGCATGTACTACATTGAATTTGTACAGACAGGTTATGCATTTCCAGAACTGGGCAGTACCAGGGAAGAATGAGTTTGTTGTTTTTTTTTTAAGATGACAGAAGATAGGGGAGACAGTTGGTATCTGATATGTGGCAGGCGGAGAGAAGAGAGCAAGGTGGTGAGGTGTCACTGCAGCTTGCAGGCCTGATGGATTTAAGCCTTTTTTCTTAAAGGTTTGGGACAACATGGCTTAGGGAGGAGTTGTGCAAACAGAGCCCTCGCCCATCTTTGCAGCTGGCCACTTACCCCCTCACTAGAAGTAAATAATGTTCTGCTGGGTGATTAATGGAGGATGTTTAGTTCATTCAACTTGATACCCCGAGGGCAGGATGGACTGGTAAAATATTTATATATTTTATATACAAGGCTGCTCCCACAAGGGCCAGTGTGTGCAGATTATTCCCAAGTGGGACAAGCTAGTGTCCATCAAGGTGGGGCCTCAGCAGTGGCCAGTGACACACACTGCTGTCACAGCCAATGGGTCACCATTAGAATAAAGAAAGACACCATTCATTCCCAGCCAGGAATGCCTTTTAGAAGGCTGAACAGGATGGCCAGGCAATCTCCAAGGGCATGTGTGATGCTCCAGGCACAGTTCTGCCCTCTTCTGCTCGCTACTCCCTCTCTGTGCCTGAAAAGGAAAGTGGAGGGACTCCTGTAGACTTTATCAACACCCCAGGAGTTTTCCACCCTCTTCCTCATCCTCAGTCATGACAGGAGGAGTTAAAAATAAGGGAAGACTGGGGGAAAGGGGGAAATGAGGTTCATTTCCTAAGGTCCCACTAATCCATTTCAATAGATGAAAGCAAAGAAAATACAGCAAACCCCATCCAAACAGTAAGCAGGTGGTGGCCACTAATAGAGAAGAAATAAAAACCTTTTAGAAATCAGAGCTGACTACAAAAAACACTGACAAAGTGGAATGAAAGTTCTGAACAATCAGTTCAAAGAAAAAGGTGTTTGAAATAAACCCTTAAAAACATTTCAAATGCTGAAGGAAAAAAAAAAGCTGCTTTAGATATCTGAAGCCAGGATGACTTAATCTGGAGAGAAGACTTTTTGAATTCTACTTAAAAAATAGAAAACAGATTGATGAGGCCTTGGAGGTGGTGGACCCCCATCAGGGCACGTGGACAGCCTTGCCCTGATTGTGAAGACCAGTCCATCACTAGCTCCTGGGCTGACCTGGGGCTTTTAACCTCCGTGGGCCTCCATTTGCCCAGCTATAAACTGGGGTTACTAATAGGCGTGTCCTCTCATCCCCCTGGTCCCTAAGGAAGTATAATAGGATAATGGTCCTAATCCTATTGATGGAGAGTGAGTAACTGCCATTTTTGTGACCTCTGCCTTTAGAAGCCCGGCAGGTATCCTCCCAGAGGCCTTTGGGGGACCCTCCCTTTTCTGGTGAGTTTCAGCATTCATTGACTTCATAAGAAGCACGCCTCTCTGTACCAAATATGGTGGCATGTGATAGTCATCATGGAGAAAGCACCCCATCTCTCCCTCAGGTTGACCACAGGTTGAAGGAAGGCAGGCAAGGTAACAGGTGATTATAGAGCAGTGTGAGGGAGCAAGCATGGGATGTCATGGGAGCTCAACCTGGAGAGGCTTCCTGGAGGAAGTGATGACTATGCTCGTTTCTGGCAGAAGTGGCTGGGTGTCAACGCTGGGAAGGGCATGTCAGTCAAGGGAACAGCATGAGCGAAGGTCGAGAGGAATGAGTTTGGAAGCTGTTGAAAAGATTCTTCTGGCAAAGGAATTGGGGTACAAAGGGCAGACCGGAGACAGAGGATCCTGGAGTGGGAAGCAGGAACTGTACTCCTGGGTGTTTAGGTAAGTCAGGAGCTAGATTCCTGGAACTAGACATTGGCAGTTTACAGCTATGGGAGCTCCACAGCCATCCGCAACCCACAGTCCTTTGGTTTTTCTGATCCACCATTCTTAGTAGGTGACTTCCCTCTTTAGGTTCATCTCCCTCGTAAGGAAAAGGATAGCATGGACATGGCATAGGCACTAAACAGGCTGTAGCAAAGCCTTTTCCAACAGGTGAGGGGATGTGGGTTTCTCTTGGGTGTGGGCTGTGGCCATTACCTCCATGAGATTTGCAGTCATCTTGCATCCATACCCTATCAGGTATTTGCACCTTAGCTTTTTGTTTTATGAAAAGGCTAGGAGTTTTAAGGGATGGACAGGTGAACAGAAAAACACTTAGCACAGAAAAGAGTAAGAAATTTAGATATTTGCTGCAGTGAAAAATACAACCCAAGAGCCCTAAGGGAAAAAAAAAAAAAAACCCTTTGGTAAACCAAAGGATTCCTGGGGTGTGACTATTGTCTTGGCATGCATGCAGTTTATTATTTGTCCTGGATTTTGCTTTTATTACTATTTTTAAACAAAGTGTCATAATTAACTGTTGCATTAAAATAACCCAGGAGGACTGATGGACCTCCACTTGGTTCTGCAGGCTCCTGTCAAGGTCCCATCCAACTGTGTGTGAGATGCAAGTTTGGTTCAGGCTGAAAAATTACCAGGGATGACATGTCCCTTTTCCCAGTTTGTTCCAGGCACAAGGTGATCGATGCCACTTTCTAAAGTGCAGTGTGCAGGGTACTTGCTGATGGTGTGAAGCGCATGCAGCTTTGAGCACTGGGTTTCAGTGGCTCCTCCAGGTCTCTGGTGGTGAGAAGTGACTGATGCTGCCAGCCCTACTTGCTACCTGTGTTCAGACAGTGTTGGGGCCCTCCGCGTGCAACAGGCCACTACTTGGCAGCATGTCAGTTGGCAGGATGTGTGTAAACTGTGGAAAACCACAGGTTAGGTGTACATGAAAATACTGGTTCCGTGTAGAAAATGGAGTCTCAGCAGATCTGCCATGGAACACAGGGTGCTCTTGCACTAGCGGTTTTGTCACTTACTGTCATTTACGTCCACAACTTATTTATTTCATTATTTGGTAACATTTTTATTTTGAAAGAAACACTTCTGACAGCAATGAGCTCCGAAAACGCATGTTTAATAAAAAATTAATTACTGGGTTTCTGTTTCTTGGGAAAGTTGATGAACGTGTAACTTACACAAAATGTTTATCAACACTTACCATCCATTGTTATAAATGACCACATAAAAAATAGAGGAAAAACTTGACTTGCAAAACATCAGCATCTAATTTTCAAAATCAGTTATTTTAAGAAGGTTCTCTTCTAGATGATGAATTCACATATGAATCTGCCAAAGGTGTGTTTACAGACCCCTCTGTAAAGCATGCTTTATATCAAATGACTGTTGTTTCCTAAATTTCACTAATAGTTTTACTCCAAGTCTCCTCATATATGTGTAAAACTTGGTGTTTATAGTTATAATATGTTGAGATTAAGCAGAAGAAAAACTTCAGCTAGTTCAAGGGTATCAATTTTATTAGTGCTATTTGATACTTCACAAAGAAAATCAATTAATTCTAATAATTAGTTCAAATACTTTCAATTCAGGAAACAACAATGAAGTTTCTGGAATTTCATTTGAATAAGGTGAAATACCTACTTTTTTAATATTAGCATAAAATTCACTTTTAAAAAGTGATCTTTTTAGTTTAACTTTGAAGATAAAGCAATTAGTTTTTGTAGTGATAAATACACATTTAAATTTTGGGGATACACATCTTCATGGTAAAGGTAGTGTGATCACAAAATTAAGATACTTATGGAACAGAAATAAGCTTTGAATTTGCTTTGGTGCTCATGTAATTCATAGTTCCCTCCCATTAAGCTGCAATATCAGATCAATTAAAATTCAGAAAACTAAGATCATGGCATCTGGTCCCATCACTTCATGGGAAATAGATGGGGAAACCGTGGAAACAGTATCAGACTTTATTTTTTGGGGCTCCAAAATCACTGTGGATGCTGATTGCAGCCATGAAGTTAAAAGACGCTTACTCCTTGGAAGGAAAGTTATGACCAACCTAGACAGCATATTAAAAAGCAGAGACATTACTTTGCCAACAAAAGTCCATCTAGTCAAGGCTATGGTTTTTCCCGTGGTCATGTATGGATGTGAGAGTTGGACTGTGAAGAAAGCTGATCGCCGAAGAATTGATGCTTTTGAACTGTGGTGTTGGAGAAGACTCTTGAGAGTCCCGTGGACTGTAAGGAGATCCAACCAGTCCATTCTAAAGGAGATCAGTCCTGGGTGTTCATTGGAAGGACTTATGCTAAAGCTGAAACTGCAATACTTTGGCCACCTCATGCAACGAGTTGACTCACTGGAAAAGAGTCTGATCCTGGGAGGGATTGGGGGTGGGAGGAGACGGGGACAACAGAGAATGAGATGGCTGGATGGCATCACCGACTCTGTGGACATGAGTTTGAGTGAACTCCGGGAGTTGGTGATGGACAAGGAGGCCTGGTGTGCTGTGATTCATGGGGTCGCAGAGTCGGACAGGACTGAGCGACTGAACTGAACTGGAGGGATGCTTTCCTGTGCCAGGATGCACTTTTTCTTTGCTGCTCATCATCAATTGTCATTCAGTCACTAAGCGGTGTCTGTCTCTTTGAGATCTCATGGACACTCCAGGCTCCCTTGTCCTCCACTGTCTCCCAGAGTTTGCTCAAATTCATGTTCATTGAATCAGTAATGCTATCTATCTCTCTCATCCTCTGCCACCTCCTTCTCCTGCTGCTCCCAATCTTTCCCAGCATCAGGTATTTTCCAGTGAGTCAGCTCTATGCATTAGGTGGCCAAAGTATTAGAATTTCTATTCAGGGTTGATTTCCTTTAGAATTGACTGGTTTGATCTTGCAGTACAAGAGACTCTCAAGAGTCTTCTCCAGCACTACAATTTCAAGGCATCAATTCTTTGTCACTCAGCCTTCTTTATGGTCCAACTCTCACATCCATCCATGACTACTGGTAAAACCATAGCTCTGACTATACGGACCTTTGTTGGCACAGTGACAACTCTGCTTTTTAATATGCTATCTAGATTTGTCGTAGCTTTGCTTCCAAGGGGCAAGCGTCTTTTAGTGTTGTGGCTACAATCACTGTCCACAGGGATTTTGCAGCCCAAGAAAATAAACTCTGTCACTGCTTCGACTTTTTCTCCTTCTGTTTGCCATGAAGTGATAAGACCAGAAGCCATGATCTTAAATTTTTGAATATTGAGTTTAAAGCCAGTTTTTTCACTCTCCTCTTCTACCTTCTCAAGAGGCTCTTAGTTCCTCTTCACTTTCTGCCATTAGAGTGGTATCGTCTGCATATAGGTTGTTGATATTTCACCCAGAAGTTTTGATTCCAGCTTGTGATTTCTCCAGCCTGTCATTTCATATGATGTACTCTGCATATAGATTAAATAAACAATGTAACAATATATAACCTTGTCCTACTCCTTTCCCAATTTTGAACTAGTCCCTTGTTCTGGGTCTGGCTCTAACTGTAACTTTTTGACCTGCATACAGGTTTCTCAGGAAACAGGTAAAGTGGTCTGGTATTCCCATCTCTTTAAGAATTTTCCACAGTTTGTTGTGATCCACACAATCAAAGGTTTTAGCATAGTCAGTGAAGACGATGCTTTTCTGAAATTCCCTTGCTTTCTCCATGATCCAGCGAATGTTGGCAATTTGATCTCTGGTTCCTCTGCCTTTTCTAAACCCAGCTTGTTCATCTGGAAGTTCTCAGTTCACGTACTGCTGAAGCCTAACTTGAAGGATTTTGAGCATAACTTTCAGTTCAGTTCAGTCAATCGCTCAGTCATGTCCGACTCTTTGCGACCCCATGAATCACAGCACACCAGGCCTAACTTTCAGTTCAATTCAGTTCAGTTCAGTCGCTCAGTCGTGTCCGACTCTCCGTAACCCCATGAATCACAGCACACCAGGCCTCCCTATCCATCACCAACTCCCGGAGTTCACTCAAACTCATGTCTACAGAGTTGGTGATGCCATCCAGCCATCTCATTCTCTGTCATCGCCTTCTCCTCCCACCCCCAAGCTTTAGCATCAGTCCTTCCAATGAACACCCAGGATTGATCTCCTTTAGAATGGAATGGTTGGATCTCCTTGAAGTCCAAGGGACTCTCGAGAGTCTTCTCCAGCACCACAGTTCAAAAGCATCAATTCTTCAGTGATCAGCTTTCTTCACAGTCCAACTCTCACATCCATACATGACCACGGGAAAAACCATAGCCTTGACTAGATGGACCTTTGTTGGCAAAGTAATGTCTCTGCTTTTTAATATACTATGAAGGTTGGTCATAACTTTCCTTCCAAGGAGTAAGCGTCTTTTAATTTCATGGCTGCTATCACCATCTGCAGTGATTTTGGAGCCCCAAAAAATAAAGTCTGACACTGTTTCCACTGTTTTTCCATCTATTTCCCATGCAATGATGGGACCAGATGCCATGATCTTAGTTTTCTGAATGTTGAGCTACAAGCCAACCTTTTCACTCTCCTCTTTCACTTTCATCAAGAGGCTTTTGTGTTCCTCTTCACTTTCTGCCATAAGGGTGGTGTCATCTGCATATCTGAGGTTACTAATATTTCTCCCAGAAATCTTGATTCCAGCTTGTGCTTCTTCCAGCCCAGTGTTCCTCATGATGTACTCTGCATATAAGTTAAATAAGCAAGGTGACAATATACAGCCTTGATGTACTCCTTTTCCTATTTGGAACCAGTCTGCTGTTCCATGTCCAGTTCTGACTGTTGCTTCCTGACCTGCATACAGGTTTCTCAAGAGGCAGGTCAGGTGGTCTGGTATTCCCATCTCTTTCAGAATTTTCCACAGTTTATTGTGATCCACACAGTCAAAGGCTTTGGCATAGTCAATGAAGCAGAAATAGATGTTTTTCTGGAACTCTCTTGCTTTCTCCATGATCCAGCGGATGTTGGCAATTTGATCTCTGGTGCCTCTGCCTTTTCTAAAACCTGCTTGAACATCTGGGAGTTCATGGTTCACGTATTGCTGAAGCCTGGCTTGGAGAATTTTGAGCATGACTTTACTAGTATGTGAGATGAGTGCAATTGTGCGGTAGTTTGAGCATTCTTTGGCATTGCCTTTCTTTGGGATTGGAATGAAGACTGACCTTTTCCAGTCCTGTGGCCACTGCTGAGTTTTCCAAATTTGCTGGCATATTGAGTGCAGCACTTTCACAGCATCATCTTTCAAGATTTGAAATAGCTCAACTGGAATTCCATCACCTCCACTAGCTTTGTTCAAGTGTAAGGCCCACTGGACTTCACATTCCAGGATGTCTGGCTCTAGGTGAGTGATCACACCATCGTGATTATCTGGGTCATGAAGATCTTTTTTGTACAGTTCTTCTGTGTATTCTTGCCACCTCTTCTTAATATCTTCTGCTTCTGTTAGGTCCATACCATTTCTGTCCTTTATCGAGCCCATCTTTGCATGAAATCATCCCTTGGAATCTCTAATTTTCTTGAAGAGATCTCTTATTTTTCCTATTCTGTTGTTTTCCTCTATTTCTTTGCATTGATCACTGAGGAAGGCTTTCTTATCTCTCCTTGCTATTCTTTGTAACTCTGCATTCAGATGCTTATATCTTTCCTTTTCTCCTTTGCTTTTCGCTTCTCTTCTTTTCACAGCTATTTCTAAGGCTTCCTCAGACAGCCATTTTGCTTTTTTGCATTTCTTTTCCATGGGGATGGTCTTGGTCCCTGTCTCCTGTACAATGTCACGAACCTCCGTCCATAGTTCATTAGGCACTCTATCTATCAGATCTAGTCCCTTAAATCTATTTCTCACTTCCACTGTATAATCATAAGGGATTTGATTTAGGTCACATCTGAATGGTCTAGTGGTTTTCCCTACTTTCTTCAATTTAAGTCTGAATTTGGCAATAAGGAGTTCATGATCTGAGCCACAGTCAGCTCCTGGTCTTGTTTTTGCTAACTGTATAGAGCTTCTCCATCTTTGGCTGCAAAGAATATAATCAATCTGATTTCGGTGTTGACCATCTGGTGATGTCCATGTGTAGAGTCTTCTCTTGTGTTGTTGGAAGACGGTGTTTGCTATGACCAGTGCGTTCTCTTGACAAAACTCTATTAGCCTTTGCCCTGCTTCATTCCGTGCTCCAAGGCCAAATTTGCCTGTTACTCCAGGTGTTTCTTGACTTCCTACTTTTGCATTCGAGTCCCCTATAATGAAAAGGACATCTTTTTTGGGTGTTAGTTCTGAAAGGTCTTGTAGGTCTTCATAGAACTGTTCAACTTCGGCTTCTTCAGCGTTACTGGTTGGGGAATAGGCCTTGATTACTGTAGTATTGAATGGTTTGCCTTGGAAACGAACAGAAATCATTCTGTCGTTTTTAAGATTGCATCCAAGTACTGCATTTCGGACTCTTCTGTTGACCATGATGGCTACTCCATTTCTTCTAAGGGATTCCTGCCCACAGTAGTAGATATAATGGTCATCTGAGTTAAATTCACCCATTCCAGTCCATTTTAATTCACTGATTCCTAGAATGTCTATGTTCACTCTTGCCATCTCCTGTTTGACCACTTCCAGTGCCTTGATGCATGGACCTAACATCCAGGTTCCTATGCAATATAGGCCTAAGTTTACTAGCATGCAAATTGAGCACAAGTGTAGAGGAGTTTGAACATACTTTGGCATTGCCCTTCTTTGGGATTGACCTTTTCCAATCCCTGTGATCACTGTTGAGTTTTCCAAATTTGCTAGCATATTGAGTGCAGCACTTTAACAGCATCATCTTTCAGGATTTTAAGTAGCTCAGCTGGAATTCTGTCATCAATAGGGATTTTAAAAGATTTTGTACCTTTGAAGAACTATTTTGTAAATCAACCTACATGTTTTGCAGTGGTACTGACCTCTTATAAACAAATTGATAAAATTTGATTGCATTTTATTAAACGTCAGTTAGATAATTTTACTCTAAGAATAGAATATTCAAAAAACTATTTTAAAGCTTTTAACCAATTTCAATTTTTGAAAATATTGCTTGCAAACAGGAGGACAATGATATTTATCCCTAGACCAGAAAGAAAAAAACCATGAACAAATTAAATGGTGAAAACTTAAAAATTATGGATTTTATTTTCAAAATTATTATTGCACTTTAGGATATCTTTATCTGTTGGAAGACTCTTTTGATGACATTTCCATTTTTAATTGCTTATAGTCTTGGCAGAGGGAATGAAACTGAAAGGCTTATGATTTGGAATCATAAGTTAAGTGTAAGCCGCTCAGTCATGTCTGACTCTTTGTGACCCCTCTGTCCATGGGGATTCTCCAGGCAAGAATATTGGAGTGGGTTGCCATGCCCTCCTCCAGGGATCTTCCCAACCCAGTGATCGAACCGAGGTCTCCTGCATTGCAGGCAGATTCTTTACCAGTTGAGCTACCAAGGAAGCCTTTGGAATCATGAAGAAAACTAATTTAAATGGTTTTCCCCTGAAAAAATATCTTTGGGAATAAGTACTTGGGAGATCAAAAGACAGTATCTGAGAAAATTTATGGGCTAAAATATTTATGGGTTTCCCTGATAGCTCAGTTTGTAAAGAATCTGCGTGCAATACAGGAGACCCTGGTTTGATTCCTGGATGGGGAAGATTTCTGCTGGAGAAGGGATAGGCTGGCTACCAACTGCAGTATTCTTGGGATTCCCTTGTGGCTTAGCTGGTAAAGAATCTGCCTGCAATGCAGGAGACCTGGGTCTGATCCCTGGGTTGGGAAGATCCCCTGGAGAAGGGAAAGGCTACCCACTCCAGTATTCTGGCCTAGAAAATTCCATGGACTATATAGTCCATGGGGTTGAAAATATTTACAGATTTTTATACGAAAAATACAGCACTGGAGTATATGCTAGTAGAATTTGCTCTGAATTTACAAGGCATCTTAGCAACTTTAGAGAAAGTATTTTTCTCAATTAAAAATAATATTATAATCTACAGAGATGATTCAATTGAAAGTGTCAACAGTTTCAAAATTATTAACAGTAAAATGCAACTTCAGTACTTTTTAGTATGTAATATTTCAGAAAACTCTAAAAATACCACTTCAAAGAAGATTATATGCAGTTTTATGAAACAGATTAAAAAATAGATGCATGTTTTAAAAAATGGTCTTTATGAAAATACCATGGCATAATAATATCAATATTAAAAATGACTAAAAGCACATTAAAATATATGAAGATATGCTAAGCACCATTATTCTGCTAATGATATTGTTTAATATTCAGATAATAGATTGAACAAAAGAAATTATTTTCATTTTGCTTTAATGAACACAGATATGTGTTATATTTCTAATAGAAATGATTTCATCTTTGAAAATAAGCTTTAAATAAAACTATTTTATATTCCATCAATATAAATAAAATCCATATATTAGTAAATAAGCTAATATTTTAAATTACCAAATTTTAATTATTCCTGTCACTTCCTTTTCCTATGAAAAAATCTCCATATTTGTTGATAAATGTGTGGCCTCCTTATAATAGGAATAAAAACTGAAGGAATATTCAGCAAGAAAAGATCAAAATGAATCAGAAAGTCAGAGAGCAGAGGCAGGAACAGGAAGGAAAACCATGGAAGCCCAGGAAGGAGGAAGAAGCGGGCGGGAAAGGAGATGGGGAGCCCGAAGGAGCCCTGGCGTGCAAACTGCTGAGGAAGTCCCTCCTGGGGATGCTGGTGTACTCCTGGGAGTGAGGGAATGAACAGTGGTGAGTCTGAAAATGGCCCCGTGACATCACAACATAGGTCCCCCTAGTGGTAAGTACCCATCACCTTTTTTGAAAGAGTTTATCAGTTAGAGAGGCAGTGCTGTCAATTATTGATTCCTCCATTCACTGACCCATCCATCTCTTACAAATTCACTCAGTCATTCATTAATTCTTTAATTAAATGAACCGAGAAGCATTTGCTTAATTCTTACTATGTGCCAAGCTCATTAGGCACAGGTGAAGAATGCAGTAAGGGGACCCAGAAGGCACATCTACTCAGAGGGGCACATCCGGGGTGATGATCCAGGCTCTTAAATAAAACTTCCTCCTGCTGCTCCTCCTCCATTTTCTCTTCTTCCCCCCTGGAAATGCTGTATCCCCTGGCAGGGTTTTAGGTTGGAATGCAAGACACTGCCCTTTGCTCTTGGTATTTTTAATAATAAAATAAGAACCATAATGCAATCCCTAAGAATGATCATCTTTGCTCCCTTGGTGTGCTTTCCAACTGTTGTTTCATTCCTGTCTGGTCTCAGACAGTGTCCTGGAAAAACTTTTAGGACCCAGTAGCTGTTTCCTGTTCCAGGTTCCTTGTGTGTTGTTTCTGGGCACAGAAACAAATCCAATTCAAGCAAATAATGCTGTCATCGGGATCTTGTGCAGGCATCGGAGGGGAGTTGGCCTGGCCAATGGAGTGCTATGTTTAAAATATCTTGAGATCTTCAGAAACATTTGTTTTTACTCAGAAGTGTTCATTTGATGTTTCCCTGACCCACGCAGTTTCCCCATGGGCTTAAGCTCCCTTTTGTTAAAGAAACAGATGGGGAAAACCAGTTCAATTTGTGTTTGTTTTAGCATTTAAGACAGCTTACTGTGAGTTGCTAGAGTTTGGACATTGCAGATAGCAACACTTAATATTTAGTGGGCAGATAAGGGAACAGAATCACATGGCCAGTTTGGAGGACTGGAAGGAGGGACCTGCCCAGTTCCACAGAATAAAGCAGTGGCGACACTGGAAGTGGAACCCTGTGATTCTACCATGGACTCCTTTCACTTGAGTGGGATGCTCTAAAGTAGACCACAAGAATCTCAAGTGTCAGACAAATTTTGCCAACTGCTGTTGGTTCCCATATGCCTCATATCTTATTTTTGCCCTTCCACTCTATTCAAATGGAAGTGCCCCCATACACAACTCAGAACACAATGTAGGCTACCATTGTGTGATACAGTTCCACCCAGGCACACCCAAGATAGTTAAGGACTGCTCCAACCCACGGGGATGGCCACAGTCAGGGTCCTGGCAGGGAATGGACAGTATATCCGACATGCTAATTTAATGAAGAGAGTTTAATAGTGTTGATAGAGGTGAAAAGGTAAAGGGAACTGACAAAGGATGATGAAACATCTCAGAGAAATAAAGTGGCAAAAGGAGGAACAGAAAATAAATCCCTTGTGAGACCTGTGCCCGAAGGCAGAGGGATATGACCACTGTCAAAGCAATGGTGAAGCAGGGAGGGAGCTGAAACAACCAATACTTTGACCTCTGACCTCCTTCTGGATCTTCCCATTGGTCAAATCCATCTGCCAGCTGAAGGAAAAGTGAATCCATGTGATACAGTCTGTAGAAGCTAGTGTCCTGGGACACAGAGCCTGATGGAGAAACTGGAGGATGATGTAGGAGTCTGCAGAATAGAATAAATAGAATAATCAGCACACTCCTTACTTTGGGTATACCCTCCTGACTCAGGCAATTACAATCTGTCTAAAACTCAGTGTGCTATTTCTCCCATTGGTGGCAGGAGTAGAAAATATGCCGTTTTCAATATGGTGGAGCATCTGGCGGCAAATTAGAAGTACTGTTGCTCCATCAGAACCTGTGGTGTAAACAACAACCAAAAAGCCAATGAAGTGTGATTTCACATCGTACCACCACAGGCAGGATAATCTAGAAGAATTTATTTGAGTCTTTAAATTTAACATTTTTAGAGATTTTAAAAAAACAGAATAGGAGTCGGAAAACCTGGGCTCCTTTTCCAGTTGGCTGTGGGTAATCCTCTCTAGGTGTTTTCTCATCTGTGAAATGAGGAAATGGGGTTAAAAGCTGGTTTAAATCTCTTTTGGCACTAACATTCAGTGCATGCGTGCTGTTGATTGTCATGTCCAACTCTTTGGAACCCCATGGACTGTAGCTCCCCAGGCTCCTCTGTCCATGGGATTCTCCAGGCAAGAACACTGGAATGGATCGCCATGCCCTCCTCCAGAGGATCTTCCCAACACAGGGACTGAACCCACATCTCTTATGTCTCCTACATTGGCAAGTGTGTTCTTTACCACTAGTGCCACCTGGGAAGACCAAACATTCAGTAGGTCTTTAAATCAAAACCAAAGACTACTAGGAGGAATGGCAGGTTATACAAGTGAATGTCTGAAATCCCTCCTCAGACATGAGTGTATGGAGAAGCAGGAGGAGGTTCTGACATGCCTAGGCTGCTGGACGAAGTTTGGCATCACATTGTCAGAATCAGAAGGTGAGTAGGTGATTTATCCCCAGGAAGAGGGCTAGCTCGCATGCTTAACACACCAGATACTCTCAGATGTCTCAGCTTGCCTCAAGGTCTTTCCTAGGCTAAGACTAACTGTAAAGATTCAGGCAAGTTCTTAACTCTGCTCTTCTCCACCCAGAGGAACAGAGGCATTTGAGTTTCCCTTAGGTGCTCTTTTATCAAGGGAGATTGCTAGTAAAATGTTTTTCCTGTAGTTCCCTCTAACCTAGTCCCCAAGGGTATCAAAACGTGTAGGGTTTCCCGGGATCTCTTTTAACCACCATCACCCAAGTCAGTCAGACCTGCAGTAAAGCGTAGACCCGAGGACAGATGAGATTTAGACAGACAGAGACAGTCACGAGGTGGGGGTCTGTCTTGCCCACGTGTAACAAATGTAGGGTGTGAATAGCCTGCCTGGCCCATCTCTTTACTTATGGCCAGGACTTGCAGCTTGCCCACTGGTCAGAATCAGCCCCAGAAAGCTGCACCAGGGCTACACTTGCCGCTTTGTGTGTACAGCTCCAAAAGCAGCTCCAAAAGCAGCTCTAGTTACACATCCTAAGAGCAATCAAGATTCCTATGCGGCACAGTTAATTGTTGACTACGATAACATATCTTGTTATCAGTTTTTCTTTAATGAATTCCTTAATAGATGTCATTAGACGTTAAGGGCTACATTACTTCCTCTAAGAAGGAACATTTAAAGAAATGACACACACACAAATTTTATGTCCTGAGTCAGTGCTGAATGCCATCTCTAGTGATCACGAACCACACCATGGAGTCATGTTCTCCCTCATGATGTGCTTACATTTGCTTCTTTGGATTCTGAGAATATGTATCTTTGAGGCTGCAATTAGACGTATATCCAAAAAAGGAGACGAAAGACTTTGACTTCCAAGGAAATCACTGGATCCTGTAAGAAACACATAGCCATAATGAGAAATAGATAAATAATCTTAGTTTGTCAGCACCCTGGTAGGGAATTATACTCACAACTTCCATGTTAATGACACTTTCACATTTAATTTCCTGTGAGCCACACTGAAAATGCATCCATTGAAAGTTGAATTTCACTCCATCAGTTCAGTTCAGTTGCTCAGTCGTGTCCGACTCTTTGCGACCCCATGAATCACAGCACGCCAGGCCTCGCTGTCCATCACCAACTCCCGGAGTTCACTCAAACTCATGTCCATCGAGTCGGTGATGCCATCCAGCGATCTCATTCTCTGTCGTCCCCTTCTCCTCCCGCCCCCAATCCTTCCCAGCATCAGAGTCTTTTCCAGTGAGTCAACTCGTCGCATGAGGTGGCCAAAGTATTGGAGTTTCAGCTTTAGCATCAGTCCTTCCAATGAACATCCAGGATTCATCTCCTTTAGAATGGACTGGCTGGAGCTCCTTGCAGTCCATGGGACTCTCAAGAGTCTTCTCCAGCACTACAGTTCAAAAGCATCAACTCTTCGGCGATCAGCTTTCTTCACAGTCCAACTCTCACATCCATACATGACCACTGGAAAAACCATAGCCTTGACTAAACGAACCTTTGTTGGCAAAGTAATGTCTCTGCTTTTTAATATACTCATAGAGCTGTCTTATTAAGTGAATGTGTGTGAGGCTGTACCTGTCAAAACAAGATTCTGCAAGCTCATTAAGAACTATAATTTGGGGTAGGAGGAGCAAAGGGGATTGTACCCTGTAGGACTATCACTGTTTTCTGGATGCCATTATTGCTATTAGTAATTTGTTATTCATTAGCACTAAGTATTAATTATTAATATTAATAAGAACTGTTTTGGGAACCAGGAACCTGCTGTCTGCTGTATCCAGGCTGGGCCATTCTATATCATTGGCTTTGTGGGTGATATGCTAACCATTAGGGCTTCCCTGGTGGCTCAGATTGTAAAGAATCTGCCTGCAATGCAGGAGACCCAGGTCCAATCCCTGGTCAGGAAGAATCCCCTGGAGAAGGAAATGGCAACCCACTCCAGTATTCTTGCCTGGAAAATCCTATGGATGGAGAAGTCTGGCAACTAACACACGTGCATGCTAAACCTAAAGGCAGATGTGGACCCAGAGGCCAGGAAAGATCTGAAGTCCTATTGGAGGCCTCTCGTTACAGGGATCAGGGTTCCTCTGGCCTCCAGACAGCCTTGCCTAAGTAGACAGTTTATCAACACCTCCATGAAGAGAGCAAAAGTTACTTCATCTGTGGGAGAAATGTGTCACACCTGCAACTCAAAGTCAAGTGTGCCCCAGAGATGGGCAGCATCAGCATCACCTGGAAAATTATTAAAATGCAGCATCTCAGGCCCCATCCTGGATCTCCTGAAGAAGATTCAGCATTTTTACATAATCCAAGGTGATGGCTATGCACATAAAAGTTTGAGGACCACTGCCCTAGCCTCTAGTAATTCTCCAAATCTGCTGCACACTAGAATCTTACTGGGAAGTTTGAAAAACCCCAACACACAGGCTTTTACCCCAGAATAATAAAATCAATATCTTGGAGGTTGGAGCAAAATGTTAGCATGATTTCAGAAGCTCCAGTGATTTTAACAGGTGGTCAACTCGGAGAACTTCTCATCAGGAAGATTGGGGCACTAGATTAACTTAAAAACTCTTGAGAACTTAGAGAACTCATGTTCTGATCCTTGGAGTGGATTCAGGGCTGTCATAGGCATGCAGGTGATCTGCATCAACCTGGATACCTCCCTTTGTCAGCCCTCTCTCCCTCCCCTCCAGGCCCATAGCATCTGTCCTCCTACTAAAGCCCCCAAACACTCAAGGATCCTTGCCTGCCCTTTATTGGCCCAGCATTTTCCTGCTGCCTCCCTGCAGTCCACCCCTAGCTTTGGTTGATTCTTTTCCCCTCCAGGTGAGGCCACCTGTTTAAGGGTCTTTGCTTTTAGGCAATGTCTGTGCATTTCAAGGTTTCAGTTATCTGATGGAGGTAGAGGGGTTAGGTGGTAGGAGAGGCTGAGGAGCCTTGCTCTAAATCCTCATGCACTTTTAACAGCAGTCTCTGAAGACTAGAACCCTACTAGTCTTTTGCATTTAGAGAGAGTCCATTTCTTATCTCTAAGCTGATGATGCTAATACTTACCTTACACTGTTTATTAAGTTCTAAATCACTTATCACATAGTTTTTTATTTCCTTCTCCTCTTCACTATGTAATCAGGCCAGAAAGAAAACCATTATCACGGAGGTCAGGATAAGGTCAGGGGTACCTATGGGAAGACAGAATAAGTCAGAGACTATGGATTTGTGATTGAACATTCTCCCCACCTTTTAAAGAGATTACTACTTGTCCCCCCAAATCCTTTCTTCCTTCTTTCATGGTAAGATCGTCTCTCTACTGGGCACATTTGTTGCTGAGAATAAGGACTACGTTTCCCAGTTTCCCTTGAAGCCAAATACAAACATGTGACTAAGTGTACATGTCAGGTTCCCAGAACCTCCCTTGAGAGATAGCTTGTGCATGCTGCTGTGTTTCTTCTTCTTTGTTCCTTCATCCTCTGCTTGGAATAAAGGTGCAGCCATCTTGGGCCATGAAGAGGGGGACCACTGCTTAGGATGGTAAAGCAGTTGAGTTGGAGTTCTTAAGATGTTTGAGATACAGCGTCTTGAGCATATTCCATTTGCACTTTGTTTATGTAAACGTGAAATGAATTTCCTTCTTTGTGACAACTACCAAACCTAATCCCAGCTGATGTATCACTGAAAACAACTTCTGCGTTGGTTAAATTCCACTTCTGAAGATTTTTTCTCTGAATGCTAACTTTATTCTTTAGTCAGGAAAGACTAGATAAAATGTAGATTCCACAGGGTGGGCTCATAGCTTAAGTCTGTACAAGCAACATTCTTAGCCAATTTTCCAGCCTTGGGAAAGATGGTGGCGAACAGCACCAGGGGACTGAAAAGCAAGAGAGAAGAGCTGAAGAAAATCTACCCTTTTGCTGTTCTTAACATTCTGCCAACTGTTCTTTTGGGACTGCTTGTCTTGGGGCCTTGAGAGTATAAGTTGATTTATTTTAGACACTGTTGCTTTTTCTTTTTTCCCTGATTTTTTTTAATTATGAAAATTTGCTAAAACTTAAACTGAAAAACTTTTATAATAAATACCTATCCACTCACCATCTATATTCAGCTGTGAACATTTGAATGTATTTTCTTTGTCAGAGTCCATCTATTTGTTCTTCCTTCTGCCCATCCATCACTCTACCCTTTTTTGGTCAACTGATGTCAAAGTAAGTTGCAGGCACCAGTACCCTCTCTCTTGGATAGTTTCCTGCTTTCTATACAGTCTGTTCATTTTTACAACTTCTCTGCTTCTGTTCAAGCCTGTATCCCTGCAAGGAAGGAGAGCAGGAGGTTGAGGGCTAAAATTTATGGCTCATAGATCTGCATAGGGATCATCTTTCCTCTTCCAGCTCCTGAAGTTCCCAGGCAGTTAGTGGAAAGCCAGACAGAGCTGTGTTGTCCTCTGGAGAGATCTTGCCTCCTCATTCTCTGTTGCAACAGTTGTCCTGAGATGGTTCTCCAGATTTCCTCGAGCCCTCCAGCTCTCTCCCTTCTCACCTGACTCCTACCATCTTCAGCTGGAATCGTTTCCATTCTTCTTTTCAACCAGCTTTTCCTCTGCAAGCTCTGCAGGGAAGCCTGCCTCCCTGTGTCCCATCCTTAGGGCATTTGCCCACGTGTTCTGTTCATCTACCCAGACCACTCTAGAAAACCAGTTCACCTCCCCTTCACTCACACATCTTACGTTGACTCTGCCTCCTTTCTTGCGCTGTCTGGGGCTTCCTCCTAGCCTCAGTCTTCTGAGCTTCCTTCCTCCCAGTCCCTGGAAACCCCAGGACAGCAGACCTCCCGGAGTTGAAGAGGGAGTGAGGAGTTCTGAGTTAGGTCCCTGAATTTTTCAGTAACAAAACAGATACCTTAGAGGGTTCTGTTTGATCACAGCCACAGCTGGTTGAGAACTGGCAAAGTGCCAGGGGTCAGGAATGCACTTTACCCTGTGTATCACTTCATTTTATCCCTCCAGCAATACTTTGAAGTAGGTACTTTTGTTTCTCTTCCTGTTATGAGCGAGGAAACTGAGGTTCAGAGAAGTTAAGTGACTGGTCCATGCTTACACAGCTGATGGAAGTTTTCTGGAAGTATTTTTTGTATCAAGGAAACTCAGTTTCGAAAGAATGATTTTTGTGGGGAATTTGGACCTAACACTTCATAGAACTACAGTTACATTTATATTTTCATGTTGCTGTGATTTTGTTTCTCAAGGCAGCGTTTTTCCAACCAAACCTTCAGACCCTAGGCACTCAAAAACATTCTTATATTTTACTACATTTTCTTTGCAAATGCTCCATGCATTCTTACAGTGTGAGAAACGCTGGCTTGGAGTCCAGGGTGGGGTGGGCCTGTCCCTGCCAGTCTGTCCTCTCCTTATCGTCCTGTCCAGCCCCCTGCACCCTCCCAAACCATAACGCAGGCCATAGGTCGCTCTGTGCCCAGAATCTGGAATCTGGTGTCTCAGTCCATGGGCAGTAGTTTTCTTATCCATCTCACCTGCACTTCAGACTGGAAGAGGAGCCAGAGAAGGGGCAAGGGCTCTGGGGAGCAGAGGGAGGGACAGGCTGTATTCCAGGAAGGGGAAAGGCTCAAACCACGGCCCAGAGGCAAGACTTGGCTAGAACGTCTGAAACAGCGGTGAGGCTGTCACCTGAGGCTGAGCGGGAAAGCAGCAGAGGAAGGTCCGCGGGCAGCTTCTCTGAGGAGACTTGAGCACCAGGCTGGGGAGGCTGGGTGGTGCTGGAGGCAGCGGGGAACCCGAGAAGAAACAGATGGGGAGGACCTGCTAGGGTTCCTGCCTCCGGTGACATCTCTGAGGCCCTTGGCAAAGGCTAGCGCCGCAGCTTCCAAGCTGGGAGCAGGTGAGGCAAGGCGTGGACCTGAGCAGCCTGGAGCCCATCCTGCCTAGGTGCCTGGGGAGGGACCGGGAGAACCTGCCTCTGGGTCTCTGCCTCAGCCCCGGGAAGGAAAACCTAAGCGCTGGAGATCCTGAACTATAGTGTTTAGCCATTCTTCTGAAGGAAAAAAATTGTTTAATTCTACTTCTTGAGTTGCCCTTTGCTTCAGAGCAGCCTAAGCTGGAGAGAGGGAAAATAACTGTTAACCCAGAGAAGCGAAATCAGGGAAACACAGTGAACGTGTTTCTCGCAAGCGCTGAGGCCCTCTGCCTCGCTGCTCTTGCCTGCACGGGGAGGCCAAGAGCAGCTGGGTTGCCCTGCTCTAGTGACCACACCAGCCTCCTGGGCATGTTCATGTCCAGCCCCCCAGAAGGCTCATCCCCACATTCCTGCCCAGCCTCAGCAGCCCCTCATTATGTCAGCACTGTGTACATTCCTACCTCCCCAGGATCCTGAATAAAGCCAGCAGAGCAGAGGAGGGGTGGACTGGGAGAGCAAACTTTCCTGTGTGGACAAAGGAAAGATAAGGAGAACGGGACCCAGAGGCAGGTTGGGGACTGAGTTGGTCCCCAAGCCCCTTGGCGTGACCAAGCCCCAGCACAGCTGTGACACTCGCAGCCGGCGTTTGAGGCACAATGATAATTCTTCAGATCAAAGCAGCTCCGTCTTTAGACAATTATAGTAAAATTGAAGCTCTCCTCTAAAAGAAACACATGCTCTTGTTGTGTTTTGCCCCCTCCCCCTCCTTGTTTTATTCTTTATGAACAAATTGGTTTCCAGGGCTATAGAAAGAACCGATTGGAAGCTTAAACTCTCACTGTCTGCCCAGGGGTGGATTTGCAGGGGTGGACATGGAACATCTGAAAGCTGATTTTTTTTTTTTAAATTGATATCCAAGAATAAAAGAGAGAATGGTAGGAGAAGCTGATCAGGAATGAATAAAGTCTCCTTTTAAGCTGAAATAACCCCCTCCCCCATCTTCCCTCCAGAAAAGCTGGACTGTAATTGCTTGCAATCACTCGGCACAAATTGTCTGCTCGTATTTGCTTTTTAATTTTGTATAATCTGGTCCATTTCGCCTCTCTCTGCCTTTGAGCTTAACCTCGCTCTTTCTCTCTTCCTCTTATTCCTTCTCTCTTACTCTCTCTCTTTAATTCTTCAGGCTGTTCAAAAAATTAGTAATAATTCCCAAGGATATTTGATGGCTTTTACCAAGCAAAGGCACTCAGGGAAAAGAAAACACACACACACACACACACACACACACACGCACCCTCTGAATGGAATGGATCTGGGCTGCATCTACTTAAATGTTCATTTCTGCATCCAAAGTATTGTTTATTTTAATGCATTAATATTGTTTCTAAAGGCATGGTAGGCATTTTAATAAAGAAATGGACCCCAAAGTGAGCAAAAAAAAAAAAAAAAGCGAGAACAAAGGAGGTGCTTTCTCAGAGTAACAGTGCAACATTGTTTTCTGTTTTTTAAGCAGGTTTATATCTTCTGGCCCCACACATTCCTGCTGATTCTTGCTGTAATGCTCATGCCTTCTGTGGAGCACACTGCACCAGCCATCCTGCCTTCCCCAGCCAGTGCTTGAGCTTGTTCTCTTGTCTGTGCTTTATTTATATTTGTTGTTGTTTAGTTGCTAAGTCATGTCTGGCTCTTTTTCGACCCCATGGACTGTAGCCCGCCAGGCTCCTCTGTCCATGGGATTTCCCTCCAGGGGAATCTTCCCAACCCAGGGATTGAACCCACATCTCCTGCATTGGCAGGTGGATTCTTTACCACTAAGCCACTAGGGAAGGCTGGTACTTTACTGGTATAGGGGCCAGTGAATCTGGAAGGAGACACATCAGTTAGTATTGATTACTTTCCAGCTATATGAAACATGATAGAGAAGTGAGGAGGGCATTTAGGTGGAGAAAAGTTCAGGGGGAAAGTCCTCAATGGGAGGAGGAAAGAAGAAAAAGGGGAAAGATGTGGGTGTAAAGAGAAAGCCAACAAAACAACAAAATTAAATGCACAAGTTACACTGGAAGTGATGGACGTAACAGACTCAAATATATTGTACCAGCACCGTATGCCCTGGTCTTCTGAAAGAGAAATGAGATGCCAAGAGCAAGAACATCAACAGGATCATGATTGAGAGTTTGATTTCTATCCTGCGTCTGATCCTTAGTGTATGTTGTTTACAGCTTACTTAACTTCTCTGTCCTTTCATTTCCTTTTCTGTAAAATTGGGATGGTAGTATATCCTTTCTTATGGGGTTGCTTGCATTACATAACAAATGTAAAGTACATGGCAGGTGCTTGGCATTTTTAAGTGCTCAGTAAATACTAGCTATTGTTATTATTTTAGTTTAATAGCAAATGATTTAAAATACCAGCCAGGACTTATTCACAGAAGCAGATAGTATTAGTATTATGGAATAAGGAGTTTATTATAGACATCAGAAACTTGCACAGTTGTGGAAGGAAGTAAGATCTGGAAGGAAAGTTGGAAAAAAAGAGAAAAGTCACTGACCCAATTCTTTCACTAAAGAATTCTATCAGATGTTTAAAATATTGATACCAATTCTACACAGTTTCATCCAGAAAGGAGAAAATACTTCTCAATTCATTTTATGAAATTAATATTACCCCAATACCAAGACCAGACTTACACAGCATAAAACAGGAAAACTGCAGACAGATCTCCCTCATAACATAGATGTAAAAATCTTTAATAAAATATTAGCAAAAAGAATTTAGTAATGTATGAAAACGGTTATATACTATGACCAAGCAGAGTTTATCCTAGGCATGCAAAGCTGGTTAAATATTCAAAAATCAAACAATATATTCTACCATATCAACAAGAAAAATCGCATGATTGTGATCATAAAATTTAATACCCTTTCATGATAAAAACTCTCAGAAAAATAGGAATAGAGTGAAACTTATTCAAATTTTAAAAAGTGTCTACAAAAACCTACAACTAATATTATACTAAAGGATGAAGGACTGATTGCTTTCTCCAAAGTTTAGGAGAAAGACAAGGATGCCTACTCTCACCACTCACATTCCCTACATTGTTAGAAGTTCTGGTCAGTGCAAACACCAAAAAAGGAAACAAGATTCGCGGATTGGAAAGGAATAAAATTTTTTTAATTTGCAGAAGACATGATTGTCAACATAGAAAATCCCAAGGACTCTACAGTAAACAAACAAACAAATTCTCTAAATGAGTTCAGCAAAGTCAAAGAATGTAAGATAAACATACAAAAACCAACTCCATCTTTACATACTAGTACTGAACACAAAAAAATAAAAATTAAAAGTGCAATGCCATTTATCATAGCTTTAAAAAATGAATACTTAGGTATAAATCTAACAGAATATGCAGGATTTGTATGTTGAAAATTGTAATATGCTGATGAGAGAAATCAAAGAAGATCTTAATAAATGGAGAGAAAATACCATGATCATGGTTTGGAACACTCAACATTGTAAAGATATCAGTTTTCCTTGGATTAATGTATAAGTTCAACGTAATTCCTGTAAAAATTCCAGCAAGATTTTTCTTTATAAATTTAACCAAGATTATTTAAACATTTATATGGAAATCCAAAGGAACTGGAATAGCTAAAACCATTTTGAAAAAGAAGAATGAAATGGGAGGAAATCAATCTACCCAATTTAAAGACTTCTTATATGGCCACAGTAATCAATATGATGTTGTCACACAGATCAATGGAGAAAATAGAGAACTCAGAAATAGACCCACACAAATATGTCCAAATGATTTTTGACAAAGATATAAAAGCAATTCAGTGGAGGAAAGATAGCCTTCCAGCAAATGTTGCTGGCACAATTGGATACCCATGGGCAAACAGAAATGATCTTCAACCCAAGTTCACACTGTATACAAAACTTAGCTCAAAATGGATCCCAAAGTTAAAGTAAATCATAGAATGATAAAAACTTGAAAAAAAAAAAAAATTGGAGAATCTTCAGGATCTAGGTCAAGGCAAAGATTTCTAGACTTGATACCAAAAGCCCAATCCATTTAAGGAAAACTTAATAATTGGTTCAACAAAACTGAAAACTTTTGTTCTGTGAAAGGTCTTAGGATGATGAAAAAGGGAAGCTGCAGACGGGGAGAAAATACTTGCAAACTGTGTATCCAGCAACGGACTAATTTCCAAACTATGTTAAGAACTCTTAAAGAACTCTTGAGAACTCAGATTCTTTACTGTCTGAGCCACCAGGGAAGCCCAAGAACACTTAAAACTCAACATAGAAAAACAAACAATCCAATTAGAAAATGAGCAAAAGACACAGAGAGACATTTCACCAAAACTGATAGGCAGATGGGAAATAAGCGGCTGGAAATATGTTCAACATCAAGAACTATTTGGGAGATATAAATGAAAGCGACAATGCGATATCATTATGCATATATTAGGCTGATAAAGTAAAACATAGTGTCAACACCAAATGCTAGCAAGGATGCAGAGAAATCAAATTCTTCATACATTGCTGGTAGGAATGTAAAATGATAAAGCTACTCTAGAAAACAGTTTGGCAGTTTCTTAACTTAAAAACGAACCATGCAGTTATACAACCCAGCAGTTGCACTCCTAGACACTTATATCAGAGAAATGAAAAAAAAACGATGTTACACAAAAGCCTGTCCATGAATGTTTGTATTAATAACAACTTTATTTGTAACGGTGAAAAACTGAAAACAGCCCAGATGTTCTTCAGTGGGTGAATTGTTAAACAACAGTGGTCCATCCATGCTATGGAATATCATTCAACAATAAAAAAGAGAGAGACCATTGATATACAAAACAGCCTGGGTGGATCACCAAAAAATTGTACCGAGTAGAAAAAGCCAGTCCCCAAAAGTTACATGCTGTATGATTTCATTTATGCAACATTCTCAAACGGAGAAAAAGTGTAGAAATGGGTAACAGATTAGTTGCCAAGGATCAGGGAGAGAAAGGAGATTGGCAGGAAGTAACTATGACTAACTCTGGCCACCTCGTGCGACGAGTTGACTCACTGGAAAAGAGTCTGATGCTAGGAGGGATTTGGGGTGGGAGGAGATGGGGACGACAGAGAATGAGATGGCTGGATGGCATCACCGACTTGATGGACATGAGTTTGAGTGAACTCCGGGAGTTGGTGATGGACAGGGAGGCCTGGCGTGCTGTGATTCATGGGGTCGCAGAGAGTCGGACACGACTGAGCGACTGAACTGAACTGAACTGAATTATGACTAAAAAAGGGCAATAGGAGAGAGCCCTGTGGGGATGGAAATGTTCTGTATCTTGACTCTATCGATGTCATAGTCTAATTGTGATGGTGGACTGTAGTTCCGGAAGATGGTATCATTGGAGGAAACTAGGTAAAAGGTACATAGGATCTTTTTTTTTAAATTTTATTGGAGGCAAATTACCTTACATTAATATATTGGTTGGTTTTGCCATACACTGACACGAATCTGTCCCGGGTGTACATGTGTCCCCTTCTTGAACCCCCCTCCCACCTCCCTTCTCCCCATATCCTCCCTCCAGGTCATCCCCGTGCACCAGCCCCAAGCATCCTGTATCATGTGTCGAACCTGGACTGGTGATTCATTTCACATATGATAATATACATGCTACAATCTTATGATTCCCTAAAATGCACATGAATTTACAATTATCTCCAAAAAATGTAATTAAAAAAATAAAGCAACCAGGAGCTCAGCGCATCCAGTGACTCCAAAACTTTTCCACATTCCATTTGTTTGTTGTTCAGTCGCTCAGTTGTGTCTGACTCTTTGGGACCCCATGAACTGCAGCACACCAGGCTCTTCTGTCCTCCCCCAACTCCTGGAGTTTGTTCCAATTCATGTCCTTTGAATCGGTGATGCCACCCAACCATCTCATCCTCTGCCACCCCCTTCTCCTTTTGCCCTCAGTCTTTCCCAGCATCAGGAGCAGAAGAAGGTAACACGGAATTTTGAGACAGAGGTGACGAGCCTAACAACAACAACAACAACAAAAAAAAAAAAAAAAAACAAGAGAGTCAGAGGAGAAACTCCAAGTTCCGGTGTAAGAATTCTACTTGCGTGTCTTAGGCCCCATGTAACCACTGCTGGGCTGAGCATGTCTGTGTAAAAGGAAGAGAGAAATAAAGAAGGGAGATCATGAGAAAAAAGAGGAGGATGGAAAGAGGAAGAAAGAGAAATTTCTTTAAGGATAGTTTTTTTTTAGTTGACTAAAGAGGGGACAGAAAAATCAAAATGAACAGCCTTTACCATAATAGGTAACTATTATGGGTTGTTGTTTAGTTGCTAATTTGTGTCTGACTCTTCGTGACCCCATGAACCGCAGTGCACCAGGCTTTCCAGTCCTTTACTATCTCCCAGCGTTTGCTCAAACTCATGTCCATGGAGTTGGTGATGCCATCCAACCATCTTGTCTTCTGTTGCCCCCTTCTCTTCCTACCTCCAATCTTTCCCAGCATCAGGGTCTTTTCCAGTGAGTCAACTCTTTGCATCAGGTGGCCGAAGTATTGGACCTTCAGCTTCAGCAATTAGTCCTTCCAATGAATATTCAGGGTTGATTTCCTTTAGAATTGACTGGTTTGATCTCCTTGCTGTCCAAGGGACTTTCAAGAGTCTTCTCTAGTGCCACAGTTCAAAAGCGTCAATTCTTTGACACTCAGCTGTCTTTGTGGTCCAACTCTCACATCCATACATGACTGGAAAGACCATAGTTTTGACTAAACGGAACTTGTTGGCGAAGTAATGTCTATTGTGGGTAAAGGTTGTGAAATCAGTCCATAGAAAGTCACAGTAGAATCTTCTAAACAAGTGAGTTTAAGCTACTATCTTTAGCTAGTATTACCATCTCCCTAGCAGGAGCCAGGGTGGAAAAATACTGTAGCCACGTGCCCCTGAGCAAGGCTGTGTCCTAAGAACTTGCTGTGCGTTATCTCATTTAGGCATCACCATGAAGCAGGTATTATCCTCTTATTTTCAAGGTGACTGAATGAGGTTCAGAGAAGTTAGGTAGCTTGCCCAAGGTCATTGTGCTAATACATAGCAGATCCACATGGAAGGAAGCGTTCCAGCTCCCACAGGGCAATCAAAGCCAGGCGTTTCAGAGCTGCCACTGGTGGGGGAAACATTTCCTGAAAGGAAAGGCCAGAGCTCATTGTTCTCCATATCTGGTGTCCAGGATTTCCATTCCCACTGGGGTCTATGTCATTACCTCTTAACCTACCAGGCTTAGTTCAAGGCAGATGCTCCCCTATGGAAGAAAACTGTCGTTTCCTCAGTTAAAATCTTCCGAAACTTGCAGAGGACTATATCCGCTATGAGGGGAGGGTGCAGGAAAGGAAGAGGAGTGGGTCTTCCAGTCTTCCCAGAAACATGAGGTTCAGCCATCCTCTGTATGTGGTGAATACACCCCTCCGTTTCTAACCCAGAGCAACCAGGGGATCCCCTTCCTCCTGAATGTTCTCTCCAGTCTGTCTGATCCTAAAGCCCAGAGTCCTTCATTACCCACGCTAGAGAAAATTTATAGGATAATCCTTTGACTGACCATTCAAGTATTTTTGCCTGGAAGATAATTACAAAATTTGAAGGAGAAGTAGGCAGAGAATTGTCGGTAGTTAGAGTGTATGCATATGGTTTTCAGTAGTTGATGCTTAGTAATTCTTTGTTAAATAAATAAATTATCCAGTGCAGCTTGATTCAATCTTTTTATCCAGATAGAGGTAAAATGACATCTGGATCCCATTCTCCAGGACTTGGAGCAGCTCTTCATTCATTTCAAGGTTGTAATTTTCATTTTGCTGTCGAGGTAGCTACTTTTAGAACCAAAACAAAGGAGATGAAAGTTTCTGAATTTTGAGTGGAACCTGCTTTCCACCAGAGCTGGCTGTGGTCTTTCCTATGGAAACATACTGTCCAACATTTTCAGAGTCTTGAGCAGTAAGTGTTCTCTGTCAAGAAACTAACAAGAAGATTGAATTGTTGTGAATGTCTTCCAGAGGATGTATCTAGTCCCTGTGACACTTTGGTTTGTCTTTATCATTTTGCTTTGTGAGGTATGGAAGGTGATCCATATAACCGCACAGGCTTTCCTGTGCAGCCAGAGATAAGGAAGGAAGGATGAGAGGAAGGGGCAGGGGAAGAAAGGAAGGAGGAGATGACCTTCTTCAGTTTGGAAATTAATCCCAGTCTCCCGCTACTTTAAGAACCTGACAAATTGAAAGAGCTCTTTTTCTTTTCTTTCCAGAAACTTGAAAAAATAAATAAGGAGCAATTCTAAAGTATCCCTGTCTCATGACCCTGTCGTATTCTCAGGGAAATGAACTTAGGGAAGGCTGCCGGACATGCCAGCAGAAGAGGTGAAGGGTTCCTGACTCTTGAGAAGGATCCCGACTCCCTCTTCTCCATTAGAAGGAGAGCTCCCCACTAGCACCCTGAACTTTCCTGGACCCTTTAAAGACAGCAGCCACAGTTTCCTGGACTGGAGAAGTCTGACGAGCAGTTCTTCCCAGGTAAGTGATGCTTCTGCTTCAGATTCTGAGAATTCTGAGAAAGAAAAAAGTCAGTAGTGCAATGCGGTTTATGAAAGGACACCCACCACCTTGGGTGGTAGGGCACGTACCACACGTGGAAGTAATGCTGGGAGCCCTCCAAATGCAGGTTAAAGGATTTCTCTAGCCCCCTCACTCCTCCCCACATCAAACAGATTCCCTCTGTAAAAATAAATTAGTACCTGCTTCTTAACAAATGAAACTTTGAGGGCAAAAAAAAAAAAAAAGCAATATTAAAAAAAAAAAAGAAGAAGAAGAAAATTACATGTGTATTTTCTCCTGACACAGTTTTAAAAGCTGTTTGTAGCTGATTTACAATGCTCATAGTATTCAGCTTTTCATTTGAAATTCTAATAAGTGCTTTGAATGGGCTGGAGCTTGTTAGAAAGTAAAGGGAATGAAATGTCTTTATTGAATTGTGAGGTTTTACTGGCTTCCCCATAGATGTCCTAGGTCTCTTCTCAGTGTCACCCTTTCTTTCCGTGGGATTTTTGTTGAGCTGGTATGAAAAACAGACGCAAACATGGATCAGGAAGAGTAACTGGGTAGAACCATCATGTAGGGTCCATTTATGCAGCCACCTGGGTCTGTATTTTTCACACTTTAGTTTTTACATCCCTATGATGTACAAGTGAATTGGAAGAGTTACCTTTTCCATTCTCTCAAGAAAGTCTCCTCTAAGAATACAAATGGAAGCTTCTTGAGAAGAGTTTGGACCTCTCAGATCAGAAGTGCTCTTTTTATGGACTAAATGTGTCTTTCTTCTAAAAGCAAGTGTTGGCTGATAGGAAAACGAGGCCTGTGCATATCTTGGTTTCTATCAAGAGGTCATGTTTTAATTTAAAAAGCTATCCTATCTATGATGGGCACCAAATAATGCCACAATGGTTTAAAAAAAAAAGACAGTCATGTCAGCATTTGTAATGATAAACTTCCATTTGTAAATAATTTTAATTAAAAAAAGGTAAGTAGCGTGTTCTTGACATAAAAAGTCTAATTCTCATTTGGTCTGACTTTGGCAAAGGTAAATCAAGACCCAGGTTAGCTTTCTACTGAAGATTTTTTGTTTTTAGTTGGTTTTTGTTGTTTTGTTATTACTGCTTTATGCTCTAATATCATAGCTTTCGCAACACTCTTACTGTAAATGATGGAAAAGTCTTGAGTATTTACATAGTATTATGGCTGAAAAGATATGATGATTTGTGGCTGAAAAGATAAGATGTTCCATATGCAACACAACACATCTTTCTTCTAAGTGTTTGTAGTCACTTCTTACCTCTTTTCCTAACCCACACACCCTCTTTTTGAGGGGTGACCTAACTTGGAAAAGTTATTGTGAAGGCCTTGGTGGATTGAGGAATGAATAGATGGTTAAAAACCTGAGACATGTGGGAACAGCTCTTTTGAGGGATTTGGTTGTGATAGAAGAAAGAACCTGAGTATTTGCTAACTAACCTGCATAAAATTACTGGAGAGACTGGTAGGTCTAATTTGGTACTAATGGTTTAATTACTGTATTGAGGATTTGGAGAACACATACAAAATCCTCATGAAGTATTTGTTTCCTTTGGAATGTCCTCTGGTTCTACTGCTGATTTCTTTAAATCTGCTGAGTTAACTTCAAAGACCCCACCATCTTTCTATCATCTGTAAAATAGTTTCTGGTTGAATAAGGTTCTGCCTGGATTTTTTTCTCTAGAATAAAAGTGGTAGGTATCTGAGATGGTGGCAAGCCAGCATATTTAAGCATCTTAGGAGGTTCCACTCATCTCTTATTGCTTTACCAAGCACCCTAAAATGCTACAATGTGAAACAACCATGGTTTCTTGTGATCACAGATTGTGTGGGTTGAGAATCTGGAAGGGTGCAGTAGGGATGCTCCATGTCTACTCTGTAGGGTTTAGTGCTTAAGACTGGTTAATTGAGAAGGAGTTCTTGGCTGTGTTGGCTTTAGGTGGTACTTCTTCATGTGACAATCTTTCTGGCACCTGAAGAAGCTGGAAAAACATTTTATCTAACCAGGATTGCCTACATGTGTTAGATTCTTTAGTGTCCTTCTGCCAGCTAGAAGAATTCATTATATTTGTAATGTGATTAAGAAATTAAAATAAAATAGTGATTTTTATATACAGACGTTGATGAAAGATGCGTTTTTAAAGCAGTAAATTAAAATCTCATTAATATTTCAGTGAGGATATTTTGTGCTCTTATCTGTTTCATCTCTATTTTTGACCTATGGCTTAGAGTTCACAGCATGAAGGAGATGGTGAAATCTGTTCACTATAAAATGTTAATTATAAGTAAATTACAGCACAAATGTTCAATCAGCCACATTAATTCCACATAAAGTGAATTATTGTAGCAGAAAATTTTGAAATGTGACTGAATTTTGTAATCTTCCATTTCTTTTTTCTCTTTTGCACCAACCCTGATCCCCATGTGTTTATTCCAAAAGCTCTGAGCTCTTTGTATAGTGTTGAGCTCATTCTGCTCACTTTGTTTTGAAAGTTAAATACAGGTATGTACCCCCCCATCTCTCCAAATATTTCTGAATTGTACATAACTCTGTTTGCCCCATGGCAACTTAAATGAAAGCTTTGATATTTTTCAAGCAGAGTTGGGCTTTTAACATGAGGATGTTGGGTTTATGAAAGTGTTCTCTCCTAAAATATGACTGAAATGTCCTCCCATATGATACATATATATATAATCATAAAATATATTAATGTTTTAATTGTCATTTTATAATATAGAATATATAACATATTTACATTTCAGTATCTATATAAATGCTGTATATGTGTATATAATTTCCTCTTGGATTTAGGTCTATTTTAAAGTTATAAACTTCTTAAAAATTGGGTTTATAGCCAAAAACAATGGATCTTCATCTGGGATCATTTCTTAGTTATCAGAAACATACTAAGGGAACTAAAAATCATACCCAAAGGGTAATAAAACATCCAGACTGCACATGGCTTATTCTGTCAACTAAGTTAATTGTTCATTAATAACAGAAGTACTGATGCGTTCTTGAACAAATGCTTCTATGTTTATTTTGTACTTAGAAATAGGGATGCTGCTCATTATTAACAGGATATTTAATTCAGTGACTAGATGCCATCAGGTACTGAACTCAAGAGAATCCACTTGGGATACTTGGGAGCTGGGAAACTCTTCTTTACTTGGTACAACTAACAATCAATTGAATTTAAGTAACAAGCAGTCTAAAGAATTGCATAATAGAAGTTTTCAACTCATAGCTGTCCTTTGGACTAAGGACATCATTTCATAATGGGTATGGTCTGCACCCTTCCACTTACCAAGGTCTAATGTATCCCTATCGGATCTATTAATAGAGTGTTAATGCTGAAAGTGTGAATCACGTTCTGAAGGATCCCATTCAGATCCCTAAGTCAAAAGCTGCCAATCTTTCCTAGTGTCTTCACTCACTGTGGCAACATTATTGCTCAGGTGTCTGCTCTGTGATCTCAATGGAACTCCATGAATTTATGGAATATGAAACATATGTTACATATATATTGCTTCCTACCAAGGTGTGTCTTCTGTATTAAGGACCAATGTTCCCATTAGTTGAAGGCAGAGTCTTTGCTTTGTTGCCTCAGATAAGTATTAAATTTCATTTAATACTCCTGAAACTCAACAAAAGGCTGAAGCAGCCAAGAAAAAAGAGAAATGTTTTATAGAGAGCATTAAGGAAGATGCAGAAATGAAAATCATAGTACATTAAAAGAGAAAGACTCTCTGTATGAGAGGGATGAGGGAAAGAATTTCCAATTTGCTAATGGCAGAACCTGTTAATCTGCAATATATGCAGGAACTGGTGAGTCCTCCTTTGACACACTCTAAACCTTGAGGATTAAAATTTCTTAGAGAGTCAGAATTAGGGATCTGGTACCATTAAAAAGAAAAAGGGCATCTGCTTCCTAAGAGGCTAAATCTTCTAAAGAAAATAGCAGAATTAACAATGTAGTAAAGTTAAAATGACAGTTTCTTTAATCCAAAACCATAGGCAAAAATATGAAAAAATTAAAGATGACGTGATGCTTCTATTATAATTTTCTTCCCCTTTCTTTATGCCCCAAGTTTCCAGTCTGGGCTATTAGCATCTCTAAGCTGCTACTTTCTCTTCTACTATATAGAAAATAAAAAATACACTTACCACAAGGTGTTAGATGCCTATATTTTTCTTTTATAGAATAATGACCGCTGGTGTTCTTATAAAATTATACATATTACTTTATAAAATTAAAAATGGTAAAGTAAAAGGAGAAAGCACAATTTTACTAAAAATCTTACCACTCAAAAATAGTCATCTTTCAGATTTGGTAAACATTTTCCCAAGCATTTGTTTACCATGTGTATATAAAAGAAAAAAAAGAGAAGGGTGAGAGAGACAGAGAATGACAGGTTCAAAGAGGCTCAGAAAAATAGATTTTTAAAAAATCATTTATGACCTAATAAACAACTATGAAATATGATGTTGTAAAATAGCAAGACCTTGTTACATTAGAATTTAACATAAAGATTAAAAAAGAGAAACTGAAGGAATTTCTGATCCTCTGGAAAAGAATATTTTTCATTAGAACATAGTTCCTAAGTGATCTGTCTACAGTTAAAAAATGATTAGGAAAACACTTTATCTAGATCCATCATTGTTTTATTTCATGTTTCAGTATTGTGAAGTATTGGTTGACTCATGAGAAAATTAGCACACGGCCACCCAGTTTCCTTCTTCTGCTTCCTGTATTTACTGGTTATTATTTTACTTTGTCATAGTTTTTAACATTTGTCAATTTGTTCTCAAGCATAAATAATAGCACATAAATTTTCTCGTATTTTTATACTTATGTATTTACTGGTTCAGTGCTCAAGTTTTTAGATAGATGTTCTCCATTCGTTTCTTAATTTTGATTTCCCTTTTTGCTGGTTTAATGTTATTTTTAGGTAGACTTTTAGAAGATATTTGGATACCGTATTCTAAGTTCTTGTGTGCTTGAGAATATATGTTATCTTTATGCTTAAGGTGCAGTATAAAGGCATAGGAAACAAAATTGAAATAGCTGAAGAAAAACCAATGAATAATGGAAAGGACACTTTAGCTAGCTATAAAATTTTCAGATCATCCTTTTTTCCTTCAGAACTTTGTGGACTTTTCTCCATTGTCTCATAGCTCTGAGTATTGTTCTTTAATCATAAAAATGTCATTCATATTTTGTTTCATTAGTAGGTGAATTTATTGATTCCATACTCTTATTTCCGTCATGTTTGAGGATGTCTCAGTGTTGTGATTGATCTGAACATCAGTTTAAATGGATAGGAATTTCTATAGATGTATAGATATGTTTCCAGAGAGCATCAGTTCAGTTCAGTTCAGTCGCTCAGTCATGTCCAACTCTTTGCGACTCCATGAATCACAGCACGCCAGGCCTCCCTGTCCATCACCAACTCCCAGAGTTCACTCAAACTCATGTCCATCGAGTCAGTGATGCCATCCAGCCATCTTATTTTCTGTCGTCCCCTTCTCCTCCCACCCCCAATCCTTCCCAGCATCAGAGTCTTTTCCAGTGAATCAACTCGTCGCATGAGGTGGCCAAAGTATTGGAGTTTCAGCTTTAGCATCAGTCCTTCCAATGAACACCCAGGGTTGCTCTCCTTTAGAATGGACTGGTTGGAGCTCCTTGCAGTCCAAGGGACTCTCAAGAGTCTTCTCCAGCACCACAGTTCAAAAGCATCAACTCTTCGGCGATCAGCTTTCTTCACAGTCCAACTCTCACATCCATACATGGCCACTGAAAAACCATAGCCTTGACTAGACGGACCTTTGTTGGCAAAGTAATGTCTCTGCTTTTTAATATGCTGTTTAGGTTGGTCATAACTTTCCTTCCAAGGAGTAAGCATCTTTTAATTTCGTGGCTGCAATCACCATCCACAGTGATTTTGAAGCCTGAAAAATTAAAGTCTGACACTGTTTCTACTGTTTCCCCATCTATTTCCCATGAAGTGATGGGACCAGATGCCATGATCTTAGTTTTCTGAATGTTGAGCTTCAAGCCAACCTTTTCACTCTCCTCTTTCACTTTCATCAAGAGGCTTTTGAGTTCCTCTTCACTTTCTGCCATAAGGGTGGTGTCATCTGCATATCTGAGGTTATTGATATTTCTACCAGCAATCTTGATTCCAGCTTGTGCTTCTTCCAGCCCAGCATTCCTCATGATGTACTCTGCATATAAGTTAAATAAGCAGGGTGACAATTTAGTTTAAAAAAAAAAAAAACTTGTAAATTTTACTTCCTTGTCTTCTGAGATTAAATCCTATGAAGAATTCTGAGGTTCATTTAAGTTTTCTGTTTATAGGGAACTTGATTTTTCTACTTGGATAACTGAAGGTTTTTTCTTTTTCCTTTGAACTCAACACCTACACCAGGAGATTCTCAGCATCAACTAATTTCTGTCAGCTTTTTCTAGAATGTGCTGTACCCTTAGCTTGATAAATCTATTTCTTCCTCTTTTAAGAGACTTTTTCCCTTATATATCTGATTATTTCTCCATCTGTTGTATTCTCTGATTCAAAGACATTAATTATTCATTTTCTATTGTTTTCCTTTATTTCTCTTTCCCTTTGCATTCACTAAAATCATCTCAAGGCTTTCCCCTATTCCACTAATTCTATTTTCAGTCTTGTCTATTCTATTCTACTTCTGCGAATTTATTTAACCATATAATGATGTTTTGAGCCTCAATTTGTCTAAGACCCAAAATCTCTTTCATATCATTTTATTATTCTAATAGCTTACCATTTAACAACTTGGTAAATTTGTGCCATATTAAATTTTCCATGGCACATAAAGTACTCAAAAAGAAATTTTGTTTTTCCTTGGGTTGTATTTTATTCCAGATGGATGTTTCATCTCTTGTTTGCATGTCTTATTTCCTTTTAAGCATTCTTCTTCTCATCTTTATTGTGAAATCTTTAAGATCCTGGCTTAATGCAGGAAGGTGTCCTACTAGATTCATAACCCTATATGAGTTCTAGGTATATTCGTATTTGCCCCACCTCATATACAGCAAGACAGTCAAAACCAAAATTCAGATTTGCAGGTTTGGCACATTGACAAATACCTGTGGGGTAAACAGGGCCTCTCCTGCTCTGGGAGAATTGTGAAAGTCCCTTTAGTTTGACCAGCTCCTTGATTTCTCAACACTCAGTGCTTTTCAGGTGTTTTCACTGTTTTATATGAAGGTTGTTTTCAGCAGAAGTCTAATCTAAAAGGATTAGTTTCCCATTATATAAAGTGGAAGTCCCTTCACGTCATTCATACATATATCCTCTAATCTGTCTTGTTCTTACTTAGTACATGAAGTCCTATGGAGATTTGTCTCCTTGTGCTGATAGATGTTGGGTAAATTATTTTTGACTGCCCTTCCAACTTGATCTGAGACCTGTCTTTCCTCTCAGTAACAGCTCAATGTGTTCTTTTCTGTTGTCTATATCATTAGTACTTTGAAGGAGGAAGTATTCTGATACACTTCGTCTTAGAGAACCAGAGGTTCTGCTCCTTCTCCTGAGGTTTTTTAAAGTGTTCTTCATCAGAGTTCACTTCACCTAGTTGGGAATGTATCTTATTGCCCTAAAGTAGTTCTCTAAAATTTTGAGTTTTTCCTGCACCTAATAATACGGGAGTTGGTGATGGACAGGGAGGCCTGGCGTACTATGATTCGTGGGGTCGCAAAGAGTCGGACACGACTGAGCAACTGAACTGAACTGAACTGAATAATACTCTGAAATCTTTTAGTAATAGGATTCTGTACTGAGGGCTTCTGTTCTTAAAATTACTTGCTTAGATATTACTTCCTATAGTAATTAAATAGTAATTACTATACCTCACTGTTACTATTACTTTACATAGATACAGAGGATAAACAGGTAGTTGTCAGAGGGGAGAAGTGAAGTAGGTAAGAGAAATAGGTGAGGGAGATTAAGAGGTACAGACTTCCAATTACAAAGTAAATGAGTCACAAGGTATGAAATGGACAGTGTGGGGAACATAGTAATCATGTAGTCTCTTTCTGTGGTGACAGATAGTAACTGGACTTATTGCGGTGATCATTCTGAAATGTATAGAAATATTGAATCACTGTGTTGTGTACCAGAACTAACATAGTATTGTAGGTCAATTACATTTCAAAAGCAAACTCATAGAAAAAGAGATTAGATTTGTGGTTACTAGAGGCCAGGGAGTGAGGGAAGGGGGAACTGGGTGAAGGCAGTCGAAAGGTACAAATATATCTTTCCATGAGAAAAATTAAGTACTAGGGGATGTAGTGTACAATGTGATAAATATAATTAAAACTGTTGTGTGTTATATATAAAAGTTGTTAAGAGAGTAAGTCCTAAGATTCTCATCACAAGGAGAAAAACTTTTTTCTATTTCTTCTATTTTGAAATTTAAATAAAGTTGACTAATTTTGACCCCCAACAAATCATCTCTGTGTGAGATGACGATATTCACTAAACTTACTGTCATATTCATTTCATAAAGTATGTAAGTTGCATCATCACGCTGTATACCTTAAACGTACACTGTTGTGGTGCTTATTAGTCACTCATTCGTGTCTGACTCTTTGCATGAACTATACAGCCTGCCAGGCTCCTCTGTCCATGGAATTTTCCAGGGAAGAATGCTGGAGTGGGTGGCATTCCCTTCTCCAGGTGATCTTCCTGACCCAGGAATCACATCCAGGTCTCCTGCATTGCAGGCAGATTCTTTAAAATATGAGATGGTATAAATAAAACTAGAAGAAAAAAATTACTTTCCTGACTCAACCCCAAATGCCTTTGCACACCTTCAGTTTCTCTCCACACTATGAGATGTTCAGGGAAAATTCTAAATATTTTCTCTGCTTCTTTCAACCCATTCTGGGCTTCTCAGTAAATTTGGAAGCAGCTTTGAGATGCATCAAAATAATTTTCCTCCTCTTTCCCACATATTTTTTGTTTTTTTTTTTCTTTTTCTTTTTTTTTTTTGGTAATTAATTTATTTTTTATTAGAGGCAAATTATTTTACAATATTATATTGGTTGGTTTTGCCATACATTGACATGAATTTGCCCCGGGTTTACATAAGTTCCCCCTCCTGAACCCCCCTCCCACCTCCCTCCTCCCTTTATCCTCCCTCTGGGTCATCCCCGCATGCCAGCCCCGAGCATCCTATAACATGCATTGACCCTGAACTAGTGATTCATTTCACATATGACAACATACGTGTTTCAATGACATTCTCCCAAATCATCCCACCCTCACCCTCTCCCATAGAGTCCCAAAGACTATTCTATACATCTGTGTCTCTTTTGCTGTCTCGTATACAGGGTTATCATTTGCATCTTTCTAAATTCCATATATATGCGTTAGTATACTGTATTGGTGTTTTTCTTTCTGGCTTACTTCACTCTGTATAATAGGCTCCAGTTTCATCCACCTCATTAGAACTGATTCAAATGTATTCTTTTTAATGGCTGAATAATACTCCATTGTATTCCCACATATTTTTTGAAGTTTGTGGCTTGAGGTTATACCATTTTCTTTGTCTGTTGCTGGTGAACATCTTACTGACTTTTCACTACTTTTCATTTCTTTTGTTAAATATCAGAGCAAGGAGATTCTGTAATCTGAATTCATCCTACTATCTTCCCCTAAATCTAAGATTCTGCATTTTAACAGAAGCTAAACCAAAGGAATGACTGTGTATCTTCATTTGAGTTCTCTCAGAAATAGACCCTGAGACACATATTTAAGCAAAAATAATATGTTTATAAAATGATCTCAGGGACTACGAAAAGTGTAGAAAAGCAAGGAAGAAAATTATGTTCATAAAGGGTGTACTAGCAAGCAAGTTGCAAGTTAATTTCCCTGGAAAAACTTAGGAAAGGATTTGGAACACACTTCACAGTTATCTCACCCAAGACAAAAGGGCTCTGGTATATTTGTACACTAACTCCTGCCATTCATGGTTTGAGGCTGTTCCTGGGATCATAATTCCCATTCCCTTCCTGCCTGCCCCCCACAGAGGTAGTACAACAGGTCCACATGGTCAGTGAAGGTTCTTAGTAAGACACAGCCTCTAGAAGTTGGGAGTTGAGCTGTCATGCCCCCAAATGGCAAAATCCAAGGGAAGATGGCCAGGGCATACTGCATGGTGGTAAATTTCAGGAATCTTGATATCTGCATAAAACAAGTCTGAGAAGAAGGAGGATTGTCTCCAGTCTGTTGAAATGGTAATACCACTGAGGGGTCTCTCCCATTTGATACCAAGAGTAGATCTTGGGCAGTGGTCCCTTGAGTTTATATAGTTATAACATCTCTTCAAATTTAATGGACTCACTTATAGATAAAATCAGGGGGAATACTTGGGAGGCTTACAAAAAAGGTTAGGGGGAGCTATTTTAGTCACTTAAGCTAGAAAAACCATGGGCACCTTAAAAAATTTTATAGACATATATTTCACATATGTGTGTATATTCACATAGAGAAAGATAAATATGTAGACATGTATAAATTATATTCATTATACACGCATATCTTTTCATATGTGTAAGAGGTGAGTATAGGTGAGGTGATACACACAAAATAAGTGTGAACAAAGTTTTGTGTTGTGTGGGTGCTATATGGACTCTTGGAGAGCATTTAGAGTGTTGCTGGTTTGCATCCCCATCAATTCTGATCTGACACATGGGGAAAGGATCACATAGTTCTTATGGAGGCCACTGCATAAACCCCACTCTCCTGCAATCCTACTTTCAAGTGAAAGTGAAAGTCGCTCAGTCGTGTCTGACTCTTTGCAACCCCATGGACAATACAGTCTCTGGAATTCTCCAGGTCAGAATACTGGAGTGGGTAGCCATTCCTTTCTCCAAAGGATCTTCCCAACCCAGGGAACGAACCCAGGTCTTCAGCAGTGCAGGTGGATTCTTTACCGGCTGAGCCACCAACAATCCTTTTCATAAAGAAATGATACTGGTTTTAGTGTTAGAAGGGGTTTTTGTGACTTTTGACAGCTGTGCATGTCATATATCAGAATGGATTTCCATGAATGCAACCCTTACCCTCTGTGTGAACTATCTAACTTATTGGTTAAAAAGTGGTGATTTAAATTCAAACTAAAAGAAAAAAAACTGAAAAGATCTCCAAGCTCACTCATTAAGATAGAGAGAAAATTATCATTTTAAATACCATGAAATTAGGGAATTTCAATCAGCTATTTTGCATATAAAGTACATATATTTTGAAAAGCAAGTGTAATTCAGAAGTCCAACCCAAGGACTTGGAAATTGTATATGTGTTATAAGGAATATCAGCTTACTTGTTTCATGGTATTTGACAAAATTACCCACACTAGAAATCATTATTTAAAAATTTCAGAGTATTCTATCTCACATTGACTGATAAAAAACTGAATCAAGAATATCAGGTGGGAGAGGTGGAAATATTTGATATTTCTTTGGCTAAAATAAGAAAAAAAGCCAAGGAATAACTTAATATTTGATGGGGTCTTTGTTTTTCTGAGTAATTATTTTCCATATCCATAGAGGGTAGCAGAGAAGGGAGAGAGAGATGAGATAGACGGAAAAACAGACTCACCAGGAATGTAAGCATGAACTTACCATTGTCTTGGCATCTTGAAACACCAAACTGTGGCCTCCATTAGCAAGAGACTTTGATCAGATGTAAGAAACAACTTGTTAGAGTAGATAAATTTTGGGGGTATGTCCCTGAGTGATCTCATGGAGTGCCCACTTCTAAAATCTTTTAGAGAAGAGACTGCCACCCTTTGTGAATTTCTGTGAAAGGTCCAGGCCAGAGTTTGAGTTGTTATAATGTCCAGAGGCTCTGACTACTCTCTGAAGGGGGAACAGCTGTTGTTTTAGAAAATGTACATGTAATAGTACATCTCAGTAACTTGCATCCACAAAACCCAACTCCTCCTTCCCCAAATCTCTCCAGTTATGTCCCTAATCACTGGGCTACTCCATACACTCATAAATTTGTTCCTTCCACTCTTTATGTTTCATCGTCACATCAAGTAAAGCTCCAAATTCATCTATAAATTATGCTGTTATGGGTTGAATTGTGTCCTCCCCAAATTCATATGGTGAAGTCCTAAGTCCCAGCACCTCAGAATGTGACTGTACTTGGAGATAGGGTGTTTAAAATAGTAATTAAATTAAAATGAGATTGTTGGGATGGGCCCTAATCCAAGGTGACTGGTGTCGTTATAAGAAGGAGAAATTTGGACACAGACTTGTTCAGAGGAAGACCATGTAAAGACATCGAGAGCAAACGACCATCTAAAGCCAAGAAGAGAGGCCCCAGGTGATAGAAATCCTGCTGACACCTTGATGTCAGACTTCCTTGCACAGCATCCCTAGCAAACTAATACAGATGTCCTTTCCTTCCCATGCCCTCTCCCTTTCCTTTGCTTTCTCTGGGACAGTCTGCCTAGGCTCACTAACGTTTCTTTTCCTTTTGTCTTTAAAACATAGCCCTCCCCCATCTCTTAAGCTGTCTAAAGATGTCTTTACTGAGAACTGTCATGTCTTTGCTGCCGTACCCAGGCATCCATCAGTGAGAATTAGACATGGAACCCTGTTAGGAGAAAAAACATTGTGAATCCCATGACTGATTGTGAGCAAGTTTCCATGCACAGAAGACACTGCCTTCTATCATTTCCATTTTTTAAAAAGTATGTTAGAAAAACTTTTGTGTTTGTATGGCTTATCAAATTTGATAAAGTATTTTTTGCAGACATAACTTTGCTTAATTCCCCCTACATTTCAAGTCAGTGTTTTTGCAAGACCCTGGAACTCAGAGAGGTTGAGTGATTTGATCAAAATTGCACAGTGAGTAAATAGCAGAGCTGGAAATGGAACCAGGGTAAAGATAAGCACTGTCATTGACTCGCATGGTGGGATGGCCAGTGGGGGCTGTTTCACAGTGTGGCTGGTTTCTCTCTTCTCTGCCTGGACTTCCATGGTCTTTTCATTCATGCGTGATCACTTCTGACTAGGTGTTTGCTCACGAATCATTATCACCCCAGCTAAATCAGAAGCTCTGGGGAGGCAGGCTCTGGGCTGCGCTTTCTGTTTAGTTACAGTTATCTGAGGAACATTTCTTGATTGATTGGTTAAATGAACTTTTTACTAAAGAATTTGGCATATCTTTTGGCATCTGGTTTTCCAAAGACGTATGCAAAAGTGACAGGGCTCTCACAATGCTGATCTGGTCTTTCTCAACAAAGGTTAGGAAAGGGTATGTATAAAATAATTCCATGGATTGACATTATATTATAGTGATTATGATTATTATACCCTGTATTTATATAGCTCTTGCTCTGTCTCTCTCTCTCTCTAAGGGGCTCATAGTCATTTGTAAGCAGTGGGCCTTATCCTGCTGCTAAATAGAAAATAAATTGCTTATATCTTGGAAGAGAATTAACTCTTTCAGGGCACTGGGGTACCATTTAGTAAATTAGTAATCCTCTAAATGGCACTCTAGATACGTAAGATCCCCCATATAAACTGGAAAATGAACGTGGTCCTAGTGCTTAAAAGAAATCAGGGCATGGCTAACAGAAATCAGACAGCAAGCTTAAAATATATGTAATGTACTTATCTCTCTCCTCTAATAACTTTGTGTTCATTCTCATGGAAATCTGTTTGTGAGTAAAGATGAATCTATTTGCTAAAAGCTGGCACTTCTGATCTTTTAATCTACTAATATGAGAGCAATCAAGGAGAGGAGGCAGATGACAGAAGGAGAATGGTGGTGTCCATACACACGGGGTCAATGATCATTTGTTCAGCTAAGCAGATTTTGAGAAATTCATGATTTTTTTTTCTCCAAAACAGTTTGGTAGGCCAGCCTTCGTAGTTCCCTTGGGCCTGAGAATGTGCATCTACTACCAAAACAGTGGTCAGTGAATTGCAATCAGTCTCATGGATCTCCTTGGAGTCACTGATAAGGTAGGTAGGGGCCCAACCATCAATCAACACTAGATTTAGAAATTCAACTCTCAGTCAGAAATGAAATTGAAGGCAATTAACACAAGCTCAGAGTTGCTGGAGATTTTCCATCATGGTTGTAGAGAAACAGGTATAGTTAATTGGTACTGAACTCTGGGCCATTTTTTTAAAAAGATCGGCTACAGTCTCTCTCTCCCGTCTTCACTTTTTCTTGCTTGTATTACTTGGCGGCACATGCTGTCTTGAAGACATTGCCCCCAAATTAGGATCTGATCTCCTTATCCCATTTGAAAATTTTGGAATTCACTTTTTGCCTCAAATGCCTCTTGGACACACTTGCTCATCAAGGTGTTGCTACACTGAATTCTGATCGTAATTCAGTAACACATTATTGATTGTTGAGACTTTCGGTTTATGTGCAATGAGATAGAATTTGGAAACTGGTGGTGTCTTATTGACTTTCTGATTTGCGCTGCTGGGAAGCTCATTGGATGGTCAGATGGGCTGCTGCCAGGCAGTTTGGCAGTTCAGTAAACACTCTGCGGTTACTCTTCCAGTTGTGCAGCATTCCCCTCCGTGTCCCTTCACTCAGATCCCGTGCAATGAGGAGCACGTTGGACTGCTGACTACTGTCCTAGTTCCTTTCCCTCAACCCTGTGTCCAGGAGTTAGCCCCTCTCTAAAGCCTTGTACCCCTTCTTTGGGTTTTTCTTTCCTCTTCCTGCCCCACTGACAGGGGGGGCCTCTTTACACAGGCTACCAGGGGCCTCTTTACACAGGCTTCAGCTTTTTAAGGTAAATATGCCACGTAAGTCCAATTTCAGCAATCTGCATACCTCTGAGCCCCTCAAACTCCAATGAGCATCCTTAAAGAGAAGAATCAGCAGGCTGCTAAAAAGAAATCAAAGCAGATCAGCAAAATGTCTTCAAAGGGGGAAGGACAAATGAGCCACATAGACGAACGGCCTTCATTTTCCAGTAAGCTCCATGACTGGTGACAAAAATAAACACTAATGGGCAAAGTGAATATTCAGTCTAGTTGTGTAATTGCAGCTCGCTGTCTGTACATCACACAGGGACTGAAGCAATAGAGTTCTGGGACGTAGCTCCATGGTCTCCCCGCTGCATACCTATGCATTTTGCATCTAGTTGCAGTCTGGCAGAAGTAAAAAGTCCAAAAGCACCAGGTCTGAGAATTCTATCACCCATAAATTCCTAATACTCACCATCTTAAGATGAAGGTCAGTCGCAATAGCACACAGAGCTCAAAGGTGGCCAAGTGAGATGAACAAAGCTGGCATGAGAAACAGAGCCACTAATTCATCTCCCAGGTGGCCCTTTTAATATTCCAAACCTCATTTAATCATCAGGCAGGCCATTGAACCAAGGAGCCTGGTCAGCAGTGCCCTTCTGCTGACTGACTTTTCAAACTTTCTAGCAAGTAAGGAAGCGGATGGAGTTCTTACCCCAACTCGAGTGCTGATACCAGACCCTCAGAGACTTTGCCAAGGATGGGCAAGTTGGATTCCATTCATTCCCTTTGGTTTTGAGAGGAAGGCAAAAGTTCCAGAGGTCATTTGTTATGATGGTATAAACCAGATGCACTTCCCTTGCCCAAATCCCCATCTCTTCCTTTTTGACATCCTCTTGTGCTCAGATTTGCAGTGTCTTCAGCAAACACAGCCGCTGGCTTCAGGGCTCAGATCCTCTGTGTCCTTTGTCTCTGATTCTGGCTGCCACTTCCTCTGCTGTTTGTGACTCCGATTTCATCTGGAGTGGAAAACACCCTCACGCCCTAGGCAGGTAGGAAGTTTCCGTGAAGAGGACATTTGTGTGGCAGTTGTTGGAGTAATTACCACACATTTTATTTTCAAATTTTCCAGAGGGAGCTGGAAATGTGGAAAGCATTTGAGTTTCTGAAAATGCTAATTTAACACAAATGTAGTCATCATAATTAAGGCTTATCATTAATGCATTATTATTTTTCTACTTTATAACCCAGGAATTGTTTTAATCCCTGAGTTTTGTACAACCCAGAGGCACTGAACAGTTGAATAATATGATCTGCATTAGAAATCATTGTTTTTCCTATCAATATAGAATATTCCACAAGAACTTAAAATACATTTGAGTGATTATTGCTTTCATCTGCTTATGTGCATTTTATAATTTGCTTCAGACCCTCCTCTCTCATGATTTTTGTGGCTTTGTTCAAATGGCCAAGGCTGCCTTTGAGCCATTATGAGTTCATAATGATTGATGGACTTTTCCCGTGGACCGCATTATCAACATCTACCCTTCTGCAGGGAAAACATCTTTACCAAGGAAGATCCAATTTTTGTTTCTCCCTATTTGTTGTTAATCTGACTTTGATAATGTCATCAAAGCCTTATTCTATACTTTTTTTCTTGATGAGCTGGAATTCTCTGGAGCTGAGAGTTGCAGGCATGGGAGAGAGTGATAAAATGGGACCACAGAATTAAGCAAATGCTCTTTGACATTCCCCTGCCTCAGACAATAAAACTGATGGACCTGCATTTGTAATTTCTTAGGTTTAGGGCAATCCCATAACTACTTGTCCTTCAAATCAAGTTCTGTTAGATCATCTAATTCAAGAAAATGAAGCCAAATAAAAAGTTAGACATCTATGTTGAAAGATTTTTGAGGGCAAACTCATTGCCCTTAGTTTCAGCTTTTTTTGGTGCCCAGTGGTTTAGGAAAGACACATAATATTGAGAAAGACTACAGAAGAGTTACCAAGGACCACTCTGCTTTGCAAATATTTGAAAAAATAGCAGGCATTAATGTCTAGTGGGTAAAAATTGCAAATAGATCATTCCCAAGAAATAGTGAGATCTGACTTGATTAATACTTCCCACTTAGAAAGTTTTATCTGAAAACTGGTAAGCACAGACTTGTTGGTAAAATACTAACAATCTCATTTATTCAGAAATTACATCCAGTAATATTGACTATTTAGAATAAAATAAAAAGCTCAAAATAATGATGGGGGAAGCCTTCTACAGAAAAAAAAAAGTATGATACAACATGCATACACAATTCCTGCTTAGGTAAAACTCTTTCATATATTCTTGCTTAATATATTTTAGAAATATTTCATTAAAACATTTAAAGTGAAATAATGATTTGGTGCTTGAAGGCATAAGCTTCATTTCCCTCAATCCCATGTCAGATAAAAAAGGCAATATTGTGTAAAACTCCTTTCCTGAAATTAATGTATTAATTTCTACAGTGCTTTTTATAGTTTGCAAGTTAAAGATGGTCTCCAAGAGGGAATTGAGTGTCTTGTTCTTGCTTTTGTTACTGGTTGATTGTGTGACCTTGCTGCTGCTGCTGCTGCTGCTAAGTCGCTTCAGTAGTGTCTGACTCTGTGTGACCCCATAGACGGCAGTCCATCAGGCTCTGCCGTCCCTGGGATTCTCCAGGCAAGAACACTGGGGTGGGTTGCCATTTCCCTCTCGAATGCATGAAAGTGAAAAGTGAAAGTGAAGTCTCTCAGCAAAATAAGGTTTTGCTTCAAAATTAAGTTTCTGCTATTTGTGAGAAGCCGCGTGATTCTTATGTAGTTCATCACATCAGGCAACTGGTAGATTCCAGGCTTCCCTAGAGATTGTTTGGCCAAGAGACTGAGGAAGCTACAGTCTAAGAGAAGCCAGACTAGCTTGAATGAATGATAAGATGTCTGGGGTGGGGAAGGTGTGGGCAGGTGTGTGTGGAGAGTATGGAATAGGCATGGTTTGAAACTCAGGAGAGCCAGGGACACTTGGCTGTGTGCTTTGGACCAGCCTCCCCAGAGCGTTCCTGCGAATCTAAAGACCTGTTTTAAGTGAAGCTCTGTGCCATCTCCAGAAAGACAGTTGGATCGCTTAAATGTCCTTCTACCCCGAAGCTGAAAACAAAACAGAGGGAGCCATTCCCTGACCTCAGTCTGAGTATCATCTGGCTTTACGGCATCGATGTCCTCAGAGGACACAGTAAGCCAGATACTCAGGGTCCCAAGAGCCACACTATGGCAGCAGGAGTATCATCGCCCAGCCTGCTAAGCTGTGGGAGAACTCACCACCCATTTGGGGAGCAGCAGCAGATAACACCTGGTGTGGATGTGGGTGCTGGGAGGTGCCCTCAAGATCTGTAGGGCCAGCCCAGATGGATGGGCTGGGGGGAACAGCCCATGAGGCAGAAGGCAGATTCCTGCGGTAACTGGGGTACCTGTGAGAACCAACCAGTGACCGGAGACTTGAGTGGAGGCAGAGATTCTCGGATAGCACATGGGGTGCGAGCCTGAGGGACAGAAACCCGTGAGTGTGACTTCACCACCATGGTTCTCATCTAGGGCCGTTGTGCCTTTCAGGGATGTTTGACGACTGGAGGCACTTTGGGCTATCACAAATATGGGGGAAGGAGTGCTGCTGGCATCCAATGGGCAGAGGACACAAATGCCACAGTGTTCATGGCAGGTCCCCTCCCCCACCAAAAAATGATTCAGTCTGAAATATCAATAGTACCGAGGCCGAGAAACTACACAAGCGTGCACACAGCTGTGACAAAGGACAATACAGGTTCCACCTCTGTGCACCAAGAACTAGACTGTGTGCCATGTGGCCAACCAGTGTAACAAGGAGGATGGTCCTGTGATCATAGTCACATAAATAACCTCCCTAACACTATGTACTGACCAGGTACTCAGTCCTCTCCCTGTGCCTTTCACAGATACCTACTTACTTACCATCACAAGTCTAAGAAGTACGTATGGCTCTTATCTAAAGCTTACCAGTGATTTAAATAGCCATGCTGCCGATTTACCAGAAAGAGTCAGCCAGACTCTTTGTTTGGCCAATCTGAGTGGTCACCTGAAGCACACGACCCATGCAGCAGGGTCTGCTAAAGTCACTGACCTTGTGTCTTCACCACTGCCCCAGCAGCTAGGAAACAGAAGGCCAGCCCAGAACGCCCAGATACCCAGTCAGCATCTCGGTACCAGCCTCGGTCATGTGATCAGACCACCTCTCATACCATATTATCTCGTGGGGTGCAGAGGAAGGAATTACAAAACTACAGACAGCACAGCATCAGGTCATGTGGAAAGAAACTGGCAAGAATCCAGTGACTCAAAGTATCTATCAAAATAGACCACGAAGTCCCCAAATCTGTTTTTGCCTCAATTATTCAAGCACATGCAGATTGATTTTAAATTACCCAGATTACTGGGGCCAGGTAGCCTTCCCCTGTTTCCGTAGGGTTTTAGTAGATGCATTTAATGAGATGGACGACTTAGTCCTCTCGCCCACGGTTCTGTGGCATTGTTTTCTGCAGAGGAGCACACAGCCTTTCCATTCACCTTTTATCTCAATCAATCGTCTTGTATTTACTGAGGGCCCCAGGAGTGGGTCACGAGAGGTGTAGATCATTCAATTTGTCGCAGCGCATATTTTCAATATTATGATAAGAAGACAAGGGACTCTGCATTTTGTCAACTTGCAAGGCCAAGATCGATCAGCAAATAGATGGGCCTCTCCGTATTCTGAATTAAAGTGTGTGTTTTGGCGGTTTATTGACAGTTGATAACTACTGACCACTAGTCCTGATAGAGTTACAAAGGTCAGGTCACGGCAGGTCAAAGCCACAAAGAAGGCGGCCTGCTCTTGGAGTCTGCTGCCCTCCCAGAAGGGAAGTGCAGGTCAATAACTAAGCCACCTGTGGGTTCTGGAGGCTTTTTCAGTCTTTCTGCTTTTGACCGTGCCGTGACCTAACCCTCGTGCAGCCCTGTCTTCTCTGGCCTTTACCCTGAACACGGCTGCCCGGGGAGTCCCACGGGTACCAAGGGAGCCAGGACAGCACTGGGCAGTCCCAAGCCCCCCAGCACGGGCTCAGCCCTGCAAGGCAGATGCCCTTCCACAGGGCTCACTTCTGCTCCACAACCTCAGAGAGTTAAGGACACACAGAGGAAAAGGAAATGGCTGCCTTTATGGCTCCCCCAGGAGTGCCCGCTCTCCTGTGCATATGCAAACCACTCTTGGCAAGCAGAAGTTTAATTAAAAGCCTCTCAGAATCCCTCTCCAGCTGGGGTGGGCCTCGGTCACCGGGAGGGGCCTGATCAAGTAGATGTGAAAACACACAGACCGAGGTCTTGTTCCCAGGAAATGTCATCTGGTCTGCCTCGCTCGGTGCCTTGCTGAGGGGGGGGAGGGGGCTGTGCCAGTGTGTTTGATGCAGTATCCATTGTCTACCTGAAAGATGCAAATGATATTCAAATTTGGTTCCAGTGTACAGGCTGCTTGCATATACCCCACAGCAACCCTCAAGCAAGTGACTAATGGGAACATGTGTTCTTTCTATTTTTATAAGGCTGGGAGAACAAGGGGATGGAAGGCTGAGCTTGTGGGGTTTGAAATCTCTCTTTTCAGGGGACCTGCGGCTGTCTGGAATGATTGTAATATCTAGTGGCAGCTCCGTGGCAGTGGCCCTGACCTGCTTAGATGCTCTGTTCCATGGAGGCCCGGAAGCTGAGGAAGCGGCTCTGCCCTTCCCAGTCCTTCTCTCCAGCCAGAAGGTGTGGGACCCAGGGACATGACAGGGCTTGTAGGATGGGTCTCCCCAGTCGCCCCTTCCTGGTGGCTTGCGCAGGTGTGAGTCTCGGCTGGACACTCGTGGGGTGACTGTCCTGTACATCAGTGTTGTTCATACAACAACGATCTGCATTGTTAATTAGATGATTCATGGCTGTCTCTCTGTAAGGTCAGATGAGGGAGCTGCTGCTGCTGCTGCTAAGTCACTTCAGCCGTGTCCGACTCTGTGCGACCCCACAGACGGCAGCCCACCAGGCTCCCCCATCCCTGGGATTCTCCAGGCAAGAACACTGGAGTGGGTTGCCATTTCCTTCTCCAATGTGTGAAGGTGAAAAGTGAAAGTGAAGTTGCTCAGTCTGTGTGACTTGTAGTGACCCCATGGACTGCAACCTACCAGGCTCCTCCATCCATGGGATTTTCCAGGCAAGAGTACTGGAGTGGCTTGCCATTGCCTTCTCCAGATGAGGGAGCTATGTCTGGCCAAAGCCTTTTACAGCCCAAACTGGAAAGAATCAGAAGAATGTTTCATCCAACACAATCTTAGTATCAAAAATCCATTTTTGCTGCTTAGTTCTCATTGCTGAGAGGATTGTAAAGGCAGTGATGGGCCTCCCTCAACTCGTAATCACACTTTGATCCAGTGAACAAGACTCACATGGCAAAGAGGGCAAAGTGGCAAACGGGATCTTTCGTATGAAGTGATCTCGTTGTGTGAATAATAGAGTGCAAGAATCATGAAATGCTAGAACTCAAAGGCATTGGGACGGACTGGATCAGTGACCATCAAACAGAACTCGAAAAAACCTTTTCTGAGGGAAGGAAGTGCTTAGAGCTCTGGATTCCTTGCCCCCTTCACAAACAGTCAAGCTCCAGTTGATTTGCTTTATGTGGTGTATCTGTGCATCCAGACTATAACATGGAGTTATGTTTAACTCCAGTTCACTGATGAGCTTAGTCATGTCCCAGTCTTTGTGACCCCATGGATTGTAGCCCACTAGGCTCCCCTGCCCATGGGGTTTTCCAGGCAAGAATACTGGAGTGGGTTGTCATTTCCTTCTCCAGGGGATCTTCTTGACTCAGGAATCGAACCCGCGTCTCAAGCGTCTCCTGTACTGGCAGATGGGTTCTTTACCACTGCACCACCTGGGAAGCCCCTGCTGACTCATAGGGGCTACCTAAATTGTTATGATGAGGATCCTAAGGCCAAGTCCTTGATCTTTGAAAAAGAAAACTATAAGCATCAGGACTGGAGAGTGATGCGTGTTAACCCTGCATTCGCTGTTCCTAGCATCAGCTTGCTTTAAAGAAAGGAGTCAGATTTTTTAAGTTTAAAGACCATCACGCTCTGTTTTCTTGCATTTACATAAGAATCTTCAGCCAAACCTAGGCAGAGATATGTTTTGCTTTCAGTGACAAATTTCACAAATGGTCATGGTAACCTGTTATCAACTCAGCAGCTCTTCACAACCTCTTGATGTAAGGAAACCAGGCTGCTGCCATCATAAAAATCAAATATCCATCCTCCCCTTGCCAAATGGAGGAGAATCTTGGAGATGGAATTAGGATCCCAAGGTCTAGTTGCTTCTCCCTTGCGGAGAGTCATCTCCACAGACACCATTAGAGGCCCCGGCTTGTCTTATCAAGGTTATGCTGGGACAGAATGATTGTTAGAGGTCAGGTGCTTCATCCATTTCCAGTATCTTAAAGTGACTCTCCTCGACCAAACTTCTAAGATTTTCTCTCCCAAGGAACTAAATCATGGAATTATATATGAAAGATAATCATCACATCATTTTTCTAAATACTTTTTAAAATTAGGCTTAAGTTAACAATAAGTAATTAGATTAATAGATAAGAAAACATTTACAGATTATATGGGATGTTAGTGGTTTGTAAAGTCCTAGCTTTTCTAACGGAGAAGGCAATGGCAAGCCACTCCAGTACTCTTGCCTGGAGAATCCCAGGGACGGGGGAGCCTGGTGGGCTGCTGTCTATGGGGTCACACAGAGTTGGACACGACTGAAGTGACTTAGCAGCAGCAGCAGCAGCAGCTTTTCTAAGAATGTGAACTTTTTTGAAAACTATGAAGTAAAAGACGAGGGTTTAAAAATCACAAAAAATAGGATCCTAAGTTGACCAACCTAGATAGTATATTAAAAAGCAGAGACATTACTTTGCCAGCAAAGGTCCATCTAGTCAAGGCTATGGTTTTTCCTGTGGTCATGTATGGATGTGAGAGTTGGACTGTGAAGAAAGCTGATCGCCGAAGAATTGATGCTTTTGAACTGTGGTGCTGGAGAAGACTCTTGAGAGTCCCTTGGACTGCAAGGAGATCCAACCTGTCCATTCTAAAGGAGATCAGTCCTGGGTGTTCACTGGAATGACTGATGCTAAAGCTGAAACTCCAATACTTTGGCCACCTCATGTGATGAGTTGACTCACTGGAAAAGAGTCTGATGCTGGGAGGGATTGGGGGCAGGAGGAGAAGGGGACGACAGAGAATGAGATGCCTAAATGGCATCACTGACTTGATGGACATGAGTTTGGGTGAACTCCGGGAGTTGGTGATGGACAGGGAGGCCTGGCGTGCTATGATTCATGGGGTCGCAAAGTGTTGGTCACGACTGAGCGACTGAACTGAACTGAACTGAACTGATAGGGATATAACTGAAGGAGATACATATATACACACATGAAATGAAAGAATGTTGATGGCGCTGTCCCTGAGTAGTGGTATTGTGGGTGAGTTTTGGACCTTTTGTAACTTATTTCTGTTTGACAGATTACTTTTATAATCAGGAAATGTTTACTTAAAAAAGCCTAGACTGTAAAAATATTAAGATACTTTATTTTTAAGGGTACCTCTGTACTAAAGTCCCTAGAATAAGGCTGCATTCAAGACAGCTGTAAAGGGAAAGTAAAGTCAATTTCCTCTCAATACTGTATCTACTTGGGGGTAGTATGCAAACTGCATCCTTCGTGCTAAAAGGAAACCCACACTTTCTCTTCAATAAGGTGTTTGGCCTTCTTTAACAGGAAATAACTTCAAATTTCCATTTGTCTCTGCCTATGTGGGGGCAGTCGAAATCCATGCCTTATCATGTCCTAAAGCAGCCATAACTGTGACCTGCTAAAGTGGTCCTTTGAGTCCCCACCACATTCCAGCAGTGTGCTGGGAACCAGAAATATGAAGATACTTACAACATCATCCCGGATTTGGCAGGACCTTTTGTTGGACTAAGAGAAACATAAAAATGCTCAAAATTAAAGGTAAATACCAGGTATCATCTGTTACTTCATGGCAGGCCCTCTCCTAGGAAAACATTCATATACGTTATCTCACGTGTTCACCTAAACCTGCGCCGCAGGCCCAGTCTCCCCATTTGTGAGAAGGAGACGACACCTCATCTCGGCACTTGACATCTCGGCGTCACTTGACACCTCGGCAAGTGGCAGGTGGTGGAGCCAGAACCCGATACCCATTTGCCTGTACTCACTCCTGGTTTAACTCTTGAGCCAAACTGATGTTGGCAAGAGGAAACCCTTCAGTCTCCCTGAAGAATACGAACTACCAGTGGAAAGGGTTCTTTTGGTCTTGGTCCTGGTTTGGGGTCCATTTTGTCTCCTGCTGTATCCGTCACACCTGAAACTGTGAGTGCCTGGCAAGCATGGAGAGTGGGTACCCTGTAACCAAAGTGGGGTTGCCGGTTAGCGGATAAAATAAAGGACATCCAGTTAAACTGAAATTTTAGACAATCAGTGAATACTTTTTAAGGTGAAAAGTATGTCCCATACCATAGTTAGAATGTACTTTAAAATTATTCTTTGTTACCAGAAATTCACATTGTGCTGGACATCCTGGGACATCTGGCAACCCTGAGCCATGACAGCCAAGCACAGCCTGGTGATGAGTTAAGTTGATAGTGGATTGGAAGGTGCTCACCAATTACACAAGACAGTTGCAGCAAGAGCATCTGTGTGTGCTCCCTCTGTTGGATAGTGGTTTGGATGTCTACCAACTCCATGGAGGGTGATTGGGGGGAGCTGCCACCCCAGGGTCAGGTGATTGACAAAGCTAAGAAAGGAAGGAAGGCCATATCCTAGTTCTCAGGGGCCTGTAGTCCGTGCTAAGGAGTTTCCTTTTGCAGACAGAGGGATCACCTTGGAGTATTGTAAACCAGGGAGATGGCATTCTCCTGCATTCTTTAGAATGTGACTCTGGCCCCCTCTTGGAGGGTGGATTGGAGCCCAGTGACTGGAGGCAAATATGGAGTCAGTATGGAGGCAAATGCAATTGATTGGGGTTTGAGGATGGAGGGGATGACACACCATCGAGGACAGCTTTAATAATCAATAACTGTCTTCAGAGCCTGGCGGAAGGGCCTATGTGCTTTCAGAGCCCTGGATTCTCCTCCCAAACCAGTGATAACCTTGTGGGCTTAAATGGAGAGCACAGGAGTTATAGGGGATGATGACATGGAGCGATCCACATCTATTCAATCTGTCTGTCTGTCTATTAACTTATTTACGGTGGGTAAATGAGGAGAAGGCAACAGATGGAGTCAGGAATGGACATGACCCCCCATTTACTTCTGCTGACTCCCCTTGGCTTAAGGAAACATAGCTGTTCCCCTGCCCTGCATGTCTGATTGACCCAGGCTGAACTGGTTGCTGGGGGCAGATGCAGTCATAATGGAAGAGGCAAATTCATGGTTGGGGGTTGGAGGGAGGGTGTCGTGTGTCCACTGGATCAGGAAGGAGGGGGGAGGCATTTGCTTCTCCGGTAATAAGATTGTCAGGGCCCCTTCCCGGCCTGAATGGACGGAGGAAGGCTGCCAGGATGGCGAGCTCACTCTTCTTAATTAGCACTAATGCAGTCGAGGCTGTTTTCTTAGCCTGACCAAAGGGAATAGTAATTAATATGGTGGGGGAGACAGACGGAGAGTTCAAGGCCGGCATGTGTGCCCCCGACCCTGGGGTCACTGGGGAAGGGGAGCCTGGAAGACAATAGCCGGGCTCCCACAGGCCTAGACAAAGGCTAGCCCTAGTTCTAGAACTTCAGCTTACTGTGGCCTCCCCATTAATGTGAAATCCGGTCTTTCCACTTCTGGAAATGGGACTGGATTATTAGACTTGCCAGCTAAGGCATGTGGATGTGTGTGTCTATGTACGTGTGAATGTGTGTGTGAAGGCATAATGGTTCTCCCATTTAAACTAGTACACAAAGCCTGGGGAGATCTTCATTCCCAGTGCTAGTTTATGGCTCCAGTTGTGGGCATGCTGGCTCTGCGTCCCCATCAAGCAGCACACAGGTCCTACAGCATCCGTTTCACCCTGAAGTTTGTGTAGCATCTTGGGCCTAGGAGCTCAGAACCGAGCATGGCCTTTTGCAAGCTGTGAAGAGGAGGAGCTGGAGCTGAGGTGCCTCTGCAGCCAGCAGACTAGAGAGCAGACTGGACAGCAGGCAGGCTGATTGCTGTAGGACAAGGGCCAACAGTGATGGCTCACCTTCCAGGGAATCCCGGAAGAAATGCAGAATAGGAGTCGATGGAATGATGGTGAGTGGGGTCTGGATGGTTGCCTCCCTCACTAAGGATGACCTCACCCCCTTGAATGACAGGTGGACAAGCAGAGCCACAGATAAATGAAAATACTCTGGACTCTCAGTGTCTCTTCCCCGTTTTGAGATGTTGATCTTCCCAGAGATGAATTTGGTTCTTTTAGATTTTTGCCCTCAACTTTCCTTAGGCTGGTTCTTTTTTTTCTCTTTCTTTCTTTAATTAAATACTGCAGCCTAACTCTTTCAGGTCAGCAGCAATGTCACTAGCATCAGCCATGAATCATGGCCAGGCTGACATTTTAAAAATGGCATCGTCAGGGCAGCAAGTGCAGGCCAGACACCCAGGCACAATGGCTGGACCCTGTAAATTACACTAAAAGTCTAATCAGAATAATCAACACGCTGACATCTTTATGCATGTGGGCAGGACGTGGGGAAGAGAAAGGCTCTGCCATGGATTTTGCGGAGATTTCACTTGCAGCAGATTCTGGTCTTTTGAGGATACAGAGAGAATCTTCAAGGTGTGTCTGTTGAGTGCTCTGTGACCTCTTTCCTCACATTTACGTTGTGATAAAAACAGATATAATGAGTATCTCCCGAGAGTGTGTTGGTTTGTATGCAGCTCGTGCAGCAGAGTCATATATTTTTTCCTGCAAACATCCCCCACACACATATTTCTTCATCAATATAGGTGCCCATGAATGGCTCTCGCTCTTACACACACACACACATACACACACACACAAACCTTGAGCATTCATGGAAGCTTCTGGCTAAAGAAGTCTATTCAAACTCTGTCTCTAAGAATGGTTTTCATAATTCTTACCTAAATTCTTTACTAGTCTGCCTTAATGGGACTTCCTAAAGCCAGACAGGACAGCCACCATATGGCCAAGGCCATTTATCACCCTTCACACTAGATTTTAGTTTTTTTTTTTTCTTTTTCTCTCCTGGGTTCCTTTCTCTGTCAATCTCAAACTGTATCTCACTTGGGCTTCATGTTTCTATAGTTTGCAAAAAAAATATCCTCTCCCAAAACTTTGTGTTCCTTCCTTTTAATGGAAGGCATGGGGTGGGGGAGGGGTGATGCGCTCTGGGCCATACATATGCAGACAGATCACCTCCCAGTGATTAATTGGCCCCACCCAGTCACAAGCACAGCAAGCCCATTTGTCACCAGCCCACCTCTGGTCATTATAGCCAGGCCTCCCAGAACTTGTAGGCAACCCAGTACACGCTAGCTGGGACTAGCCCGTTGGTACCCACTGAGCTGTGGGTGAATGCTGTGGGTGAAGGACCAAGGGTGAATGCTGTGGGCTGGTTGGAATCAAGGAGGGGATGGGAAACGAAAGAAAAAAAAGAAGAAAGAAAAAGTGAAAAAAAGAGATGACTCGGTTGACACATGAGATGCAGAAATGTTTTCTTAAAAGGTAAAGAAGTAGGTTCTGTTTGTCTTGGCTTGATTTCTCAAACATTTATTGAGCACCTACTATGTGCCAAGAATGAGCAAGATGAGGTTCCTTAATCTGGCACGAGAGACTGTTGATGCTATTGGAAGTGCTTGGATAGCATTTTGTCCACTGGGTTTTTGCAGTGATTTCAAAAGATATGACTGATAGTCATATGCTAATTTTTCAGGTTGGTGAACTGAGCCACGGTCCCTGGGTTTTCTCAGGGCCGTGCTGGGAGCACTGATGGTACCGCTTCCTCTGGTGCTGCTTTTGCTGTATTACACACACAGAGGGCATCTACCGAGACCTGATTCTGTCACACCCTTGGGTCCTCCAGCACATCCTGACCAAACTCTTTGACTACTGGTCATAAACACGTGGGCTGTGGTTTAGGTTTTGACTTTTTTACTCATCGACTGTAGGACCTTGGGCAAGTCACTTTATCTTTTGCATCCTCGGTGTCTCCATCTATAAAATGGGCTTCATACCCTTAGAATGGTAGTGATTACATGACATAAAACTTGGGGCATTGTGCCTGGCGCAGATTAAGCAGTTAGTAAATTGCTAGGTGTGTCAGGTACATGTATATTTATGTAAAAACATTCTGTCCAGGCTGGACCTTCTGAGGCCCCAGCATGGGCTCGCACCCTAAGCTGCAATCTGGGCCAGCACTGAGCACAAGGACAGATGTCCCATGATGCAGTTCTCAGAAGTAGGTTTCCTCAGCTTCTCCCTGTCCATCCTCCCATCACCAATCCCTCCTTAGCTGTTGTTACAATGATCCCTACAGTCAAGCATTTGTTCAATCAGCACTTGTTGATGTTACTGCTGGGAAGCACTGTACTAGGTGCTGTGGGGCAGACAGGCAAGGTAGGAAGAGGGACAGGGCAATGAGAGAAGCCAAGGACTAGGGTACGTGGAGACAGGCAGGACACAGTCTTGAAGCCCCCATTATGAGACTACCATCGATATGTCCTGGTTAAAAAGCTCCAGATAAGAAAGTCCAGCGAAGTGAAACAACTTTAGAAAAGGGAGATTCTTAAAGAATTATATACATTTTTTGGCCAAAGGAACAAAGATGACTGATTTGGTCAGTAGTTCACACTACTTGATAGATAAGCTGATTGCAGAGTTCCTTGAAATAGCAAACTGCTTTGGAGTGTTTGATGGTAATTTTGTGTACAAAAATATTGACAGCTTGAATTGTTGGGTTGCTCTACTTGTGAGCATGCCTTTGGGAAATACAAGAACAATTTCTAAGGTACCAGAGACCCCCAGAGAGGAAAGGGATTTGTTGAGCATCTTCTGTGTGTGAAGCAGTGTGTTGTGCTTTATGTGACTGACCTCATTCAAGTTATACAGTAATTCAGGGGGGTAAGCACAATTATCTCTATTAGCAAATGAGGAAACTGAAGTACTCAGTGACCAGTGAGTGGCCTGAAGCCATTCTGTCAGTTGAGATGTCTTTGGATGAAAGTAGTAAAAAAAAAAAAAAACAAAAACTATGTCTAATTGGCTTCAATAATAAAAAGTGTCATCTCACCTCACAACAAGTTTAGCAATAGAAAGACTCTCTGATAAGTACAGTCCGTGGTTCAAAGATGTCATCGATGGTTCAAAAATTTTTCAGTCTCTCCTGAATAATGCTATCCCCTAGGTTAGCTTGCCCTTACTTAGGTCCTTGAGGTTGCCATCTGAACACAGTAAGACCCAATATGGTCCAGAGGTAAAAAAGAGAAGCATCGATTTCTAGGTCTCATTAGCAAACCTTTTCATGGATGTCCCCAGCAGAAGGTGCTTCCTCTCACTTAGGTCAGGTCTGGGTCACGTGACCACACCTAACCAATCCCTGACATATGGATGAGATGTCCAAGACAGCCTAGACTGCTCAGAGAAGGTTAGGACACAGGCTTACACACAGAAGGGAGACCACAAGATGATACAGGGAGAGGACAGCCATCTGCAAGCCGGGGAGAGGCCTTAGAAGAAACTAACCCTGCTAATGTGTTGATCTCGAATGTCTATGCTCCAGAACTAGGAGAGATTTTCTGTTGTTTAAGCCACCCATTCTATGTAGCTTTGCTGCAGCAGCCCTGACAAACTAATACAAGAGGAATGTCAGTCAGTTTTTTGCAGTTTTCCTTCTATCCATAGTATTCATTGGTGATTGGGAAGGTAGAGGGAGTTAGGAACCTGAGTACTAAGAAGCAGAGAAAAATGAGGACAGACTAGAGAGTATTAGGCAGGCTATGTGGGTGTGCTTTGGCAATTTGATTCATTCAGACCTAAGTCTAGTTCCTGGAACATTCACAGCACCACAGACCTACTATGAAGTTCAAAAGGAAAGCTGCTTTGGGTGCAAATATAAATTTGAATTGGGAAATGTTCTCTTTACTCTTTGGTAACTATGAAATAAATAATTCCTGTGTTTTCTCTGTGCCAGCTGGTACCAACTGCACCAGGGCAGTGAGAAGGAACAAACAGCGTGACGCGTGCTTTCAGGGAACTGGTATTTTACTAAAGGAGAATGAGTTTTGCATGACCAGTGTGGGGAAGGTTAGCATCAGAAATCTGGTTGCCAGCCTCCAGAATTCTATTGTCAGAAAGTTTGTGGTACACAGGAGCCATTGCTCTTTGTAAAGACAAATGGCCCCATTCAAGGGTCAAGCAGAGGAAAACCTCTGCAGAACTCTTCTCCCCAGTAGAAAAAGAAAGCCATCTTCTTAAACCATTGTTTTCGTTCCATAAATTATGTCCTTGTGCTTCCTAAGTGGAGAACAAATACATCTTTGGGTTTGAAGTAGAAATAAGTGAAAGCAAGGATTTCTAGGAAACAAATACATTTCCTATTTGTCTCTGCAGTACGGAGGAAGAAACATACTTTTCTGACAAGGAAACCACAGGCAATGGCGGGTCTCACTGCATAACCGTGATTAGTACTGGGATCTCACTGGTTTTCCTGGAGAACTCAGGAGATTATTCCAGTTGAAGGAATCTGGGTTGGTTTCATTTGTGGCTTTTCTAAAGTTCTACCGAATATACAGTTTTACTTACCTGGAAGAGGTCGAGGCAAAGTACTGCCTCAAGTCTCACCTTAGGTGTGTGCTCCTGGAGAGGAGCCTAGATCCTGCCCAGGGTCCTTCCCATGCCAAGCTGAGGCTGTGGACATAGAACAATGGTGACCCATCTAAAAACAAACCTGGGGCATCCAGAGTCCCATCCAAATGCATGTTCTGTATCAGTCAAGCCCAGATGGAGGGAGGGATTTATGGTAGTTCAATAAAGATGACAATTTATTTGGAATCTCCTGCCTAGAATTTCTTGTCTTTTTTCCCCTGTTGATTTTTATTGGCATAAAAGGTTTTTAACATTTACTTTTCCTCATTTATCACTATGACAGGGATGTTTGGATGATGACTTTAAGTGAAATATGTTTTCATCCTAAAGATATTTATGTAATTTAGCAAAATTATTTCGTAGGTTTTTTCCAAAAGAATCTGCTCAGTTCATGTCTTGCTAACACCATAAAACATTTTACTAATCGCACCCTAATGTGGGAATGAACACACATTACTTAAACACACCAAATATGTGAACATATAAATAGTGTTTAAAATATCTCTTAAACAATAAATTATGATCAATATGTTAAAATACCAATTTCTAGAGAAAATTGATTTAAGAAAAATAGCTAATCACAGGACCCTATGAAAGCAGGCTTTTTTTTTTTTTAGTATCATTTATTGTTCAAGCCAGGAGATTCGTACTGTTGTTTCATTTTGTGTTCTGTTATTTTTTCCATTCATTTGCTGAACAATCATCTTCTGAAGCATCCCACTTCTGCAGTGGTATCAACTGGCGTGATACCAAAAAGATGTAAATGATTTAATTGAATTAGCTTAATTAGGTAAATTAACAGTTAAGCATATCACACACAAGCTTGTTCTGTTTATACTACGTTATGGAGATAATTTAGTGCGGAAGGAGAATGGGCATGACCAAAATTCCAATGCAGTGAGCAAGATTAGATGGCAGTGGAAAAAAATACAAAGATAACAGTCTCTGTAATTAAATCCGGATAAATAATTTATGCGCTGGATTCATTGTGTAGTTTGAGTTTAGACAAGGACCAGTTGATAGTCAACCAATGTGCAAAAAACACTGCCACAGAGCAGAAGTATGAAGGCAGCCACAGAGCCTCTAACCATTCCTGAAGCATACCCCCGGGGAAATTTCAGCATCCCCTGGGGACTCAGACAAATCGAGGCAATGAAAGTCAGTCTGGCTAGCCATAAATCTGTAATGAAACAGAACAAAACAAATAAGCCATAGTTTGACTGTTTTCACAAACATGCAATTAAGTCAAATAAAGCAAGGTTTCTCAACCTTAGGCACTACTGACATCTTTATTAGGGGTGGGGAGACTGTCCATGCACTGTCGGATGATTAGCAGTGTCCTTTGAATCGACCCACTGGATGCCAGCAGTACCCGTCTGCCCCCAGCTGTGATAATCAAAATGTTTCCAAATATCGTTCAATGTCCCTTGGGTAGGGCGACCAAAATCACCCCAGTTGAGAACCACTGAAATAAAACAAATGGATATTACCTAATACATATCTTTAGGACTACTGCTTTAGTGAATCATTCACAAAGAACATTGCAACATCTCTAGCACTTATACAGGATGTTACACAAAATTTGAAAAATATTTATTTGAAGTATCCTGTTCTTTCTCATCTATCCATTCACTCATCCATTTGGCAAACAGATATTAAGACCTGAGCATAGAGTTTCAGTGGATAGAGGATATCAATGCCTTCATAGGCACGGAGCAGCTGGCCAACCCAGCAGTGAAGAACCACACAGCAGAGAGTAGATACTGGCAGGTGTAGGAGACACAGGAAAACATGTGTCTTTGTGAGGATGCCTCAGCCTTGGGTAACTTGCTTTTAGCTTTATTTGGCAGAATACAGAGCTGGTAAGGTGGACAGGTGCCACCACTGTCCTCAAAAGTTGGCTAAAACATCAAATGGCAATGTGAGAAATTGGGGGGGGGCGGAGTTTAAACAAAGGAGTGTCATTGGTAGTTGGCACTGACTTCTGGAAATAGCCAAGGTTTTAAAGACACACCCACACAGGTGAAATCCTCACTTTGCCACTCACCAGTTGGGTTACCCAGGCAAACTGCAGACTTCTGAGTCTCATGTCCCTCTCTCTAGATGAAAATAATAATAGTTAACTTATTGCAAATCTTAAATGAGGCTGTCTATGTGAAGCACCTGCCATGGAATCTGCCCCATAAAAGCTACCCAATAATTATCAGTTCTGCTTTCCTTCATTTAGCCAGTCCATCCCACATAGATTTTTCTCACAGTGAATGCAGTGGAAAGCATATATTTATGAGGTCTGCATGTTGTATTGTACAACCCCAACATCTGGGTTGTATTGTTGAATGCTTGAAGTTGTCCAAACCTTGCCACTGGGTTTTGTTTACTCTAAAGCTAAGTGTTTAAATCCCTTAAATTAGTAACGTCAGTTTGACGTTCATGTTAATCTTCCATGAGATTTTGGGATCTGGAATCGGGAGGTGGTTTTCTCTACCACATCCACAGATCTGGAGACAAATGTCGTTGTTTTTACTACGGGAATCAGGGAGAACACAGAAAGCACCCGCTGGAAGAAAGGCTAACTTTCTATACAAAGGGACTGAAGTGTTTTGCTATGCAAGTTTCTGGCAACTTGTCTTGAATGAGGGTATTTTTATTCTATTCACAAATGGCAACAACACGCACAGGGTCAGACACGACTGAAGCAACTTAGCAGCAGCAGCAGCAGCAACAGAGGAGAAGGGAGACCTGTTTTGCATTTGGAAATACCAACAAAACCACATTCCCACCCCTTCTGCTAATTTATCACTAACATACACTGAGCTTTGTAAATATAGTGGGATGCAGGACTAAGCTATTTTCTTTGGTATCTGGCATTCTCTTTCTCATACACATGCTCAGCAGTGATATATCTACAAACGAAGGGGACATTTCCAAGAACACATTTCATTGTCAATAACACATACCCCTCATGTGTTAAATGCTCAGGACAAAGATGGCCTCTCCCTTACCCCCACTCTTGGCTGGATGCTCCCTTCCTCTGCTGTCCTGTGATAATAGGATTCCCCTTTTCAGGTGACTAAACCCTTGGGGGGGCTGGTGTGGTCTTTAGTGTGGCTGGTCTCAGACCCTAGCCATCCCTAAAGGCACTTAACATCCCCCTGTTCTGCTGGCCACCAGATGCAGCCGATGAGGATTTCAGAATCTTCTCTAATCCCTTCCACACCCAGGGCCCTGTTCTCAGAGGTTTAACTTGTATATGTTATGGCTATAATAGCATACAAGTTCACGATAACCCAAGAAGGAAATGACAGATTCTCAGTGGCCTCAGGTTGTGGAAGGTTCTAGAAGAAACAGTCACCTGCTGTTCTATATCTCTATCCCATTACCCATTTCCTTTCCTCTCCCCACCTGCCCCAGTCTTTTCTTGTCTCTCCTTTAAAATTTTTTTAAAAATTCTTTTAGACTTAATATAGAAACTCCAAAACTAGTTCTGAGTTTTCATATACTCTTCACCCAGCATCTCCTCATGTTAACATCGTATATAACCATGGTACAGTTACGACAACTAAGAAGTTAATATCAATACATTACTGTTAACTACAGTCTTTTCTGATAGTCACCCATATTCCCCCTGATGTTCTTTTTCTGGTCCGGGATCCCACATGGCCTTCACTAGTCATGTCTCCTTTGTTTCTTCCAACCTGTGCCAGTCCCTCGGTCTTCCCTTGTCTTTCATGACTTTGACCGTTTTGTAAAGTACTGGCCAGTTACTTCACAGAATGTCCCTCTATTACTGTGAGTCTGATGCTTTCTCATGGTCAGAATGGGGCTATATGTTTTGCCTAAGGTACCCCATGGCTGACACCGGGGCCCCTCATGTGTCACGATGCTCATATGTCTTATTATTAACTTCAATTACTTGGTTAAGATGGTGTTTGCCAAGTTTTCCTACCACAGAGTTACTATTTTTCCCTTTATAATTAATAAATATCTTAGAGGAAATGCCCTGGTACTATACAAATGTCTTGCTTCTCTTCAAATATTTGTCCACTAGTTAAACATCTGTGGCCCTGGCCTGCAACAGTGATCACTAAGGTGTCCTAATGGCAATTTCTATTTCTCTCAGTCCTTTTACATGTATTGATCTGAACCCCCAAGACCTTCTGTGTGACTCTCTGAAGCATTTGTGTCCTCACCTTGTAAGATTTTGCCTGGCCTCATGCTCTGATCCCTAAATAGCACTCTATAGATATACATACATAATATACATATACATACATACATATATATATATATGTATATATTTAATGGCAAGAAAGAAGGAAAAAATGACAAAAAGGGATTAAAGAACCCAGAAAGGTTCTGGTCCAGGCTTACCATGTTACTTCACACAAGTCACTGTTCTTTCTTTGAGCTTCAATTTTCTCTTCTCAAAATGACATTTCTAAGCCCCTTCTAGCTTTCACATGCTATGATTCTGTGACAGGAAGTGGGTTGTCATAGAATCTGCAGCTGGTATCACCAAACGACTCAACAGTGAGGCGAACTTAGGGTGGCAACAGCCACAGGCAGGGAAATTCAAGGAGAAGGGGAGGAAATGGTCCATGAATCTTTTACAAGCACTGGTGATACTGACATTAATAATACTTTCCACACCAAGAAACACATTGGAGGGGAATGCTAAGGTTTGGGAGGAGGCAGCCCCATTTGGGATGAGGTCTTTTATCTCTGCCGGCCCTTGAAACAGATGAATCAGCCCTTTCTCCCCAGACTGAAGAATCCATAGTGTGTGTTTCCACTCTTGGTTTCATTACTTTGCATCAGGCTCAATATCCATTTAAGGCTTAATGGTTGCAGAATTACACTGGATGTAAAATACAGTTTTTAACTGGATAGTTTAAGAGCTGAAGTTTTACTCTTATCCTCTCTGTAAAGCTCACAAAACATCCAGACCTCAAAAGTAAAAACAAACAAACAAAAAAACTCCTAATCTCTTATTAGCAAAGTCTGTTTCTCTGATTTCCAACACATAACCAATTTGTACTGATATTCTAAGTATACAGTTAGAGATTGCAGTTTATTTTGCCTCTCTTTTACATCATTTAAAAATAAAAAGGCTGAGAGAGAAACATTTGTAACTATAAAAGGGAGGATTGGCTCCTAGAGTTAACTGTGAATGCTGGGTGGGGACAAGACCCCCAGGAGTTGATCATGGGCAGCAGTTTCTGTTACAGAGAGAGAAGACTCCAGAGATAAGGAAAATTCAAATGAGTCCTCTACTCCTTTAATTTGAGCCAGTGTTTGTTAAATTCGTTTTCCCAACTAGTCTCTTGTCAAATCTGCTAGCAAATACAGTAGTGCATTGGTTTGAGATTGTATCTCTTAATTCTTCATTTTTAATAAGAAATTTTTGAAATTTCGCTGTACAGTTGCTTTCGGTAAATATAATTTGAAAGGTTACAGGGAAAGAGACGTGGGAGAATGAGTAGCCAGTTTGTCAACCATTCAGTTCAGTTCAGTTCAGTCACTCAGTCGTGTCTGACTCTCCACGACCCCATGAATCACAGCACGCCATTATCTTGAAGTTTCTGTGTTATTGACTAAACTGTGAGTTTACTCTCTTACAGACAGGGACATGTATCTGTTAGTCACTGCTATATCTCGAATGCCAGGCATGGTGCCTGGCATGTGGTTGATGCTCAGTGAACCCCTGACACATGAATAAATGGTTGATTATAGAAAATATCTTGGTGTGAGTTGCATCCTGAGCTGTGTTCCCTTTCATTTACCTTTGAGGTGATGATTGTAGGTGGGAGGTGATCTTATAGGAATAATTACACAGAAGGGTTATATCTATATAATACTTTGTAGCAATTCTTATCAAAATCCATTTTGGGAGAGTTAAAAGATATTATTCGATGAAAAGATTCAGTGGTCAAAGTTTGAACTGTAAATTTTAAGAAGTTGGTTTTTTGTTTTGAACTACGGGACTTATCAGAGCCTTTCATACTTTGAATGAGTATTGGGACTTACCAAAAGAGCCACGAAACAGTAGACTTTTGAATATTATTTTTCTTTCTTATGCATCTTTTGTGTAATTATCAAATGAATACAATCTGAGAAACATTAATAATATACAGAACATTTAATTTGGGCAAATCATCCTAGAATGATTGTTTTCTGTCTTTCGGTATTCGACTTTGGTCTAGTTACTTGTGCATGAATCAAGTGTATAGCATGCCCTCAGTACTCAAATACTTGTTCAGTGAGTGAATGAATGAGTTAATGAATGAGATTAGTGACTATATCAGATTAATATTGTTTTATATATATATGATACAGGGAGTAGCAGCATCATTATCAGTATCTAAAGGAGTTGTTGAGATTTCCCAAAATGCAATTTTTTTTTTGCCATTCCCGTTGATACTCTCCCTCCCCCCAATAAAACTGCTCAATACATTTTGCTAATTGCAGTAACTTTTCAAAGATTCCATATCTGGTCTTGCTGCTCTCCAATCTGTCATCAGTTCAGCTCAGTTCAGTCGCTCAGTCGTGTCCGACTCTTTGTGACCCCATGAATCATGGCACGCCAGGCCTCCTTGTCCATCACCAACTCCCGGAGTTCACTCAAACTCATGTCCATCGAGTCAGTGATGCCATCCAGCCATCTCATTCTCTGCCGTCCCTGTCTTCTCCCACCCCCAATCCCTCCTAGCATCAGACTCTTTTCCAGTGAGTCAACTCGTCGCATGAGGTGGCCAAAGTATTGCAGTTTCAGCTTTAGCATCAGTCCTTCCAATGAACACCCAGGGTTGATCTCCTTCAGAATGGACTGGTTGGATCTCCTTGCAGTCCAAGGGACTCTCAAGAGTCTTCTCCAGCACCACAGTTCAAAAGCATCAATTCTTCGGTGATCAGCTTTCTTCACAGTCCAACTCTCACATCCATACATGACCACGGGAAAAACCATCGCCTTGGCTAGATGGACCATGCCTGGGCCTTATATGCTATCGACTGGGAAAAAAAATTGCACAACTGAAAAAAGCAGGGCTGTGAGTTTAGTTTTATTTGAAGCACAGTGAGGACTGTAACCTGGGAGAGAGATTCTCAGATGGCTCTGAGAGACTGCTCCAAAGAGGCTGAGGTAGGGGAACGGGGAGGCCAGCTATCCATAAGATTTCAGTGAAGGAGGATTCGTGTGATTAAGCAGCGGCTCAGATAAAAGGAGTAAGGAGACTAATTTGGATTTTCCTTATCTCTGGAGTCTTCTTTCTCTGTAACAGAGACCATTGCCCATGATCAACTCCTGGGGGTCTTGTCACTAGCAAGTGGTTAGTGACCTCGTCCTTGTAGAGGCAGATGACAGGTGCCAGGTTTCAGTTCGCAGTGCCCACCTATCAGTCGGCTGAGTCGTGCTCTCAGCTCAGTGGGACTCAGACTCACCCACCAGCCTGATCTCCCGCTTCTGTTTTGGCCACGCTCCACACCAGCCAGGCCTCCCTCAATTTCCTGAGAAATTTCTCCTTCCCGTGCTATGCTTTGTGTTGTTTCTTCTGTCTGGAATGCCTGGGGATTCCCACATCATTTGTGCCAAGGGCCTCTTGATATACTACCTGTTTTTTTCATTTTCATTTCAGACCACCTCCTTTATGAGGATATCTCGAGTTCTGATATTTTCTGATCTCCTTGGTAGTCTCTTACATCAACCGTAATTACCTAGTATTCACTTTGTCCTGTTGACCTCTTTCTACTCGACCCCACACCTCCAACCCCTCACACACACTGCATTGTGAACTTCTGCAAGGTAGCATGTTATTCTTTTTTGTTTTCACTGCCTCCCACTTCTCCTTGCACACAGTGGACCCTCAGCTAATCTTTGGCGAGTTGAGCACTCCTCTTAGGAGCCGTAAATACATCTATATGATTGCTTTTCAATAGAGCAGCATAGAGAGACCAGACTTAAGAAAGCTGAAGTTCCAAATGGGAAGCCCCAATTATCTTCTAGAATTTAGAAGCATCAGATTTACTAACGGTCTATATTGCAGAAGTTCATCATTGGTAAGTCTGTTGTTTGGAATCTGGGTTAAATTTTCCCTTGGAAACAGTTTTATATCTGGTTGTGTCTCCCAGCCAGCCCACAAAAGCCTATTTAATTTGTAATGTGTCTAAAGTCCGATACTAATAGCAGCCCCAGGGGTTTATCGGCCTCTTCTCTCAGGCCATTGCCAGTCTTAACACTACAGACCTTGCCCTGAGGCAAAGTATGAGGCGAGGGTGGAACGGGATCAGGGCACAGTCTCCAGCAGCTGTGGATGATGGAGGAGGGCGGAGGGAGGGAGGCAAACAGGAGAGGAGTGGCTGTGATAACCAAGCTAGGTGTCTGGCCTGGGACAGCCCTTCTCTCCTAGCGTAATGGGTACGATGCGAGCCAAGTACGTGGGACTCCGGGGATAAGTACATCCTCTGACATTTATTTCTCTTAGAAAGTCTTTGGAAGGCTGCCTGCCTGTGCTTGTCTCAGGGGTTTGCAATTGTTCTTCCTGTAGTTTTTACCACAGGAGAAACGTATATTAACAAAGAAACCAAGGAAAGACTTATTTCAGCACATGGAGGCAACTGCTATGATATTGACTAGAGGCCACAAACTTAACGCCTGGGGGCTGGGCAGGCCGAGGGAATGTCTGCTGCAGAGCTGTTGAGTAGGAAGACTGGGGGAATGGGGGTCGGTGACCCGCAGTGCACGTGCTTCATCCAAGGGAAGCAGCTTCCACTTAGCTCCAGTCAAGTGCTCACCCGGGTTCAAAATATTCAACTTTTTCAAGAGAAGTCATCAATTTCAATTTTATATACTATTCCCTGAATTTGATATGTTGACAGTTAATCTGAAAAATTTTAAACACACATACCTATGGGTCCCACCCATGAAATCTTTCCCATACATAGTCATATTTCACTTAATATGGTCCTCAGAAAAAAAAAGAATTATAAATAGAATTTTTGTAAGTAGACTCACATATTTCCATTTGAGGGACACTAAAATTTCAGAGACATGTTTCCACAGAAAAAAATAGGTTCATGAACATCTTTCAAGGGGAAAGTGCCAATTTCTGATAAAACTTTAACAATAATGCATCAATCTCTACTAAATAGAATTGCTAACACCTCTAAAATCCAGAGTAAAATAAACTCAGAAAACAGGAAATTTTTGACCAAGGACTGGGATAATTTGAGATGGAAACTCACATCAGCAGTTCCAAAGTCAACTCTGGGCACTTGGCCATTCCCGTTCTCTGCAGATTCTGTATTGCAGGAATCTCTCTTTATTTTTTCTTTTTTAATTTTTTTTCTTTTTAATTTTTTTTTTATTGGAGGCTAATTATTTTACAGTATTATATTGGTTGGTTTTGCCATACATTGACATGAATCCACCCTGGGTGTACATGAGTTCTCCTTCCTGAACCCCCCTCCCACCTCCCTCCTCCCCTTATCCTCCCTCTGGGTCATCCCCGCATACCAGCCCTGAGCATCCTGTAACATGCATCCACCCTGAACTGGATGTATAGAACAGTCTTTGGGACTCTATCAGTTCAGTTCAGTTCAGGCGCTCAGTCGTGCCCGACTCTCCGCGACCCCATGAATCACAGCACCGAAATCAGATTGATTATATTCTTTGCAACCAAAGATGGAGAAGCTGTGTACAGTTAGCGAAAACAAGACCAGGAGCTGACTGTGGCTCAGATCATGAACTCCTTATTGCGAAATTCAGACTTGAATTGAAGAAAGTAGGGAAAACCACTAGACCATTCAGATACGACCTCAATCAAATCCCTTAAGATTATACAGTGGAAGTGAGAAATAGATTTAAGGGACTAGATCTTATTGATAGAGTGCCTGATGAACTCTGGACGGAGGTTCGTGACATTGTACAGGAGACAGGGACCAAGACCATCCCCATGGAAAAGAAATGCAAAAGAGCGAAATGAGACTCTATAGGACTCTTTAAAATTCTTAGTTTTTCTACAGTAACCCCTGGGGTCATTCACCCAGAGTGCAGGGGCCTACAAGTTCTCTGGCTACAGTCTGTCCACCCTTTGATAGCATCCTGCCAGCAAGAAACCGGTTTGGTGGTGGCCATCAAGAGTGTATTCTGAAGACCTCAGTGCCATGAACAGTGCCATTAAGGAGAACGCCATATCCATGCCACACAACAGAGTGCTATGCTTATCTGAGAGGCAGGCAACCGGAAACCAAAAGTGGGCACCTTGTCTTTAAGGTGTGAACTTCTGATTCTAGAGCTGCCATTGAGATGAGTAAGTCACTTTAACACCTATGCTTGTGTCTGTATCACCAAAAATGTACCTACCCCATGGGTTGTTCTAGGAGTGAGATGAGATCAGACAATTTTGCACTCAGTGGCTGGTAACCATCATGAACACTCTTTCTTAGTAATGATAATGGTAATGGTAATTTGCATCATTGGAGCTTGTGGCCTCTCCCATTTGGTTCTTCCTCTGGCCTCCAGCTTCTGTTTCTGAAGATTGCGTCAGTCCAGGAGCTGGAGACAGGTCAGCACCGACCTACACTGTGGGTACAAACTGGAGAAACTGCTCCTTCAAATGAGACGTCCAAGTGTGTCCCATGAGTCCAGACTTCTTACCACCTTATCCAGGACATAGTTGTCCCCAGACCAAATGTAACTATTTTTTTCTCGTCTTTGGGTGTATTCAGCATTAGTGACTCAGCCTTGCCACGTCTTCTCCATGCTCAGACACATCACTGGTCTCTCCAGGGAACAAGAAGCTTTTAAAGGGCAAAGCATGTTCTTCTGTCTTGCTGTCTGCATTGCCATGCTTGGCACTATAAACAAAAAGGTACTTAATGAGTTGCTTTATTAGCAAAGAAACTACTCATTCAGGTGAAATATTCATCTAGGCAATGAATTAACATTTTCATTTTGCCATGGCTGGCTTTAACCAAATGAATGAATTCCCGTACTGAATGCAAGGAAAGAGCTATTTAAACGAACAGCGGGAATCCCTTGCACAAAGCCAGGTTGAAATGAATGGGGAGAGAGCCAAGCGTTTTTTTTTTTTTTGGAAATCCCCAGCGCTTGTCTATAAAGTTTCCTTCAGTCTGGCGGATGGGGTATTGCTCGGGTCGTCTCAGCTGGAATTTGATGCAGTGTGTGGTCCTCCCCCAGGGATAGTTTAGAGAGCACGTGGACCCCATGTGCGGTCACACCTGTCTCCCGTTCTGAGCAGGGACTGAGCCGTTCTTCAGACCCTGACACACAGTGGTCTCTAGGCCACAAGCCTGGCCCTCTGGGCCACCCAAGGGGAATGTCAAGGGCCTCTGCTGCCCTGACCTCACGCCTAAAAGGCCCCAAGGTCAGTTAGTTGGAAACTGGGTTTCCAGAGCTCTGCCTGCCTTGTGCTCCTCTCATTCCCAAAGGAGTGAGCATTTCTAGCCCCCGGCTCCAGACCGCAGTGCTGCTTGCTGCTGCGATCCTGGCTTGCAGTTAGTTCTTGGCCAGATTCACTGGGGATGAAAAGGAAGGGCAGATGTGTCAATGAGGAACCAGTAGCAGCTGCAGCTGCTGCTGGTTAGAGTTACTGGCATCCAAATCCCACTGTCTGTCCCCAAGACTTCAAGACACTGACTGATCTTGAGTGGTTTCTTCCTCTCTAGTCACTTATGCGCTGAGACCATTGTCTCTGCCTGGCCATACTGATGGTGAACCCCATAATAGACTTAGTTTTCGAAACTCCATGTCTGCTCTGATATCACTCAGTGCAAAAACGCCTACAGGGAACTTGGAATGAGCAACAGCCTCTTAGGTCCCGGGCCAGTTCCCTCCACCCAAGCAGAAAAAGCTGCTCCACAGGCTTCTGCACCCTTCTCCTCCCACCCACCCCCACCCTTCCCCTCCCATCCTTGGCTGCCTCCCCCATGACCTGCGCCTCCCGTCTCCATCAGAGGAAAGGGGTAGGTGCGCATCCCTCGACTGCTGTTTGCTTTCCCCCAGCCTGTGGGAATCTGAGGTTGGGGTAGGAATTGATAAAAGCGAGCATTTTGCCATAAAAAGAGTCTAAGAGGGCAATGGAAGGCCATCCGTGCGATTCCCCAGGCTGTCTGTCTTTGAAAAGGAATATCTGGCCAAACCTACAGAACTTGCTGCCTCTGGAGTTTACTCTGTCTTTCACTCTGGGCAGCACATCCTTGTGTATGAATTAAAGATTAAAGGCAGCTTAACCTGCATTTTGCTATATCTCTATATACAGGAGAGGAAAGGAGGGAGGGAGTGCATGTGTTTGGCTTGGTCTCCTGGTTCTCACACCGGACCAGGCGATGCAAGCCTGAAGATGGAAAGGTTGGGGGTCTCTTCCTGACTCCGCTACTCCTTCATGCCAGGACCTCTGGCACGTCACTGAACTGGTCTGTGCCTCCAGTTCCTCACCCATAGGACAAGTACAATGCCACCTACCTGGGCTCCTAACGTGTCCTCTGCCACACCCTGTGGGTCTCACGGTGGTGCTGACATCATTGCAGCACCAGCCGTTGAACACAGGACGCAAGGCACAAGTCAGCTTTCAGGGGAAAATCAGCATTTGGGCCCCTGTCTCACTTTGAAATGCAACCAATTCTGGATAGTTCACAAATGAACTTTAATCCCACCTGCTTCTAGTCTCCAAACACAGGAGCTACCTTTGCAGTCCCTTAAGCCAGGGTTTCTAACCTCAGCACAACTGCCATTTGGGGCTGGATCATTCTCTGTGGTGGTCCGGTGAATTGCTGAATGTTTAGCCGGATCCCTAGCCTCAACCCACTAGATGCCTGAAGCACCTGTAAGTTGTGACAACCAGAAGAATGTAAACATTGCCAGACACCTGCTGCAGGACAGAACCCCTCCACTGAGAACTGCTGCCTTAGAATCAACAACCAACCCCCCTCCCCGCCACCTTGGAAGAAGCAGCACCAAAAACCATGTTCCAATTTATCGTTACCATGAGAAACTGAAACCCAAATACATAGGCTAATTCCGTGTCTTACTCAGGAACTGAAATGTCAGCAGACAACATAAACCAGTCCCAGCAAAAGTTCAAGAAGATAAGACTGTGAAACAAAACCCATTCCCAAGCCATTCCCCATTATTTTTCAGTCATTCTTTGGGCTGCTAATGTCTTATTAGTGCAAATCATGGATCATTGACCTGATAAAGACCACCCCACAGCCCTCCTAGACTTGTAGTAACACCTGCTGGGCACTCAGAGGTTTTTTCAGGCATAGGAAAGACGTGAACAGGAAAATGTTGAACAGATGCCTATGGGCTAGGTGTGCCCACTTGGCGCTGAATCTGTACTTAAGTGTCTCTGTAACAAGTGTTCAACAGAATTTATCGCATTCCACATGAATGTATGACCCCAGAGCAGCTATGTTAAACTATGGGTATCTGCCAAAATGGATATGTCTTTACGACGAGTGAGAAGTGAGTGAGTGAAAATTGCTCAGTTGTGTCCAACTCTTTGCTACCCCCATGGACTATGCAGTCCGTGGAATTCTCCAAGCCAGAAACCTGGAGTGGGTAGCCTATCCCTTTTCCAGTGGATCTTCCCAACCCAGAAATCAAACTGGGGTCTCCTGCATTGTAGGCAGATTCCTTACCAGCTGAGTTATCAGGGAAGCCCCTTTAGGATGAGCCTTCTTAAATATCAGTGAAAAAAGGCAGGAAGAGACCCTAAATGTAGACCCTGTTTTCTGTGGTCATCCGAAATCGTCTTCAGGTCCTGATGGGTTACAGCTGGTCCTGCCTTGACTGTAGTTCTGTGGTAGCTCCTCTGACTGGGTAGATCCCCAGGACGGGCTGTGTGGATTTGTAGAGGGGAAACTTCATCGTTTGCCGAGGATCAGAGAACCTATATGGCCAAGAGGTTCTATGTCCCAAACCAGAATCATCAGCAATGTGTTGGTACCAGAAGAACTAGCTCTTGGTACCTATATGGGGTTGACTCAGAGAGGGCGGGGGATTCATTCAAGGTGCTCTCAGCAGCCGATGCTCAACACGGCATTCAACACAGCATCCTGAGGCCAGCTCTCTTGTCCAGGTGTTTTGACCCTGCTGCCTCCTCCTAGAGAACAAGGAATGTGCATGCCCTTGACCCCCTCCCTAGGGCTGTGCGCCCCCTCTCCCCCCAAGAGCATCTGCATCGGACACCACTGGGAAGCGCATTCCTAGGAGGAATTGTTTGTGTGGCACTTTCCAACATCCCCTGGAGCCAAGAAAAGATTTACATTTGGCTGGCAGTGTGCAACAGGTCCCACTCATTTCCTCTCCTTTCAAGAAGATTCCGAATGAACATAAATCTCACCCCAGCTCTGACAGCCTCCAGTCATCTGTTTACCAAAATAAACTTTAAGCATACATTGAAAACTAATTCCTAGTGAAATATGCATCCCCATGGCATTCAAGTCTGGTATTTAATGTCTTTTTTATGGTTAATAATGCATCAAAAGCATCCCGAGTCTGAAGCTGTCATTACATCACATACATGATGTGCAGGGCCCATTTCAGTGTGTAAAAAACTTGGAGTCAGTTTTTATTTTCTTAAAAAAATACTAATGTATAATTACAGTGGCCTGTTTCCCTCTATCTGTATTTCTTTTTAATAAATCTGCTGCTTGATGAGATCAATCCACTGAAAATACCTAGAGAGGGTCTTTGCTTTAGACAGATAAAGAGCTGTGCTATATAAACAACTCCAAAATCCCCTCATTAGAACTGGGTTCTATTTGGAGAGCACCCTAGTCTTCTTTTTTATTTTATGTTGCTTTATATTTTAAAAAAAATCCAGGATTATATAAAGGAGTACAGTTAAGCTGCCTCCTTCCTGGTAGACATAGAAAAATGAAATATTTGAATCAAAACATTGGCTTTCATTTCAATGCTAGCTCCCTAAAGTTAGCAAAATCAGGGAAGCTCCATTTGCCTTCTGTTAATAGCAAAGTGAACATTGCTCTAAAAGTCTTTCCTTATATATCTTTTTGGCCACTAATGATGAGAACAAAACATGAATGGAAGGGAAGATGAGGGTTGAAAATTTCCTTCCTGAGATGTCTAGAGGCTTAGAAGTGTAGGAACCCCCAGTCCCATCATGGCCATCTATAATGACCACATTCATGCCCATGAGTGATTTTTTTGCCACCCTGGACCATTTCCGATGACCCAAGGATGATGCAATGCTGTCAGAGCAGCCAGCTTCCAACTGCTTGGGAATTGGACAGTGTTTGCTTACCTTGACTTGTGGCTCCAAGGACCAAGTGAGATAACTGGATGATGTATGTAAAATGTTTAGGGTGGGCCTGCACCTGGGAGACACAAAATGGCAACAGTTAGGACTCGGAGCAGTGGTTGGAGCAAGCAATGGCTGTGGGGTGAGGAGGGACATCACTGGACTCAGAGACTTAGTTTGCTTGTGTATAAAATGGGGGTAATAGTTGCTCAGGGAGTAGATCATAAATGTTCTGACCATAAAAAAAGAAATGGTAATTATGTGACATAATAGAGATATTAGATGATCCTAGGTAGTAATCATTTTGTGATACATATTACATATCAGTCAATGCAATGTACACTTCAGACTTCTACAGTATGTCAATTGTATCTCCACAAAGCTGGGGAAAAATGTCGGGGGGTGGTGTGCGGGGATAATAGCATCTGACTTACTTTCACATGATTACTATGATGATAAAAATGAAATAATATGCACTGATATAAATTGTAAGTACTCAATGGATGGTAGCTATTAACAATAACAACACCAACAGCAGTACCTGTAATTAGCTCTGTAATTTGCAAGCACTTAGGTAATGTGATCTTGTAGTTGCTTTACAGCCCCTCCTACTTAAGATTTGCTAATGATGGCGGATTTGGACCCACAGTGCTGAGTTTAAGCCAAGATTCATCCTAGGAGATCTGAGGGGTTTTTGCTCCTCTGCCGATGTGGCAAACACATGTGTTAGAAAGTAGGGAAAGAACTAAAGGATAATTACTTTCACAGCTTACAGGTCTTAACATTTTGATGGTTCGTTCTGGAAAACCATTGTAAACCACAGAAGATAGGCTGAAACCAAGCCTTCTTTGGCACCTGATAGAGGATATCTGTCCAAAGACTAGAAGCTGACTTGGTCCAAGGTCAAGCTGATCGAATTGGTGGGGGTGGGTAGAAGGGGTCAGGGCTGCCCCCAGGTGGCCTTAGCTTTTCCTCAGTCCCCGACACTCGTTTCTTGGCTGCTTCCGCCTGGCAGGGCACTTTGGAGACTGAATCCTGAGAGATTCCCCGGTGCAAGAAGGCTTTCTGCTTTTTCCTTTTCTTAGTTCTTTTTGGAGATCTGAATTGTGGGGTTCCCCAAAGGAACTCCTTACTCCCGTAATGATCCTCACAGGAGTTTTTCTTCCATTGGCTAGAAGAGAACATCCCAAGATCCAAAGTCAAAGCAGCAGTAACTTGTGCGCGACCAGTGCCAAGACGTTTCAGGCAGCCTGTTCCTTTGGTTATTCACCCTTCGTCCCTTCTTCGCCCTCCCTGTAACTCTAGTTCTGGGCATCCCTCCCAGAGCTGACAGCCCCACAATCTGGAGATAAATGCTGTGAGCTCTCCCATTCAGAGGCGGTTTAAGAAGTTACCATTTGGACGTGTTCGCCACTGGCTTCCTTTCAGTTCCCTTGCGGCCCCCTCCCACCCAGCACAGATCCTTTCTTGGTTTCCCTATTGTTCACCTCCACGGTACTTTTTAAGTGTCAAAGCAAATTTGTGTTTCCAGTAAGAAAGCACCTTTTGCTTTTTGCCTTTTTTTTGTTAATTGCATGTGACCCTGACGACTCTAATTCCCACGGAAAACTTAACCATGTCCCTAAGAAAAAGCAGACGTGTACACAAACGCAGCCAGCAGCATATGCTCCGTGCCTCTGCACACCCTGGCAGACACACAATTGCATACCGTAAAGCTGGCTAATGTTGATGCATCCAGGTTGGAAATGACAGGATATTGTGGAGGGCCAGTCATTTAATGAACCCCTGCGGGACCAGTCTTGGTGACTAACAATTTCTCTCCAACTCGTCAGGCAAGGGAATCGCGGCCCTCCGAGTTCCACTCCATCACACCACCCGCCCCCCCTGCCCCCTTCTTCCTGCTCTACACAAACAAACCAATTACAGCAATGGATATAAATTGGACCCCTTTCCTGAAAATGCTCCCTCAACCTTTTTTCTGCCCTTCCTTACTCAGCTCCAATCAGCACACACATTCACACAGGCATGCGTGCATATGCGCAATCTGTGTCACGGCCTTCGCAGACTTCCTGTTCTCTGGTCCAGCCTGGTTTTAGCTGCCCTATGTCTCCTTAATTTTCTATCATGTGGGATACAGATTGAGAATGGCCTTTCTTTCATTTCTGTACCTCCATTTTATTCACATTGCAGCCAGCGCCAAACCGTCTTCTCTCTCCATCACGCCTTAGGGTAGCTCCCTAATTTCTGTATGGTGCCTTGGGTAACTCCTGTTGGTATTAACTGTGTCCTCTATCTCAGCTATCAACTGATCAGTTACCTCAGAGGCTTTGTGTGAAGATTGACTCCTGCTTAAATGAAACTATTAAAATGTCAGATTCACACACTTAAGAGGAATGAGAAGTTGAGTAGCTGGGTTTGAGTCATCCTAAGTAAGATGGCCAGAAAGTTATCACTCCAAATCAGTGCTAGTGATCCTTTGAGTCTGCAGGTCACTCTTGGTCATGGAGCCAAAACCGTGGAGTCACTCTTATCACAGAGTTCTATACACATACGCCTCCACATGGACATATACACATTTCAAAAGAGAGACATTTGTCCCCTCCAGCAAGCGGAACAATTACCCAGTTATCTAAGTAGAATGATAGGTGTCTGACAAATCACAGGTTGGAGACATTTTAGAAATACTAATAACTTGAATTTTTAGTGCCCTTTCCCGTTTACAAATAACATCCACTCTATAATTCCCTTGAGCTCAGAGCCAGCCAGCAAGGGTAGAGCGGCCTCCTCCACTTTTAAGCGTGTCTGTTACCTGGAGCCCATCCATCCCACTGTCTCTGTGTGTCTATCCAGATGCTGCCCACGGTCCCAGGAAACACCAGAGGAACAGAAAGAACTTTTCCTACCGTCATGTTTGCCTCAGTGTAGTGCACCGAGAGCCTGTGAGGTGACCCTGGTGGGTTTCAACCATCCCCTGTGCTTTCTGGCTGTTTTTTTGTTTTTTTTAAACCAAAATACCTGTGGGTTTTATTGGCTGGATTGTCACGGGAGGCAGTGGGGATAAGGGAACACCGGGCATTAAAAATGACAAAGCACTTTCATTTGACACAGCCATCCGAGGAAGTTGGAAATGAACATATTTT